>NC_052061.1:17645639-17963496 GCF_903992535.2 Arvicola amphibius
GTCAACTAACCTAGAAAGAGCCACGAAGGTTTGTAAATGCTACAGGGTCAGATACGAGGTCTCTGCTTGCTTCCAGGGGCGCAGGCAGTGCCTGGCACATAGTAGGCTTCCAATGAGTCTTCTGTGGTTGAACAGAAAGTCCTCTCATCCATGTGGAGTGAGGTAGCGAGACAGATCCATCTCATTGCTCAAATGAGAATCTTTGCTTTGTGTCTGGGGCAGTGTGTGTGTGCTCAGAGGGTGACACACATGCTTCCTTCTGTCACTCCCCAGCTTGGCTTTTTGAGAAAGAGTCTCCCTGTACCTGGAAGTCACATAGTCATTTGGCTAGGTTGACCCACCACGGAGCTCCAGGGATCTGCCTGCCTCTCCACCGCTTGTTCTAGTACAGTCAACTTCTTACATGAGCTCTAGGGATCCAAACTCAGGTCCTCACGCTTGCATGAGAACCATTTCACACGCTGAGCCTTTTTCTAACCCACACAGGGGAAATCTTTAATGAATTAACGAAGCTGGGAGTTGTGGTACACACCTGTAATCCCAGTTCTTGAGAGGTAGAGGCAGCGGGATCAGGAACCCTAGATCAGGTGCTGGTGTATGTGAGGTAGGACAGGGTGAGCGAGGTGGAAGGAGCAACAGAGCTAGGGGAGCAGGCAGGTAATAGGGAGCAAGTGACAAAGGCAGGCCATAGCCACTGCAGCGCTGAAGGATCAGGGAAGAAACTCCGCAAATGGAATCTGAAGATGGAGCACTCAGAGGCTGCATTAGCACAGGAACAACACTGCAGCCACCAGGTACCAAAGCTGGGAGGCACAGGCTGAAATATCCCTGCCCCCAGAGCCACTGGCTTCCTTTTACCTCTGCCTGCTGCCTAGACCCAAGTGTGTGTCCAGGCACTGGGGAGTGTGGGTGGCTCGTGTCTAAGAGGTCGGATTCTGGAGCACGGAAGGGGGCAAAGGAGAGAAGCAATTAGTAGGGGAGAAATGTGGAAAACCAGTGTGAGGGTACCTCAGGCGTTTACAGGGACTTGGCTGTCCGTTTTGGCATGTTTACATCCAGGTTACTCCTGGATTTCCTAGGGGAAAGCACCCCAGGATCCAGGTTATCCCTCTCTTATGAGCCAAAAGATGGAGTCACTTGACCTTTAGGGCATACAGCTGATCCTTCTGTTTCTCTGGCTTCTGCCTGATTGGTTTAAGAGAATGACTGGGACCACAGGAGATGTCTGCCCCGCGATGAAGACATGCCATACCCTAAGTGATCTAATTGTCTGGCCTTGCCTAAGCCATGCCTCAGTTTCCCCAGCCACACAGTGAACAAAAAAACAGCCCAGGTGATTATACAGTTTTGTTGTTATTGTTTCTTTTTCTGTGGGTAACTGTGCCTGTCCACCCTCAGACAGACATTGCGTCCCTGCTGTCTCTGTAGGCAGCCAACTCTCCAAGGAGTTGGAATAGGTTTGTTAGTCTTTTGTTTGTTTTGTCTTTTTGTTTTTCAATACAGGGTTTCTCTGTAGCTTTGGAGTCCGTCCCGGAACTAGTTCTTGTAGACCAGGCTGGCCTCGAACTCCCAGAAATCTGCCTGCCTCTGTCTCCCGGGTGCTGGGATTAAACGCGTGAGCCACCACTGCCTGGCTTGTTAGTCTTTCAAAGAAAATAAAAAAGTTAGCAAATTAACCTTTTCTCTGAAGCTACAAACAATGCGGCAAAAATGGAGCTTGGATCTCGTGGGGCACAAACTTCTAGAAGCATGACCTTTGGAAGCTAAGTCATTCCTGCTATGCCCATTGTCTGTTTCTCAGAACGTCTTTAGTAAGATCTACATGGCAGCCCCTGCTTGGCCAGAGGAGCCTTTTCACAGCAGCGGAACCTCCCGCAGGCTGGCACTCAGGGCTGTGAGCCTGCATCTCCACCACAGTCCCACTGGCTGCTTCCTGAAAGGACACTGGCTAAACCAGTTGTGCTTGAGACCCAGGACAAGGATGTGTATTGTAGTTTATCCATCCTGCTCCTTCCTGTTGTTTTAAGCAATTCACAGGAGTCTTTTATTGTGCTGGCTCTTTTGTGAAATTCCATTTGCTCTGCTGGCCCTCAGCTAGGGACTCCTCAATGCCCCGTGGAGGAGGCAGACTAAAGCTGTCATTGCTAGAGCATTCATTCATACCTCCCAAGTGAAAACGGCTGGAGGAACTGCCAGGAGGGGCCAGCTGAGTTGGGTAACTCATGGTTCCTGCTTTCAAGGTAATGAACTTGCCCCAGTGGAGTGAGCCTGTGACCCGGCCTGAAAGCTTTTCCAAGACATAAGTGTGCTTCTGGCTGATGTTAACTTGGAGTTTGAATGTGGGCTTCCTTGTTGCTGTGGGTTTTCTTTTTGTTTTTTCCATCTTATTTTTGAGACAAGAGTCTCTCTGCATAACCCTTGTTGTCCTAGAATTTACCACGTAGACCAGGCTGGCCTTGAGCTCATAGAGATCCACCTGCCTCTGACTCCTGATGAGTATGGACTTCTTAAACACAATTTACAAAGGTAGAGACTTCTTTTGCTTTTTTTTTTTTGTTCTTTTTTGTTTGGTTGGTTGGTTTTGGTTTTGGTTTTTGAGACAGGGTTTCTCTGTGTAGCCCTGGCTGTCCTGAAACTCACTTTGTAAACCAGCCTGGTTTTGAACTCAGGGAGATCTGCCTGCCTCTGCCTCCCCAGTGCTAGACCTCAAGTCATTGCCACCTCACCCAGCTCAAGGTACCAACATTTTATTTGGAAAAACAGGTTTCTGCTCAGAGAATGCAATGTTTGCCCTTCACTCCCCGCCTCCCACCATGCTTGTTGAAAAACACTTCATTGCTTACGTTTGTATATTGTTGTGGCGGGATGCACAGAAACAGCTATCTCCACACCGTCTCCTTTTCCGGCACATTGCAGCACTCACTCACTAGCCTGAACTCAGCCAGCATCATCGCCCAATGTTTTACTCTCTCAATTTCTTCACCCACTAAATACCAGCTCCACACCAAATGATCCGCAAGGCCCCTTCGGCCCACGAAGCTCCATGGTTCTAACTTAGAGCATCAGTTTTCTCTCCTTTAGTAAAATATTAACGTAGGAGACTGACCAGTGGTAGACGGAGCATCAGGGAAGACAGCGTACAAGGGATACTGTTTTGTTTCTTGTTTTCGACAATGACACTAACCAAACGCCTGCATCTGACTCAAATTAGACAGGGCCTGAATACAGTTCAGTGGTTAGAGCTCTTACCCGGCATCCTGAAGACTATTGGTTCAATCCTCAGTAATAGGGGTATGGAGTGGTTTTGTGGAGAATCAGACAAATCAGTTTAAAATGTCTGAAAATGGGGAGCCTCTGTCTGGGAGGTATTTTCACCCATCCTGATCATAGGGGCCTAAAAGAAGCTAAATTGATAGAGACCCCAAGAGCCCTTAAGAACTTAAAAGTTCTATCTAAAATTGGTGTTCAGGTTAGGAAGAAACACAGGGGCCTAAGAGTTCCAAGCTTCAGAGAGGGAAGGGTGGACTTGGTGAGGAGAAAAGAGCACAGAAGCCTGAAATCTGCCTAAGGTGACTATGACTGCACTCTTGGATATGTTCACGTAGGATGCTGCATTGATGGACCATTGGGAAGATGTTCAGGCAAAGGCTCCCCAGCCTGTGTGTTTAGATGGAAACATTCCGATACCTGGAGATGTTTGCCTCTGTTTGGTCATGGAATTGTACAGCCCACACTCACAACAGCTTATTATTGTTGTTGTTGTTGTTGCTATTTCATTTTATTTTTGGTATAGAGATTGAATCCAAGGCCTTGTACACACAAGGCAGTCTCTACACTGAGGTAGACACCCACCCTGACCCTTTCCATTACTTTTGAAAACACAATTTAAGAGGCTGGAGAGGTGGTTCAGAGGTTAAGAGCAAAGGTTGCTCTCCCAGAGGTCCTGAGTTCAATTCCCAGCCCACAACCATCTACAATGAGATCTGGTGCCCTCTTCTGGTGTGTAGGTATGCAGGCAAAACACTGTATACATAATAAATGAATAAATCTTTAAAAGAAATAAAAACGCACACATGCTCATAAATAAAAAAAGAAAAAGAAAAAAAACACAGTTTTTTCAAATCCTAACAAAATTTGCTAGTCCTACCTGGACGCTGCTTCCTAAACACAGATTAGAGCAAAAAGCTCCCTCAACTTTCAAGAAAGGCTGGTCACTGTCACCAAATACTGATTTACAACACGTGAGATCCAGACCAGGAGAGACGCCAAACTCTGAGCTCTTCTTTGAGAGTCGTTCATTATTTAAAATGTCTGACTCGTTATACTTCTAGGGTAAAGAGTGCTCTGTCTCCACTAGAGCAGCTATGGCTGAGGCCCTGGAGAGACCGAAGCCATGAGACTTCTTGCAAAGCTCCGAGGCCAGAAGAGGCTGGAGCCCTCTGCTCCGAGTCAGGATCCCCTCCACATGGCCTGAAAACCTGTTTCCATGAGGTTCGTGGAACACTTGTCTGCTCTCTGCATCTCCTAAGGGAGACATCGGAGAAACCATTTGTGGGGTTCACAGACTGTGTCCCCACTCCATGGGCTAACCAGGTCAGCGTGTGTGTGGTGAGATATACGACATCCAGCACACCCCTATACAAGCATTTTTTTTTCTTCAATTGCACCTTAATTTCCAGGGAATGGGTTATTAAACTCTTTGATATTAAGATGTCCTAATCCCCCAGAAGTCTGAGTTTTTGTTTATAGGCATTGTCTGCTGACATTTGCTGTTCTAACAACCATACTGTGTTTTAAATGTTGAAACTTTCTTTTCTCTACTTTTATAAACTTGTACGTGGAATTACAGGTATCACATTTGGTCAATAATTTTCAATAGTTTTGGTCAATAGTTTTTTTTTTTAATTTTCTTGTTTTGTTTTGTTTTCAGATTTACTTATTTTATTTAGTATTAGTGTTCTGCCTGCGTGTGTTTCTGAGGTCAAAAGAGGGCATCAAATCCTCTGCAGCTGTAGCTACAGCCGGTTATCAACAACTCTGTGGGTTCTGGGAACTCTACCCAGTTCATCTGCAAGAGTATCAGGTGTTCTTCACAACAGCCATGCCATCTTGTCTCTCCAGCCCTTGGTCAGTAATCTTTAAGAAGCTTGCAAATGAGCCGGGCAGTGGTGGCGCACACCTTTAATCCGAGCACTTGGGAGACAGAGGCAGGTGGATCTCTGTGAGCTCGAGGCCAGCCTGGTCTACAGGAGCTAGTTCCAGGACAGGCTCCAAAGCTGCAGAGAAACCCTGTCTCGAAAAACCAAGAAAGAAGAGGAGGAAGGAGGAGGAGGAGGAGGAGGAGATGAAGAAGCTTGCAAATGGCTGCTCAACCGACCAAACAGGAAAACTTGATTCAATGGAGAGTTATGCTATGATTTGCTTATTTACTTTCTCTGGAAAACTGGAAGTTTGTTTCAAATGACCGTTCATTGTACAAGTGTTCTGATATGTCGTATAATCCTCATTCTCACCTTCTTGAGGAAAATACGTCACAGTTGACCTGTTCTTTTTCTTTCCTCCCGTTTTTAAGATGAGCATGCAATGGGAGAGGTGTGACGTTGATGTATGGTTTTGATCGGTCTCCTGCTATCAGCCCCCCCCCCCTTGTTCACCATGCCTACTTGTACTCTTCTATCCCCAGTACTTAGGAAAAAAAAATATTTTATTCATTTATGATTACCAAAATCAGTACATTATACATTTTATAAAAAATTTTTTTCAAGACAGGATTTCTCAGTGTAACAGTCCTAACTCCCCTGGAACTAGCTCTTGTAGACCAGGCTAGCCTCAAACTCACAGAGATCCGCCTGCCTCTGTCTCCCGAGTGCTGGGATTAAAGGGGTGCACTGCCATGGCCCAGCTTTATGAAATTACGATTTTTAAAACATTTTTGGATGAGCGGGTCATCAATCTACCTTAATTAATATAATTTATCTCAGTAAACCTCTGTAATGTCAGGCTCAATGCAGCACAGTTTTATTCATCTATATGCTTCTGCAATTCTGTCTCTTATCATATGTTGTTTTGGCTACAGCTGTTCTTGGAGCTGGGCTGTGGTGGCACATGTCTTTAATTCCAGCACTCATGCGGCAGAGGTAGGCAGATCTTGTGAATTCAAGGAGGCCAGCATGGTCTACAGAGCAAGTTCCAAGGCAGCCAGGGCTACACAGAGAAACTCTGTCTTGGGGGTGGGAAGGAGGAGGGTAGATGTCCATGGAAAAAGGCTAAGGCTAGGAGTCATTGGTAGAGTACTCCTATATCAGGCATGAGACTCCACATGACGTCTTCCCCCAGTTTGTTTATATATTGATTATTTTTATTTATTTCTGTGCATTTTGTGGGGGGCAGAGTCTCACTGTGTAGCTCTGGCTGGCCTGGAACTTTCTATGTATAGCAGGGTGGCCTTAGACCCACAGAGATTGGACTGTTGTCTTCTGAATGCTGGAATTACAGGTGTATACTAACCACCCAGCTTCAATTTCTATGTTTATTATACCTGTGGTTAAGGGATCCAAAGACCCAAGTTTGGTTCCCAGTATACACGTTGGATGGCTCATAACCACCTATAACTTCGGTTCCAGTGGCTTCAGGAGTCTCTTTTGGACTTCCTAGACACATGTCCACGCATAGACACAGACATACACATGATGTAAAAGAGGCAAAGAATTATATAAAGAGGGTCCAGGAGTTAAGAGCTTGTACTGCTCTAGCAGAAGACCCAAGTTTGGTTCCCAGCACCCACATCAGGCTACTTGCAACCATTTATAACCCCAGATCCAGGGGATCTAGGGCCCTCTTCTGGCCTCCACAGGCACTACACTCACAATGCACATATACCTAGAAACACATACATACATAATTAGAAATAAAAATAAAACCTTTAAAAACAAACAGATAAAAGTAGAGATAAATCTAAAGAAAAGGAACGAAAGATTTTCATGAAGAAGACCTAGCCTCACACAGATATGTAGCTTAAAAAGTGAGAAATTAATAATAACCTTGTTAAGTGATTGTGAACATCTTTCTTTGATACTACTCTAAGTTCAACGAACAGTGGTTTCTTAAAGTGAAGAGCATGGATTCTGAAGCGATATCAATGAGCTGCCTAGTCTCTTTTGCACTAAAATCCACTGATCCATTTCTGAGTGGGTTTTCTACAATGCCCTGGCTGAGCAACATTATGCACCGAATATCTGCAGTATGATGGTTAAACTAAGCTAGGTGGATCTTTCAAAATCTTGACACCACTTTTAAAAAGTCACAGTTACTGATGTTGCCATAGATCTCATAAAACAACGTGTTAGAAAGCCGCACAGTTCACGGTAACCATCGCAAGCCATGCAAATTTTTACTGTAGTTACAAATACTGTCATTTCTAGAGAAATACTGTGCCCTGCTTCCTTTGAAGTCACAAGAAAATATCATTTTTTCCTTTTTGAGAAAAACCCAAGTTTGTCTGCCAATCATTCTTTCAAGTAAAGATAATGTCCCACAAAAAAAAAACAAAAACAAAAAAAACAACAAAAAAAAAAACCAAGACTATTTCCAACAATCTCAGGAGCGATTTTCCCCTGGACACTAACATACTTCAGCAGCAGCCGAGTGCTTTCTGGACCCATTACTGCGTCACAAGGAAGAGTCTTGTCTCAAGGCTTCCGATTTAGGAAAATTCATAATTTTTTTATTGCTCCATCAAGGACATCCTTAAATGAGCCTTCCTTTTTGCTTTTTTTTTCTGAGTACATGGGGTGAAGGATAGAAAGAATAATCAAAACTCTAGGGCCCCTGCCTTGATTTGTGCCAAGGTGCGAGCAATTTACCTATCACTGCCTTGACCTCATTACTACAAAGGCCAACATGGAGAAAAGAGCAAACAGCATCTTAATATTAAAAAGTTTCAGAGCATTAGTGAGTTGATATCATTGGGGCTGTAGCAATGCCACGGCACACGAGTACAGGCCAGGGAAGAACTTGATGAACGTGGCTTTGCCTTGGTCTACCAAGTAGGTGTCAGGGACAGAACCTAGGGCACCAGTCTAGACAGCAGGCTCATCACCTGCCGAGACATTCTCATCATAAAAATCCTGTGACCCGGGGACCCTCTGCAGACTGTCTACTATTCTAAGGCTGTGATCCCAGTGTCTACCCACCTTTAGCAAGGCTTGGTCTTAAATAGAATTACACCTGTGAGCGAGCACTCATGAACCATCTTAGAATGCACAATTTAAAAAAAAAAACAGAAACTAAATAAATCTTACATTTGATGGATGATGGAGATGCGGTAGAAAGTGTACTATGGTTTCTAAGAAATATATGGTCTTAAAAGCCTCGTGAAACGAAACAATATTTGAGTTTAATGTTATGGTGAATAAGAATCCAAACTGGTAACTCATGGGTATGAGCATCCAAACATAGTAAATTTTGATTTTGAATTTTGTTGTGGTAATCTCTAATATTTATCTTCCTGATGTCTCGGATTGGTCCAACAGTAACATTGGTTGAATATATAGCAGTTAAGGGTGGACACAAATGACCTTGAGTGAAGAGTGCTGTCCTTCGTTCAGACACCAAACTGAGGCTTCAACAGAGCACCCTCTGTTTATTTCTATTTCCTATTGTTATGTAGTACTTCGAATAATTTTTGGGAAAGATAGAGGTATGAATGAATTCCATTTAAAATGCTTTTGGCTGCTGATGAAACACCTATATAATTAAAAGTCGAAAGCATTTGCCTGCTTGCCTTTAAAAGGTCGCAGGAAATGTACTCAGCGTGGAGGGAGGAAGGCCCAAAGAGTGTTTCCAATTACAGTGTAGTAAGCACTGCGAGGGAGGGGTCACTGCCGTTGCAGGCAAAGGTGGTGCTGTACCCATTTGCAGCTGTGATCCTGACACCTTAGGGAAAGGCGCCGGGGGAGCTGTGGTCATTAGGTGTGAAGAGCCCCCATGCAGTCTGCCCGGAATGGACCAAGTCCAGTTGATCGTTCATATGTCAACGTCAAACCTGATGCACAGTCCAAGTCACGGCCAATTGGATTTGATCTGAGTTGAACGACAGTCTATTTCAAATCCTAGCACAGGGAAATTTAAATGCCTCTTTTTTTTGTTTGTTTATTTTTCTTATTTTGAGACAGAGTCTCACTGTGTAGCCCTGGCTAGTCCAGAGCTTGCTATGAAGACCAAACTGGCCTCAAGTACACAGAGATTGGCCTGCCTCTGCCTCCCTAGTGTTGGGATCAAAGGCGTTGGACACCATGTCTGATTTTAACTACCATTTCTTTAAGAATCAGTTTTGAATTGGTTTAAGGTTGATGCTCTAGTTTAAACTCAATTATTTTATGTTGCATTCATTTTAGCAGACATTTAAACCTTGCTTTAGAAAACATCACTTCACATTGGGGTGCTTGATATGTTGGTCGGCATCGGCAAGGAAGGGTTCATCCTGAGAGTTCATTATTAATGAAAGCCATCACAGTCCCCTTTATGGTTTCTATTGCCACTTTTAAAGAGGTTGTACCTAAACCGAACCACCATGGCTCTCTTTAATATCACTGGAGACTTCTGAGTCCCAGTAGTTACTCATACCAACTTAGAGCATGCCATTTTAATGTTCTGTCTTCTTCACTATGACTCCACCCTCTTCAATGAAAACATCTATTTAAAAATTGGTAGGAAAATGTTTAACATAATACGATGATGAGTCAAGAGGCTTTCTTTAAGCCCGAAAAGGGAAGATGTCGTTTCAGTAATGCACCTTTTTATTTTTTAGCTCTGACTCATGACATAGAATATATTCCACTGAGTTCAAAGTTTCCCTTTACAAAGAGTTTTATGAAACAACTCTTCTTCAGACCAATTTTTTACTTCAATTATAGTAGCAGATTTTGGAGTTCTAAATCATTAACAACCTCCCAGTGAACTTTTATCCAAATGGCTTACAGTCAGAGGAAGACCTGTTCTTTTCACCGAGCACCTTTTGTGAGGAGACCCGTTCTTTTCTGCTTTCCCTCTTGGCGTGTCTCTTTGAAGCAGGATGTGTGATTTGTAAAGAAATGAAAGTGTATCGCTTTAATAAAAACTGTTGCTGTGTGCTCAAAGTGCACACTGGGATTGCAGTATGCTCAGAGTGCACACTGGGATTGCAGTGTGCTCATAGTGCACACTGGGATTGCTTCAGGGTGAACTTCAGCTACCTGTGTTCTTGGGGGGGGGGCAGTAATTTCAGACGTTAAGATAGCTGTGTGTGCACAGTAGGAATATCACGCTGCAGTTAAGTCAACCCTCAGGAGTGACCTAATCTTATTTTCCCTCTTTCTTGACCAAGGACCTGTAATTTTCTTTTAGGCTGAGTTTTCAAGTGTTAAACTCAACCGGACCCTCCAAAATAGGGCATTCATTCCATCCACCTACTGATCTCACCATATGCTATCTTTTAATTAAAAAAATATTTATTTCCATTGCACTGTTTTAAGAGAGTGAATGAGTCTGTAACCTCCAGACTCAAGGTGATGGGGTGAGCGTGAATCTTCCAGTGTCAAAAGCCTGAGGAATTTTATACAGAACCAAATGTAGTTTAATACACAAAAGAAATGCTTAGTGCAACCTATTTCCTTAAAAATAAATCTGTAAAATAATGTTTCAATAGCGGGGGGAAAACTTTTTCACCCCCCCCTTGATTGGGCGACTAGCGGGATAGATTTGAAGAAGTCCATCCCACCCCCGCACGCGCGCCCCCCATTCTTTTCAGACAGAGCAGTTGTAAATGCGAGGCTGAGTCCGCCCCGAGAGCCTTAGGGCACCTTCCTCTTTGCTCTCTCTCTGTGTGTGTGTGTGTGTGTGTGTGTGTGTGTGTGTGTGTGTGTGTGTGTGTGTGCGCGCGCGCGTGTCTAGCTCTCTCTTTCCCTCAGTCTGTGCCTCTGTATGTGTGTGTGTGAGTGTGTGTGTGTGACAGGGAGAGAGAGAGAGAGCGCGAGAGGAGAGCGAGAGAGCGAGCTGCGAGCTGTGCTGCCGCCGCCGCTGCCCTTTGATCCCGACATTAGTGTTAGGGGCTCGGAGACACAGCGCGCGGCCATAGACACCGCCGCACCGGCGCTCATTTATTTATACCTCCCATCACACGCGAGCACAGGACACACACACACTCACACCTATTAGATCCGTTTCCATTGAAGAATATTACGCTCGGGGACAAGCCAGGTGCACGACCAAAAAATTAAAAAAAAAAGAAAAAGAAAAAAAAAAGAAAGAAAGAAAGAAAGGAAAGGAAAGAAGAAAACCCCTCTTCTGGCTCCAGGAAACAAGCTTCAACCCATTGCACACACCGGAGAGAAGGGGTTTCCCCCTGCCCGCCCCCCAACTACCTCCCCGCTCCTGCCAGTGTCTGCCTGTCTGCCCCCACGGGGGTTTATTTGATCTCACATTAACCGAGGAGGAGAATGTGAGAAAAGGGGGAAAATGCCCAGGAGGAAGCAGGAGCAGCCCAAGCGCCTTCCCTCACGTAAGTCATCCCTTCTCCACCTCCTCTCGTGCCATTTTCTCGCCCTCCCTCTCCTCTTTCCCCTCCGCAGCCTCCGCCGTTGTTTTCTGCATTAGTTTAGGGTTACAGAGGTGAAACTGACAAAGACACAGCCCGGGTTACTCCTCGTTTAGGTCTATGCCGAGGCAGCCATGTTGGTGATGATCAGCCCCGTGCCCTTTCTATTCTCTCTCTCTCTTTTTCTTTCTTTCTCTCGCCCCCCTCTTTTTTTCCTTGAGATCGGGCTTTTTTACCCCTTTCCCTCTCCCTCCCCCTCCTCACTCCGGGTTGCGGGGGAGGGGGCGAGAGGAGGGAGGAGGGGAGTAGTGTGGATGCCGGGTTTTTGTCGCGGGTGGGGGGAGGTGGGAGAGGTTGCAATCTTGAAAAAAGAAATTCTGTGTGGATCCCGGTGCCCGAGGGTGCGGGGTCGGGGCGCGCGCCGGGCAGGGGCCGTGACATGGCGATTGGGGGTGTTGGGGCGAGGGCGCGCGGCCGCCAGCCGGGCTGGGGACCGGAGAGGTCGGTCTCCGGCTAAAGGTTGCGCCGGGGTGGGTCGGCCGCGGAGCCGCGGGCGGCTGGAGCTGGAGGCGGAGGTGGAGGCGGCGGCGGAGGGGGAGCCGGGGGCGGCCGAGGAGGGTGTGGGGGCGCCGGGGGGCGCGGGCGGCCGATCGGGGGGCGAGGCCGGGCAGCAGAGCGGATGTGGGGTGCGGGAACCGCGCCGAGGCTGAGGCGAGGCAGCCAGGGCGGCGCGCGGCGCGCGAGGTCCCTGCAGAGCCGAGGGGAGGGCGGAGCAGGGCTCCCGGCCGCAATAAAATGCGGGGTCAGGCGGAGCAGACGGAGCCGGGGCGACGCGGGCTCGCAGACCCCCCTCCCTGGCCAGCCCGAGCAGAGTCCGCGACTAAAGTGCATCCCAGCCCTCCTGGCCGTAGCCACACACGCCAACTGGAGACTCGCGCCGGGCAGCGCGGCCGGGTCCCAGTCCCCTCCTCCACCCGCGCCTCGGGTCCCTCTGCGCCGCCCTCCCGCTTTTCTTTGCGAGACTCTTAACTTTTCCCCCACTCCCTCTCGGGCTCCCCCCTCGTCCCCCCAAGCTCTCTCCGCTCGGAGTGTTCCGAGATGCTGCTGAAGCTAAAAGTGAAGGAGAAAGAAGCAACTAAAAATATCCCCCCGGGGCCGCCCGGCTCCTTGAATGCAGGGGAGAGGGGGCAGGGGAGAAGGCGTGGGGCGGGGTGGCGGGAGGAGGGGACGCGGGAGGCGCCGGAGGGAGGGGTCGGGGGAGACGGAGGGTCAGTTTCTCCTCTTTCCCCCCAACCCCCCCGCGCTGCTCCCCTCTCTTGGGCGGCTTGGCTCTGCTCAGAGCCCGATCCTGCAAAACCCGGGCTGGGGGCGGGAGTGGAGCTGGAGCGCCCGCCCGCCCGCCCGCGCGAGTGTCAGGCCGACGTGGTCGGTCACCTGAAGTTCACGGAGGGTGGGGGAAGGGTTAAGGTTATGGTGTCTCGGGTTGTGTGTGAGCGTGTGTGTTTCCGCCGCAGACGGGCGAGCGCGATCGATTTCCCCCTCGCGAAATCTCCGCGGCGGTGCCCACGCGAGGGGGCCGCGGGGCTGCCGTGGCCCGGGTGGGCACGGAGGCACCCGGGCCGTGGCTGGAGTGACGAGCAAGGGCACGCGCGGGCATTCCGCTCCGCAAACATTCCTCTTTTCTTCCCCCTTCCCGGTACGCAAGGAGTCGACGCACTGGGCTCGGGTTGAGCTTTTTTTTCCCCTTCCTTTAGGAAAAAAAAAATGCCCCCGTGCAGTCCTTTCTTCGCCTGCCCGCTAGAGGTTCTGAGGATAATATCACATATGTAATATATATGCACATAAAATCACTCGCAGGCGGTTGTGTGTGTAGGAAAATTTTGTGCGAGGAGGAGAAGGCGGCGCAGTCGGGGCGGGCAGGCGGGAGGCTCCGCGCTGCGATTCACAGAAAACTCGCAGCAGTTGGTGGAAGTGTGCGTGCACATGGCCGGTCCGGGCGCCCCTCTCCTCGGACGCGCGTGGGCAGGGAGGGGAGGCCGGTGTCCCGGGCGGGCGCCACCGCGGGAGGCTTGCCCTGCTCGCACAAAATGGGCTTCAGTGTTCTCTGCGAACTTGCCCTTAGATGGCAACTTTGGGAGCTGATGAGCTTGTGAGCGAAACCGGGGCGGTTAGGTTACTTGGTCATTTTCCTTTCTTTTCTTCTCCCCCTGCTTTAAAAAAAAAAAAAAAAATCTTGGCTGAGTTAGAGGGAGGGTGGGAGAGGAGAAGGGATTTATCAGTTTAGGCTGAGGCTGCTAGAACGCTGCCCCTCCCGTGGTGAGCAGAGCAGCCGGGCAGCTGCAGCCTGCCCTGCCGGTGACCTTGACCCTGACCTCCTGCGACTACCCTCAGTCTGAGAGGAAATTCAGGCTCCATTTTAGCTCGGGTGTCTGGTGGGCCTCTCCTGCGGGTTGCTGCCTGTTGATGAAGTTGTCTTTTGAGAGTGGGTTCCTTCCCCGTTCTCTTATTGAATACTATTATCTTCTCACTTTAAAAAAAATCACCTCTCTCTCTAGCAGTCATGCTAAGCTACTTTTACCTAAGTCAGAAACATTTTACTTTTGGAAGCACAGCAAACGTCCCCCCCCCCCTTTTTTTTTTTCTGGGAAGCCTTAATTTGTAAAGCATTTCCAATTCTTTTTGCATTGAATGGCTTTTTTTGGTGAATATGTGCTGACTTTTCTAAGGGGGGTATGCTGTGGTGTGGTGTGTGTTACACGTGTTTTATAAGCAATTTACATTTTGACTAAGAGCAATTTCTGGGCAAATGATGTCTTTTGCAAGTCAGGCACAGTAACCCAGGTCTTGCTAAGAGCCCGGTGAGGATCCCAGAAACTTGAAAATGATATATAGACGTAAGGCATACCAACTCGGGTAAAAGTGAATGTTAGACTCCATCTAGTACAGAAGGTAGCTGTCTGTCTCTGGCCTGGTTTTCAGTACTGAACTGTGACTTCTGTGTGAGAAAAGCACCCCTTCCCTGGGAGAACTACGCTGTATCAAGGTTAAAATGCAGTTGAGTCTGGAGATTCAAGGTGCCTGGTAGAAGTCATCTTGGAGTTTTAAGAAGTTATATAGAGACAGATCTAAAAGTTGGCCCTAAAAAAAAAAGTGATGTATGTGTCTTGTAGTTGAGACAAGGTGACTAAATGAATGAGCTGGAGAAATTTAAATTGCTTCTAAAGCCAAAAGAACACTTGAATAAAGGCAGAAGTTACTAAAGCCACTATTGGTGTGTTGGTTTTAAAACTGAAGGCACCTGTAAGCGTTTAGGAAATGTAGCACGTGTGTGTGAGAGACACACACATGCGCACGTGCGCGCGCTCTCATACACAGACTTGTGCTGTTCAGTGCTTTTCATTTCTGCCAGCGCTCTTTGCCTTTGCACCCTCACAATATGGCTGCAGAGTTTTTGAGCGCCCACCGTTGCCACATACAGATGTTTTCTGTGCGTGGAGTTCTTTCACGTTGGAACAACACTGTCCAGGAACACTCTGGCCCTGCAAAGCCCACTGCCTTCCCACTGGACAGCGCAGACACTGGGGAACCTGGACGGTCCATCATAGAGTGGATTAGTCCTGGAAATCCAGGCGAGCACTTGGTATTATCTGATACCAAGTCTGGGGTGAGCCTCGGCTCCTGGCACGGAGTACTAGCAATTCCCCAGGCTGGGCTCTGGCCTGCTAAGGTTTCCTAGTTCCTTCTGTTCAGCTAGACACCCCTGGGACTGTTCAGAACCGAATTAGCTTTGGAGATGGGCGAGCCTTTAACCTGACACTCCTAACCTTAGCCTTGAGTTTCTGGTTTAAAATTCTGTAGTCATTTCCTTCTGGGCCGTGTGTGTGTGTGTGTGTGTGTGTGTGTGTGTGTGTGTGTGTATTTGTTTATGTTACATGGGTCTCCTCATGCATACACAGAAAAAGTGGTATATATCCTATGGAGATGAAGTGTCTACATGTCACAGAGAAGGGCTGTACTAACTTTTGGAGGTACCACCCAGCCAAGATGTTAAGTCTACATTATATTTGAGGGTTAGGTTTAAAGATTATTATTCAAAATAAAGGCCTCTGTTTCTTGGTTTAATGCAGTAGTTTTCATTTTGGGATCTACAGTGTGACTCCATTGCTGCTGATGGTTTGTTCACAGAAGTTCTTTCATTAATAGAGTTCAGTGCCAGCTCCAAAGGATGGCCCAGAGGGCCTTCGAGCTGAGCCAGGCGCTCACTTCCATCAGAATCCCAAACAGTGTAACTTAAGAAGCTCCATTAAGAAAGGATGGGAGGGAAGCTGTGTAGCAGACTGGGACTTTTCAAGCTTTATGTGTGGGATCCTGAAGCTAAGAGGGAGGGATCAGGAAGGTCACGCTAGTGCATTTTTTTTTTTTTTTTTTTTTTTTTTTTTTTTTTTTTGCATCTGTAGCCCCTTACTGGTGGCAACCGGCACTTTAAAATTTCCCCATCAGCCTCAGTTTACCCATACACACAGATGAGGTTAGACTCTGTCATATTTATCACGGGGATTTGCCTGATTCCTATTCCCCAGGGGGAGCACGAAGGAAAAGTTAACGAAACAGCTGTTTTATTATCCCAGCATTTTCACTGTTTACTCAGTTGTGGGTCAAGATCAGTACAGGTTACTGTGTTCTTCTTTAACAAACGCTGCTCTCTAGTAAAACTGGGAAGCAGAATGACTGGAAAGTAACCAGATCCTTTGTTTTTATGCCTTTATGAGTCAGTTTCTCTCTGTCTCTCTGTCTGTCTCTGTCTCTGTGTGTGTGTGTCAGAGAGAGAGAGAGAGAGAGAGAGAGAGCGAGAGAGAGAGAGAGAGCGCAAAGGGAAGGAACTTAACTCTGCTTTTATTTCTTACTAATTTTTGCAGTGACCAGGCACTATGACCTGACTAACCCATTGGGAACTCTTTCAGTCCGAAGTAGCAGAGTATTTTACAGCTCTTGTCAGACAGGTCTAATGACTCTGAGGAATCTAATGATTCTGGGGATCACTGCTATCTGTTCCCCAAAGGAGCACCCATGCATCCCTAACACAGTAGGGAGGCAATCACGGGGTTTCCCATTAAAATACAGAAGGTGGCTCAAAAAAAAATCACATTCCCTCAAATGCTTCAAAATAGTTTCTAATAAAAAAATTGATTTTTAATTTATCTGTGCTGCTATCTCGCTCTCGAGATGGCACAGCTGGTGTGAGTTGACAAGTCTCTCTCATAAGGCGTTAGTGTATCACGCTGGAGAAGTCTAAATTGGACAGCTTTCTGCTCGCCTGAGTGCCGCTGCACACTTTGTAGTTGAGACTCTTTGGATGGCCTCTGGTAGGGGCTTCTCAGGGAGGTGTGGACAATCTCCGCTTGGAGGGATGTGTAGAATGAGACATACATAGCTGTGTGCTCAAAGGAGAGTATGCGCTGGGGTACCCAGGCAGGATCCTGGGTTTAAATGTTGCTTATCAATTAATATCAACATGGATTTGTAGATAAAGCTAGATTAGAAGTCTGTGGTGCTGGTTGGGGTTGGCAGACCAGTTTATCTAATAATCCCAGTAGTTTGGGTTCAGATCGTGCCTAGGCATGAAGTTTACAAAAGGGAAAAAGTTCTGTCATCCCATGCCCCTAATTCTGGCCACTCGTGTAAATCGGAAGAGCTGGTGTCCTCCCGTGACTGGGACTACTGTAACACACACAGTGCCTTTGATCGGATACTTTATTAAACAACACAGTCTTTTCATGGTTGTTTTGATTGAAAAGTTCAAAATCAGGGTGACCACAGATCTGGTGTTATTTGGTAAAGACTCCCATCTCTTCTTCAGCAGTGGTGCTTCTGGTGTGCTCAGTGCTGAAAGGGTGACTAAGTGGCTGGGGGCCTCTTGCGGTTCTGCCCCTATGATGTAGCCGCCCTGCAAAGACCGTCCTTCTGACACTATCGTACTGGGGTGAAGTTTCAATATAGGAATTGTTTGGAGAGTAGGATGCAGAGTCAGCCTATGTATAGCCCACAGTCTGAAGGAAAGGATGGAGGTGCCCACATTGCTGCATTGTGTGTGAGGCTTGCTTAGTGCTATGACTGGTGACCAAGGCCATC
This sequence comes from Arvicola amphibius, assembly GCF_903992535.2. Lineage (NCBI taxonomy): Eukaryota > Metazoa > Chordata > Mammalia > Rodentia > Cricetidae > Arvicola > Arvicola amphibius. The sequence continues at coordinate 17,663,341 of NC_052061.1, forward strand.
AGCAGGGGCTGAATGATGCCATCTTACTCTGAAGAAGTTAAAATATCCTTTAGTCCTCATTTGAAGTTGCCCTGTCCTCTTCATCTTTAAATCTCTGGTGGAGTATTAGGATCCGAGAGTCAACAACAAACCGAACATCCTGGTGCTGATCTTCCTATTCCGAGTGGTATATCAGTAATTTTCTATAATTTAATCAGACTGGTGGCAGACCAAGGTAATGAGAGTGTGACCTACAAAATGGGACTTTGGGATATGTTAAAGGGTTCTAGCATGAGAGTTTACGCTGCTGAGGGCTCTGTTGGAAAGGAATAGAACTTGGGTTTTTACTTATTGGAAAGAAATTCAGACAGGGTCTACTTATGGTAAGAGGTGTGTGCGTGCGTGTGTGTATGTGTGTGTGTGTGTGGTTCTTTGACTTCATTACTTATTTTGGCCCTGGCAATATACCCATTAAAGTTCCATTTTTGGGGTTCAGCCTTGTGAATGCTGCTGCCCTCCCACCCACTCTTTCCTGCCTCCTCCTTTGGAAGGTTTAGCTTAGTAATTCATACCATCTAGGGCTAAGTGTACAGAGCGCTTTATGGTTCAAGGTAGCCGAGATGTCTTCTGTCATATTTTATAAGAAAATAATGCACAAAGCACAGGCCCTGGGAACAACTGAGAGTGTTTGATGGGCTAAGTTCCTAGCCGCTGTCTCCCTTCTGTTGGTGAGTTTGGTATTTCTACCCTCTGTAGATGCTGTGTTTATGATACTGGAGAACAGTGTATGAGTAGGTGCAGGAGTGGGGCCTGTCTGATGGCTCTTGTCACCCATTTGGGTAGACCTGATGCAGATACAAGGGAACTTCAGAGATTGCAATCAGACTTTACCTTGATACTCATCTTAAGCCACATGGGTGCATATTGCTGTTTATTTTCTAAACGTCAACCTAATTGTACACCCCCCACACACACACACTATCACACTGTAGTGTGGCTAATTTATGAAGTGCACAGTGATACCTTTCCATAGTCTGAGGTCAGAGGTCAGAATGTTAGAGATTCTGCTTTTCCAAATAGTGACCTAAGGTTATAGTAAATCGAGGATGCAAGTGGCTTGATACTGCATATCTAAAAAGGATATTTTCTTCAACTGTTCAGTGCCTTCTGATAATAAAGACAGCCTTTGCCACCAAAGTTCTGCCTCTGTGGTTCTTACATGGTCAGGTACTCTGCCTCTATTTTATTTTATTTTATTTTATTTTTAATTTTTTTTTAATTTTTCGAGACAGGGTTTCTCTGTGGCTTTGGAGCCTGTCCTGGAACTAGCTCTTGTAGACCAGGCTGGTCTCGAACTCACAGAGGTCCGCCTGCCTCTGCCTCCCGAGTGCTAGGATTAAAGGCTTGCGCCACCACCGCCCGGCTCTGCCTCTATTTTAAAGAAAAATCAAGGCATTGAAAGATGTAGCTCAGTCATAGAGTGCTCGTCTAGGATGTGTGAGGACCTGGGTTCAGTTACCAGTACTGGGGTGGGAAGAGCAGGCCCAGTTCATTTCTCTGTCAGTAAAGGAATAGGTTTAGAGGCCTCTGAGCTTGTGAAACCAATCCCCAGTAACGCCTGCCTTCTCCTTCTAATTTCTATGCAGGTCAGAAAAGTAGCTAGACCCCCTTAGAAGCATGGTGTGAGGGAACACAAGAAAGGTGAGCGCGAGAGGTGTGGCTCTCAGGGTGAATTGTTTTGAGTGATCTGGAGAAGTTGGCCTTCAAAGGGGACTGAGGAAGACCAGGAGAAAACGATCTATTCCATGGTGGATCGGCAGTACTCAACTTCTCTGAGCCTTTGAAACAAGCTGCTGTGCTTATGGAGGGTGATAGAGTTTTCTCAAGTTAAGGAGTCTGGTGGTGGGTTTTAAAAGGCTCTTGTTTTGTAATGAGAGAGAGAAAATATCCTCTGTGACTTTGGCCTCTTTTTCCCTTCGCTGCACACCGTATGAGGAGGGTGAAAACAAAAGGCTCATGTGCTTTTGAAGTTCACGGGGTAGCGGTCAAGTGCACAGGCTCTCGTGCTGGGCTGTTCAGATCCCAGCTCTGCTACTGGCTAGCTGTGTGACCTTGGACAAATGACTTAACTTCTCTGTCATCCAGTTTTTTCAGCTTTAGCGATAACAGTTCCCGTATCTTTAGAGTCATCATTAGGGTTGTCTAAATACATATAAATATTATATATATATGTATATATATATGTATATATATATATATATATATATATATATATAGCCATGCCTAATTAGTGCCTGCTACATAGGAAGAGTGAATACATACAGAAGCCTATGAAACATGTTTGTATGTGTAGATTGTGATTAGCCAAAATTCCAATCTCGAAGTTTATGTGGCAGTTTCTGTGTTTTTAATTTTTGTCCTGTTTTTTACATGGCTCTCATTAGTGGAGTGAGTAATAACAATATAATATGGTAAAGTTCATTTATGAGGCTATTATGGTGAGGCTGAACTAACACTTATTCTGCAGGCCAACAATATTACAATAGGGCTGTTGCTGAAGGAATGAGTTCCTTTGTGTATGTGATTTGGCCAGAATCATATCTAAGTTGTGCAATAGCCATATGAATTATGACAGGATTTTACTCGAAGGTAAGGACAACGAATCCTCTTACAGTGACCTCCAGTGAAACCGGAGGGCGGATAGGCGTTTCATGAAGGTTTGTTAGTCATTCGGTCAACAGGCCGTCTGCGGATTAAAATGACCGAGAGGAAATCGACACTGGGTTTTACATGTGTTGTATGGGTCACAGTTCAGAGTTGGCATGAATCAGAGACAGTGAGTTTGCTGTCTCTAATCGCAGGGACCAGTCCAAGAGAGCATATCCCACGGATCTGAAAATCTTGAGGGGTGTGTGTCTGTTGCATGATCGTTCATGTGACAGGCCACAGACAGACGCCACGCTAGTGTGTTCTGACCCACGCAATATGCCTAAAACTTGAGACAGCATTTTGAAAATTGGAGATTTTACACACATACACACACACACAAAGAGAGAGAGAGAGAGAGAGAGAGAGAGAGAGAGAGGTATTTCCAGCTTCTTCTGAACACTTGGAAGAGCAGGCAGCGCCAGCCCACCTCCCCACATGGCAGCAATCTGTTGTAGTTAGTGGCGGCTGTCTCCTTCCCAGGGCATGTGCTCGTCAGTCTGCCACAATTCCTGCCACTCGGCCACCGTGTCCCCATATGTAGGTACACCTGTGCACCTCCCCTGTCTCTTCCCTGGCCATCCCTGAAGGCAATTGGATTAGGAGCTGTTCTGCATTCGGAAGCCTTTTCTGATCTTTTAATTTAGCACCGTGTCAATGGTACTGCAAACCCTATTGTAGGGCGGATTCCAAGAAGCACCACAAGGTAGGGGTTCAGGTCCTGGCTATGCCGCACTTTAGCTGGGACAGTTGCAAGTGCCTCTGCCTGGTTTTCTCACTTGCAAAATGGTTGAAAGAAGGTTCTGAGAGGGGGCTGCGTGAGTTCATGTACATAAATTTTTATATGCACGCCCAGCATGTAGTGTGTATTGTATTCCGTAGTTGCTGGTGGCACTAGTACACCTGAGAGGTGGCCGCATTCCAGCTGAGGAGTCCTGGGATTTCTCACGTTGTGCTTGGATAATCTTACTGCCTTTCAGTTTCTGATCACTGTTAGGCAGCTCAAATCTGTGGTTGTACGTGAGACTTGGGAGTCTAGGAGACACAGACACCCCCAGACTTAATTCACTTGGCTTGGAGGCAACCTTTTTAAAATTAAATTCCCCAGACATCTAAATGAACAGCCAGAGCTGAGGATTCTTGAATTAGCCAGGACTATCCCACTCTGGGATGATGTCATCTCAGCCACCAAGATATGAGGCTTTGAGTCCAGGCAAGTAAGTGACCATACTTCGTTAGATCTTAAAACCGGAACTTGATCAACTGGCTCCAGCTTGTCCAGGCTGGTAAACAAAGGCCAAGGGAGAACCTGCGCTGGTCAGAAGAACAGAGTTTGTGTCGTCCCTCACGTATGTCCACCCCACAACAAGAGCACAGCCTTCTCTCTCTCTCTCTTTCCACTTCTGTGCTCTGTGACCTTGGAAAAGTATTTAACCTCTGTGTCTTGCTTGTGAATGGCTAACACTGCTTTACCCTAACATCTTGTTTTCGTGGCTTTGGTTCCCAAAGCTGTTCTCGCTGGTATCAGTCTGCCTGTGAAGCAGGTGGAGGGGAACAGCTTCCCACAGTTATTGGCAGAAAGGGAAGAAACTGAGTCAGAGAGAGAAAAGCAGCTCAAGGCCAGCTGCATCAGGGCTGCCAGAGGCAGGGCCTGCGATAGGTCCAGAGCAGCTGAGGGCCTCCAGGTCCTCCCTGGTTCTCCGTACCTTCACAATAGCTAGAGATATCGTGTCCTGTGTGGTCTTCAGAACACTTGGATCTACAATGATCCATGAAAACTGTCACTAATAGTATTTCTTTCTTTGAAGATCTTCTAGATCTGGGCTTTTGACCTTAGTCAAACGTGGCATGCAGTGCGCGTCAGGGGCCTGATTGGATGCTCAGTGAGTGCATGTGTGGCCTCTGGGAGGGTTACATTTAGGCCTCTCCTCTGCCCTTGTTTGGCCCCAGCAGGTCTCTTTAGAGCAGGAGCTAACTGTATGACCGGAAGGACTGTTCTGGAGACTCTATGCTCCAGAAAAGCCTCCTCTGGCAGACAGGGAACTTCAACTAAGAGCTTGTTGATTTGAATATGACCTTAGAAAGGGAGAGATCAAGTTATAGTTACTGGTTTCTGATTGATTTGGGAGGAGAAAATTTCACAATCCACAGTAGTGCTTGGGTTTGGTTAGACGGCCCTCATCACAGACGTGGTGCGGGTCTGTGAGTTTGCCTGTCTCTGTTTTGAGACTCTGGCTGTGTGGTCTGGATTGAACTCACCATGCTCTCCTGGCCTTGACTCATGACATCCCGGCTTCAGCTTCCCAGTGCTGGGATCATGCCTGTCGCCCACCATGTCAACTGAAGGGTGGTTAAGAAGGAATCCCATGGTCCTCGCTAAAGCTGGAACCAGAGAAATCTTTGACAAGATGAGGACCTATTGAGTGACGAAATCAAGCCAATGAAAAGCAATCCAGCTCTGAATCTAGGTCTCGAATGTGGTGAGAAGCTGCTTCAGCCCCCTCTGGAGGGGTTGTCTAAGGATGGCCAGTCATTTGGAGTAGGACAGGAAGAAGTGTGGACGTCTTATTATAACTAGTTATTAACTTTGAGGGGAGAGCTCGGGTCTTATGCACCTGAGGCATGTGTTCTGCCACCCACCCATCCCTTTCAAGTCATGATTTTAAAGATCTATGTAATACATACGAATGTTTTGCCCTCATATATGTATGTGCACCATGTGAGTGCACAGAGGTCGAAAGAAGGCCTCGATCCACTGCACTGGGAATTACCTACCGGCTTGTGAGCCACCATGTGGGTGCTGGGAGTTGAACGCAGTCCTCTGCAAAGCAGCTAGTGTTCTGAACCACGGAGCTCACGTCTCTAGCCTCTTATATTGGCTTTTAATGAAAAGTAGCATATGCTTAATATAACTAATTAACACTGGATACAAATATTTTTAAAATGCATTAAGTCCCCCCTCTTTCAAGTTCCATCCCCGCTGTAATCAAAAAATAGTATTTAAAATTCAGCATCTGTTTAAAATATGGATGCATTTGCATATGGTTGCCTCATGGAATTTCAGGGCCACACTCAAAACAAAGGTGCTCCATTACCCCTGTAAATGGATGGACTCATATCTCCAGTATTGAACCCAGATTGAATGTTCTGATGTAAAAGAGAAACTGGTAAACTATTCACCAGAAGGGGGGCAGAAAGATTGTAAACTCTTGAAGCCATCATCCGAAGAATTAATTATCGAGGCAATTGGGAGTGCTTTATCTGAAAGGGGGAGTGGATCAAAATCAATTTTGCTATCTACAGCTAAAGGCATGGAGTTCTGTTGGTGATAAAGGGAGTGACGTTCTCGGGTTGTCATCCATGTTCCATTGTCCATTCAGACGGCAACTGATGCCTTTCTTGTACATTCCTTCTTTAGTCCCCCAGCAGAATGGAGGTGTTCGCATCAGGGACTGGGGGATGTGTGGAGTTTAGCAAGTACTTTGGGGGTGTAACCCATCTAAGAGCCTAGTGGAGACGGGGGGGGCAGATTGCTCTAATTCAGCCTGAAAATTGTTTTCTTAAGCAAAGGAGTCGCTAAGCAGAAAATGTCCTACGACAAATTTAATGGAAGTTACGGAGGAGGATAATTTCTTTTCGATTAAACGAAAAGTGTTATTGAAGCTAGGCGGTGGTGGCACTCGCCTTTAATCCTAGCACTGGAGAGACAGAGGCAAGCAGATATCTGAGTTCGAGGCCAAGCCTGGTCTACAAAGAGAGTCCAGGACAGCCAGGGCTCCACAGAGGAACCCTGTCTCAAAAAACAAAACCAGAGGGCAGGGAAGATGAGGGGGAGAGGCAGAGATAGAGGGGGGGGGAGGGATGGAAGTGGAGGGAGGTATATGGAATACTAAAAACAAAACAAACAACAGGACCCCCGTTGCAATGGATGTGGATGACATATACCTGTAATCCAGGGCTTGAGAGGTTGAGGCAAGAGGACTATAAGTTCAAGTTAGTCCATCAGTCAATCAATATGCAGACAAAACAAAAGCCTGCTTCCTGCCCCAAAGCGCCAGCAACTCTCCAACACTGAGATAAATCCTGTGTGTATGGAGAAGTTCACTTAACTGTCTGTCAGGATGGATTTCTAGGGACTTCTGTTATTAAGTTTGGGGGGCACAGTGGTAAGAAGGATTGGAACTCTAAAACAACCTTGTTTTGCGAGAAAGAATTTTATAAAGGAAGCGTTGCTCTCTGACTTTCCGTATTATCAATGTAAAACTGGATCCCGTTCTCACCTTGGGGACACCTCTTTCAATAGCTGAACTGTTAGCTTTTCGGAGTTCCAAAGTACTGTGGCTGACACAAGGTTATCACGGTGTAGCCAGGCGCTGGAGATCCCGTGGGAGCTGCATTCCCATGTTCAGTTGACTCCTTACATGCGCCTACACACAGAACTCTGAAATGCACACCCCACCATAGTTTCTTTGTATGTTAGTAGGATACAGTCAGGCAGACACATACAAAAAGACATTCTAACAAGCATGGGACAGTTTTCTGTGACTTTGTTATCGAACAACATTCTGTGGATGTTCGTGCAGAAATTTGTGGGGACGCAGCCTAAGAGGGATGGGTAGAAGATTCCTGCTCGTGGCATCTGGAGCGTCCACAAGGAGATGGTGGATTTGGATTGCTGAGGAGAGAGAAACATTCCAAGTAGAAGAAGTGACAGCAGCCAAGAGAGGTTGAGAGGAACCCAGAACAATAAGAAGCCACTGAAAGGAACAGTGTTCCTAAACCAGTGGGGCCAGATGGAAGATGGAAGGCCGGGCAAGCTGGATAGGAGGAGGCTTCATGTAGATCAGAAATCAGCCATGGAGTGTGGTCTTCCCTGTGGTAAAATAGGGTAGAGGATGTGGGTTCATGAAGGAGGTCACCTTTCAAAGCAGAGAGGTCTCAGTTGAAAAAGCAATTAGGATGAATGGCTGTAGATGCCACCATTATGATATCTAAGAAGAGAACCCTGCCCTAGGAGGGCTTCTTGGGGATTCCCTTCTTGCCCCCCTTTCACCTCTAGCATAATTGGTCAGAAAGTTCTAGTTCGGGGGCTGTGAGGACGACTGGGTAGATAACGTGCTTCTATTCAAGCATGAGGATACGGAGTTCAGATCCCCAGCACCCATGGTAGAAGATGGGGAGGTGTGGGGACCTGCCTACAATGCCAGCCCTCGGGAGGTGGAGATGGGACCTCTGGGCAAGCTGGTTAGCTACACCAGCCGTACTGAATGTCCAGCTTCAGTGAGAGACCCTGCCTCAGGAAACACAGGGAAAGGCAATAGACGACGTTTTCAACTTCTGGCTTCCATGTGCGCATGCACGCATGTACCTGTGCATGTGTGCTGCACATGTGGGGAGAGGAAGGTCTAGGGCGTTCCATTGCCTTTTACAAGAGAAGACTCGTCTAAGTTACACATCTGTAATGAAACACAATGAAGAAAGGCTGCCGGTAAAGCAGTGTAATGAGTCAGTACAGGTGAGACTGTCCGGGTGTATCCTTACCTGTTACCCCCCACAACTCTTCATTTTACCCCAATTTCAGTAAAATTGTTTTCCTTGCATTCTTCCTCTCTTCGAAATTTATTAAGGTGGTAGTGTTAGGACGCTTGCCTCCTGTGCTCGGTATTCTCGTTCCTTGACTGCCTTGCTAAGACCATGTAGGTGGATGGAGCTGGGCCGTCTTATTCTCAAGGCTCTAATAGGACACTGGAGAAACTCTGCAGGGGTGATGGCTTTGTTTCTGTTTTCTGCTGTTAAGGACCCTCCATAGACCTGACGTGCGGTCTCATCGTGTCCCAGGTGCGCGAACACTGGCTCTCAAGCTTTGGGAATCAGGCTTTCCCTATCTCGTCCTTCTCTCTCTCTCTCCTCCCCTAGCTTCTCTCTACTCTCATCTCTCTCTCTCTCTTTTCATTTATTGACAAGTTTTTTTTTCATATCCTTTCTAAGCCCCCTGGAAGTTCATGAAGGCCCCCAGAGACCTTTTGTGTATTGCCATGTATTAGAGATTGAAACAGAAAGTTAAATGTTTCTATTGCTAAAAATAATAAATTTAACCCAGCATGTGTTAATTATAAGCAGTTTATTTTTAATGAAAGCATGTATTTTTTTCCTAAAGTGCATGAGTAAAGTAAGCGATGTTTGTATGTTTCTGCAAATCTCTAGTAGCTGGCTCCCTGGCGGCAAATGGACTACTCGTATCTGGCCGTGTGTTTAATCTGTTGCACCGGTTAGGGAGGAAAGTCAGCCATCACACAGTTGCGTTGTCACCTGTGCAGGTAACTGTGGGTCTTCTTTGAACCACACTGAGATCTTGAAGGTTATTTGCAGCGTTGAGTCCAAACATTGCAACGAACTTTTCGTGTCTGCTACATTCAAATCTACCGAGCTGTCTTGTGTTTTAACTGAATCATCGTGTACGTAATGTCAGTATTGGACATTTGGGAAGTATCGACTCCCTGCATTATCTAGATCTATGAAATTTTAGTATGTCCTATTATAAATGTAGAAATTATTTATATCTGCAAGAATGTTATCTGAAAAAGTCTTTAAGTATGGTATTGGGAATCTGTCAAGTTCATAGTGTAGCAAACAAGTTTTCCAAAGTTTTACTGTTGCTTGAAAGCATGAATCTTGCCCCTGGCTGAGAATGCTGTCAGCCTTTCCTTGAAGTAGTAGCTTGACTTCATTCATTTCCAAGAAATAATCTGCCAGTGGCCCACATTTGACTGACTGTGATTTGTCAGTTATCCTTGCAATTAAAAGTAATATGCCATGAAAACAGTGCCTTGCTGGGCTCCTAGGCAAACAGTCATACATGTTCTTTTCCTTAGCGGAGCCTCAAACCGCAGCACTGGCAGAAAGAACCGTGATTGCGTACAATATTACATCACCTATAACATCAAAAAGATAGTCCATGATCAGTTTTCAGTAAAATGAATAGTTTTTACTGCTTTGTTGGACATTCTTAAGTGAATCCAGCACAGGTTTTTGTTTGTTTGTTTGTTTGTTTTTTGACAGGGTCTCACTAAATGAACATACCTTTCTTCTATCAATACAAATGTAGTATTGTTGGTCTGTAAAGATGCGCTGTGTGATCCGATGGCTTCCTGGCTCCTCTGTTGTAGGTGAATGCCACCGATTACCACCTGTCCTGCTTAGTCTTTTGTCAACTTGAAGAAAGCTAGAGTCATTTGAGACAGGGAAACTTGACTGAGAAAGTGGCCCCTGTAGATTGACCTGTGGGACGTTTTCCCGATTCATCAACCGTGGGAGATCCCAGCCCATGGAGGGTTGTGTTGACTCTGGGAAGACGGTCCTGAGTGATATAAAAGCTGGCTGAGCAAGCCAGAGAAACAGTTAAGCAAACCGTGTTCCTCCGTGGCTTCTGCTTCAGTTCCTGCCTTCAGATTCCTGCCTCGACTTCCCTCAGTGAAATCTGACTCAGGATATGGAAGCCAAATAATCCCTTTCCTCCCCAAGTTGGTTTTAGTCAGAAACCCCAAGTAAGACACTGTCTGTGCAGCTCATCTGCCTCAGAGGTTTCACAGTTACATAGACGAGATAGAACGCAGCGGGTTTTCCTTCCTTCTCTTTCTTCCTGGGATGCTGTCCTCATAGTTCAGACACACCTCCCACCTCCCTGTCTTGTCCCCATCTCGTCACACTGGTTACCAGTCAGTCATATCGACTCTACTAACGTAACATCTCTTCACGCCGTCGTGCATCCACCTCCGGCACTGCTGTGGTGTATGCTCTTACTTTTCTCCCAGATAATTGAGTGGCTTTCCCCCATATGTTTTTGTTTAGGCTCCATCTTCCCTTCCCCTATCTCAGGGTTTATAATCCATCCCCCCCTATATTTTTATTTAACCTCCATCTTCCCTTCCCCTATCTCAGGGTTTATAATCCACCCTTCATGCTGCCGTCTCAGGTCGGCCCTGAGCTCTTCAGGCCTCTGCATGAAAATGAAGTTTGACCTTCTAGACCCTGAAGACACATTGTCTGAGCCCCTGTAGCTCTTCCTTCTTGTGTACCCTTGTTTCATGCACACGGAACGATTGCTTCTGCAATCCCTACTTCATGCCCCATTCACCTTTTTATGTTCGTATTCTTTTCTCCACTTAGCGAGTGGCTGGGTGACTGCCTGGCTTGATAATGTCCTCCTTTGCCTTCAGAGAGCAGAGAGGCCTTTCTTGTTTTTCTCCTCCATGGTTACAGCTACTGGGCAGAATTAGGCAACTTTTTCCTGGTTCACTTACTGTTGTGTGCTTATTATTGTCTTTAGTGGATGGACTTATGAACATGGATTAAGTGCTCATTTTTATACATGTTTTTATACATGTAATAGTGCCCACTCTATAGCAGGTGGGTGATAAATGAATTAATAAAAGGAGGGGTTAAAAACCAGTTACAAAGTCAAAGAGATAGAAAATAATGCATGGAATTGCTGAAAAAGAAAAAGGAAAAGAAGGGCAAGAGTGGGAGGGAGGGAGACGAGAGAAAGGAATGAAGAGAGAGGGAGGGAGGGAAGAAGGGAAAGGGAGCGTAAAGATTCGCAAGCAAAGGTAGGAAGTATTTGTGATGGTTTTTGAAGAAGTTGTTATAACTCGGCTGGGAAGCAGGTGATGACCAATGCCATGTCCATGCTCACGAACGTGACCTGGAGAGGCCTGGAGAAAGTCATATGCGTCAGGAGAAAACCGGGCCAGAGGAGCAGAGGCCATGGCCCACACAACCAGGGCCACCACAGCCTCCATGCAGGAGGGAGTGCCTGTGGTTGGAAGCCTCTGGCATGGCTTGAGATGAAGATTCCCCCTCCATTATTGGAAGTTTCTGCCTTTCTGCCCTCAAACTGTGCCAGAATTGTAAGATTTTCCTGATGACTGGACACATTTGGCATCTGGATTCTATGGTTGCTAAAAGCTAGCCATTTCCTGTCTCCTCTGGTTGAGAAGACCATGATACAGTGCGGGGAGCAGTGTCAGCTGCCGAGTGCCCAATCTGACATAGTAGACACTCAGGCCGGATGCCTGGCTGCTGGGAGGAGAGGAGAAGGGAAACCACACAAGAGCTAGGTTGATGCCAGGTGCTTTCCTGGGTCATCCTGGTCCATCTTCACAGTGACCAGCAAATTTCAGGTATTGATTAGTTATCCTACAGATGGAGGAGGAGTGTGCATGGGTCAAGTGGGTCTGAGGCATAGCAAGCTGAGATTCCATGGAGAGTCTCTGGGCTCAGAACTGCGTAAGTTCTGTTCAGGCACTCTTTTTCATTCTCTGCGGATGTTTTTTAAAGCTAAATAAACATCTTATGGTCTTGTTTTTACCACTTGATCATCTCTTGAAGTTGTATGTTTTATTCTATTTATTGCTTACTTATTTATTGAGAATCTACAGTTGTTCTGTTGAATGCTATTCATTCTGCTTTGGCATTTTCTTGTTCTTAACTATAGGACCACTGTGGATGGGGAGGGGTCTCAGGTCATCTTCATCCTCTGAGCCATCGCTCTGGCCTGGTGTTTGTAGTTTTAAAAGTTTATTTAGGGTTGGGAATGTAGCTTACTACGTGGAACACTTGGATGCGTGTCCCAAAACATCAAACAGCTTGCTTCTCCAGCACTCAGGAGGTAGAGGCAGGAGATACAGAAGTTCAAGGTCATCCTTGGCTACACCTTGATGCCAGTTTGGTCTCTGTGAGACTGTCTCGGGAGTGTGGGGTTATAATCATCACTCATAGCAACAGCAACTATGGGAAGAATGTCTACTCCTGAGAGCCTGTCGTAGGCTTCTGTCGATCTTAATGTGTAAACACTGAAAACAGAAAACAATCAGAGCAGAACAAGGGTTCCTCTCAGTAACTTCAAAACACACATATTTAATACGTATTTAAAGCCAGGCCTGATCAGGCGAATATATTCATGTCAGAAGACCTTTTCAGTTCACATCTCTCCAAAGAGTGCCTTCCCGTTGCCCAGTGTATTTCCAGCCTCCTTTTCAAATAGCAGTTATTCATGGAGGATAAGCTGGCCAACCAGAATCAGGCACAATACCTGGCCGGTGCAGCTGGAGGACTGCACGCAGTTCTGAGTTCTGCGAGTCAAAAAAAAAAAAAAAGAGATGAGAGAATGTTTATCCACATAGAAGACAGAGGTGTTTTATAGATTCTCCAAAGGTGATGAAGAGGAGATTGATGCAAATGGTCACCACGTGGCTGTGCACACACACACCAGAGGAATGAAGTAAATGGGTCACTACCTGGCTGTTCACACACACACACACACACACACACACACATACACACACACACACCAGAGGAATGACGTGAATGTCACCACATGGCTGTGAACGCATGCACCAGAGGAATGACATGAGTGGTCACCATGTGGCTGTGCACACACCCCCCAGAGGAATGATGTAAATGGGTCACTACATGGCTGTACACACACACACACACACACACACCAGAGGAATGACATGAGTGGTCACCATGTGGCTGTGCACATACACACCAGAGAAAAGTCCTAGTTGTTTCTGGAACATCTGCGTTTGGCTGAAGCTTACCTATGGCAAAAATAGAGATCTCCCCCCCCCCCCCCCCCCATCTTGGGACTGCCTGGGTGCAGTTCCAGAAGCACTGGGCTTTGCTGGGAAACAGAATAAATGTTCCCCTGGAGCATCATTGCTCATGTCCGTGAACTTAAGAGCAGGGCCAGTGAATACATCAGAGCTGTCTCAGTGAAAACTTGGCCCAAGTGGCAACCCTAAGGGAGACCAGAGAAGACAGGAGTCACACCCAGGAATCTTTTGTTTTTGCTTGTTTGTCTCTTTGTTTTGAAACAAAATCTCACTACGTAGCTCCAGCTGGCCTGGAGTTCATATGTAGACTAGCTGGCCTCGAACTCACAGAGATCCATCTGGTTCAGGATGTGGACCACCATACCCAATGCCCCCAGCATTCTTAGAGGGCGAGGGTAGAATGAAGCAGTTGGACCTGGACGTGTTCACACAGCTGGAGGTCATCCTGGCCCTTGGAATCACCTTAGCGTGTCTGGTCATAGTTTTTGTTGACTTTCGTGGGCTTTTGGCCTTTCATCCTTGATTCTGTATGTGTGTGCCAGGAGGTGAGTGGAGAAAGTAAGAGCAGAGCTAAGAATGCATTTGATTGCTTGATAGCAGCCCTGGCTCTGAGCCTGGCTGGAGTAAAGGTTAAAATTGTTGGTCTACCTAATAGCTTCGAGTTAAGTTTGCATTAGGCGTCCTTGTGATCTGTTGTCTGGTGTCATGGATTTTTGTGCCCAACAAGTGAAGATATTTTTCCACAATCAATGGTACTCGTATCTTTTGGGCTGGTGTGGGTGAAGGACTTTCTTCCCATGAATCTTTTGTCTACGTTTTATGTCATGTTTTTAAATGTAGAGAGCAGTCTCCTCTCCTCTCTCTGGTCTCTCCATCTCTGTCTCTCCCTCCCTCCTCCCTCCCTCCCTCCCTCCCTCCCTCCCTCCCTCCCTCCCTCCCTCCCTCCCTCCTCTCTCTCTCTCTCTCTCTCTCTCTCTCTCTCTCTCTCTCTCTCTCCCCTTATCTCTCAGGGCTCTTTCCCTTTTGAATGCATGTATATTTTTAAGAAATAAAGGTGTATAGTATGCTGTTTCCCTTCTCAGGCTGAAGGACTTTGAGTGTGCTCCCTTGTAAAGTGTGTCAGGCCCTTGCTGTTGGGACACCTCCCACAAATAACTTGATCATTTTATGTATAAACTAAGACTTCAGTACTTAGCCATTTACCTATGGGATGCTATTTCTTAGACTATGGAGTTCATGGTTGTGTTATTAGGGTCTTCTTTTTCTAACTAAGTTCTTGTTTGATCTATTAGGGATTTCCTGGTGATTTCAGTCATTTTGTAATTTATTGCTCATCTTATACAGGTATTGGTGATATTAGGATGAAAACATTTATACAAGAGGAAATAAAAGGCAAGGGAGCAGGTAATTGACCGATTTATCAGCCTTAGCAGACAATGTTTCTGATAACGACATGGTAGCCATGGTAAATTTATTTCTGATTGCTTGAGGGGACAGATTATATATGCTTTTTGTACCATCAAGGTGCGCGAGAGGGTAAAGGAGTAAGCCATCTATCCGTGAACTAACCGGGACAACTGGGTTTCTGGACTGGCCTTTCGTGGGTGCGTTCACATGGGGTTGTAAACCGTCCCTCAAGCAGATGTTGGCTATAGTTCATGCAAGCCTGGGTTTCCTTTCTGTTGTTGCTAGGTGGCGTTTACTGGGGAACTAGGCCTCACAGGGAGTGTCTTTCTCTACATCCCTCACTTGTATAATGTTTGGAGGCGGACTGAAAAAAAATTCTGATAGTCTTCATATCATGGACTTTCCAGCAGTTCTGGGCAAAAGTGGCCACCTTAGCAGAGATGACATTACTAAGCATGAGAGTTAGTTTCAGTTGTCAACTGGACACAATCCATGATCACTTGGAAAGGAGTCTCAGAGGAAATGTCTAGATTCGGTTGGTCTGTGGCCTTGCCCCGAAGGATTTTCTTCCTTGGGTTAATTAAGGTGGAGACCCCACCTGATGGTGGGTAGCCCCCTTGCATGAGCTGGTCTCTGGGCTGAAGGAAAGACAGAGGGTGCTGAGCAGTGGCAGGCATGCATTATGGGTGCCGTGGCCGTGGCTGTGGGGGTCCCTGTGACAGCTGTTCTGCCATCGTGACCTCCCCACAGTGACAGACTGTCGCCTAGAATTGAGTCAAATAAACATTTTCTTCCATGAGTTGCTTTTCTCAGGGTTTTGTTTTTTTTTTTTATAACAATAGAAAGCAAAACTGAGGAACTGAGGCCACAGATTAGACTTCAGATGTGAAAAAGTCCATAGCATCCATTTTTTTTTAAAAAGATTTATTTATTTTGATGCATATGAGTCTTGCTTGTTTGTATGTATGAATGTACACCATATATGTGCCTGGTGCTTTCACATTGTATCTGGAGGTGAATTTACAGATGGTTGCGAGCTGCCACATAGATGCTGGGAACTGAGCTCCGATCTTCTGGAAGAGAAGTAAGTGGTCTTCCCTGCTGAGCCGTCCCTCCAGAACCCAAAGGAACACCCTGAGTACGCCAGTTTCCTGGGCTGCCTTAATGGTTTCATAAACTGTGGCTCAACTTTATAGACTTTTGAAAATATATATTTATTTATGTTTGCTGGTATGTGTATTTGTGAGCACACATACATGTGTGTGTATGTATATTCATGAGCATACACATGTCATCGTATGTGTGCAGAGGTCAGGACAACTTATGTGTGTATATGTATGTTCATGAGCATACGTATGTCATCATATGTGTGCAGAGGTCAGGACAACTTGTGTGTGTATATGTATATTCATGAGCATATGTATGTCATCGTATGTGTGTAGAGGTCAGGACGACTTGTGTGTGTTTGTATGTATATTCATGAACATAAGTATGTCATCGTATGTGTGCAGAGGTCAGGACAGCTTTCAGTACATCACCCTCTCCTTCTACCCTGTGGGTCTGAGGGATCAAACTCAGACTGCCAGGCTTGGCGGAAAGCTCCTTTACCTGCTGAGCCATCTTATCAGCCCAGACTCGTGTTTTCAACAGCAAAAGGAGACTGGTTGTCTTCTAGTTCTGGACGTTGGACAGCCAAGGTCAGGGAGTCAGTAGGGCTGTGTGCCTTCTGAAGCCCATTGCAAGACTGCCTTGGGAGCCTCTTCTAGCTTCTGGAAGCTCTGACTTGTGTGAGCATGTTTACAGCCTTTCGTGGTGTCTCCCTCAGTGCCCATACTTCCTGTTTATAGGGACCTCAGTCTTTGTGGATCTGAGTGCCACCCTAACGATTTCACCTTAACTTGGTCATGTGAAAAGCCTTTTTTTCACCGAAGGTCACATTCATGTGCACTGGGCTTGCTTAGCGCCTTAACATCTTTTGAACACAGTTCAGCCTGTGACATCAGGTATTTATTCCTAGTTTGCACACACTTTAATTTTTTTTTAAAACTGCAATGAACTTATTTAGTTAGTTACTAGTTTTTCGAGACATGGTTTCTCTTCATAGCCTTGGCTGTCCTGGAACTTGCTCTGTGGACCAGGCTGGCCTCAAACTCAAAAATCCACCTGTCCCTGCCCCTCTCCCCCCAGTGCTGGTATTAAAGGCGTGAGCCCAGTAACGATGAATTTATTTATTGTGTATATGTTGTGTGTATGTGTGGTGGTGGATACGTGTTCTTTGGCATGTTTGTAGAAGTCAGAGGACAGCTTTTGAGAGTCTGTTCTTTTCTTCTACCATGTGGGTCTCAAGGATCAAAACTCAAGGCAGCGAGCGGGCTTGGGGGCCAGCTACCTGCTGTGTTGTCATGCTAGTTAGCCCTGCACACAGTTTCATTGCATCTAGTGACTGCCACCTGCTTAGCAAAATAAAATGACTGCGAATTCAGAAGAGAGGGCCTCAGCTTTGGGTGCAGTGCAGACCCTACGTGGTCAAAGGGGCTATTAAAGTAAGAAATTTCGGGTGGGGACTGGGGAGACAGCTCAAGGGAACAAACTTGCTGCACAGACTGAGGACCATGAGAGCCGTGGTGGCGTGGAGCCGTGGTGGTGGGGGTGGGGTGGGTACAGGAGGATCTCTAGAATGCTAAAGCACTGAGCCCCAGATCTAGTAAGAGACACCCTGCCTCAAATGGGAGCTGGACTGCGAGCGAGGAAGGGAAGATGCTCCTTGCCACGCCCTGGCTTCCACACCTGCATGCGTGGGTGTGTGAGCAGGCACGCACATACATCCACCTCCAACCTCCACAAGTCCCCAGGTGCTTGAAGATGATTAATTAATATGGGTGCGAGATACTGGCAATCTCAGTATCTAAGTAGCTTCTGGGTTGCATCTGTGTATTTAGAAACACAGTGATGATCTCCAGCTGTTTAGGTTTTTCTTTGTCGTGTACACATTCTAAAATCCTACCGGAATGAACTGTAAAAAGATATTGTGGCTTTGATGACCTTCAGTCTTTTGGTAAGTTCTGGTAATTTTTTTTTTTTTTTTGATCTTTTGGTAATTTTTCATCACCTGAAAAAATGTACTTTTGTCACATGCTCCTGGGGTTTTTGTTTTTCAGCTTGGTTTCGTCACTCAATAAGAGTGAATGTGTGAGCCATTACGTTTTTGGAACCTTGGCTGCCCATGAAATTTGCTAACATCAAATGTTTACCATGGTAGCAGGCATATCTTCAGGGCTCTATTGACTCATCTGGTAGATCTTTATTGGGAGCCTGCAGTGTGCCAGGGCTGGTTCTAGAATTCATTCGCTCACTCACGAGTCGTGCAGAAGTACCGTGATATTGTGTGTGAGTTGAGTTTGGAGGGGTTGCTGGATCCTGTCTTGCTTTTGTTTATCAACTATGGGATCTTGGGCACGCCACTGGCTGTCCCTCGGTCATGCCATTAGGACCAAAAATTATAAAACAAAATTTGAATCTACGAGTTGCTCTGCAGTTCTCCTGGACTGGGCTAGAAGCTTCTCTGCTTTAGCTCTGGTCTTTGAAGGCAGTGCTCACGGGCCTGGCGGGTTCTGCTTTCTGGCTGAGAGCAACAGGAGCAATGAATTTACCTTTACGGAACCCACAGACTCTGGTGGGTGTTTTTTAAAAAATATTTATTTATTTATTTATTTATTTATTTATTATGTATACAATATTCTGTCTGTGTGTATGCCTGCACGCCAGAAGAGGGCACCAGACCCCATTAGAGATGGTTGTGAGCCACCATGTGGTTGCTGGGAATCGAACTCAGGACCTTTGGAAGAGCAGGCAATGCTCTTAACCTCTGAGCCATCGCTCCAGCCCCAGGTGGGTGTTTTCTTATGTGCTCTGTTGCCACGTTTTGTTTTTGAGACAGTGTTTCATGCAGCAGACTGGCCTGGATCTCCAGATGTCCCGATGTCTTATTTCCAACTCCTAGATGCTGGGATCACAATTGTGTGTGTGCGTGCGTGTGTGTGTGCGTGTGTGTGTGTACACATACATACATACACCACCATGCCCTGCATTTCCTGTATTCTTGTTTCTCTAAGCAGGTGGGTGTCCACAGACATATATGGCATTTTTTTGGGGGGGGGTTTCAAGACTGGGTTTCTCTGTGTAGCTTTGGAGCCTGTCCTGGTATAAATCTGTAGCTCAGGCTGGCCTTGAACTCACAGAGATCCGCCTGCCTCTGCCTTCTGAGTGCTGGGATAAAAGGCGTGCGCCACCACCACCAGGCACGTGCACGTGCGGCATCTTGAGAACGTTTTCTTTGGTCATTTGTAGGAGACACGCAGTGTTATTAAGTAAAGAGAGAGAGCTCTGTCTTAAGAGGCAGAATTCATAGAACTGCTAACAGAAGACATAAAGACATTTGGAGCTTCTAGGGGGGACTTCTGAGTCACCCCACCCCTGGGGTTGGGGTGGGGCTGCTGCCTTCTCTTCCCTGAGAAGGAAGCACTTAGGAGGAAAGGTTTGGAAAAGACTTTCTTTCTTTTGCTCCATGTTTGGGAGTCTACTTTTGAAAATGGTTTTGATTTCTGTTATTAATAAGTACCACCTCTCTAATCTTAAGACCGTGCCTTAGAGAAGTAATAATTAAGGGTCTACTTTGTATTTGACACTATTCCAAGAGCAACAGCGACAAATGGACCAAAGATCTGCTTTCCCCATTGCTGTTTGACGGGTTACCTGAAGAACATGAGAGCATTAGCCACATGGGTATTTGGGAGAGAAAGCAGGTCAGCGGTCCCTTGGCAGAGCTTACATCTGTCATCTGAGAGAGTAGTTGGATCTCACAAATGTGCAGTCACACAGGGCTCCATGGTCTGGGAACGCACCCTGAGGAGCTCAAGAAGCCTGTGGAGACTCTGAGGGTGGCAATGCTGAGAGATAACACGTTCTTGAAAACTTTAGTCTGCCTGCTGGCTGAGGCTCGCAACTAGAACAAAGCTGCTCTGTGGCCCCGGCAAGGAATGGCAGGGTATGCACTTGGGTGGCTTGGCAGAGGTGGGGAAGACTGCCAAAGACGTGGCTGTGTGTGGAAGGCAGAACCAACAACCTGTGAATGAAGAGGTGTGTGGTGTGAACCCTGAAAGGTGGCAGGAAGGTCTGGTGGGGGTTCTCAGCCATTGTGTCGGAGAGATGGAGAGGCGACCATTTATATTGAGATGGGCATTTGGATGGAGGCACTGTCTGGTCCCTTAACTATTGAAAGACGTGCCCAGGCCCTTTATTGGAGAATGTTGAACCTGGCTTACCAACTGGGTTGGAATTCATTTCAAAGACAAGGCGTGATGTGTTCATTGTTGTTACCTCTTTCCACCAAGGGAATTTACATCATAGTTTGCAGGCAGTGCTGTGGGTACTTAGCAGTCTGGTCCAGGAACCCCTCTGCAGTCTTAGGTGTGGGTCCTTCTTCCAGGCTGGCTCTCAGCTGGACTGGTGACAGGAATTCGGTTGTCTCTCCACCTTGGCAGTTTTTTAAGTTTTTTTCTTGGTCTGGCTGACAGCTGTCGGATGGTCTTGGCACCTGTAATTCCTGAGCCTTTGTTCTTGAAACCGGTGGGGGCTTTATCACAGAGAACTCCAAGCCCGGAAAACCTCCAAGGGCTCCTCCTTTCAGGCCGCTTGGTGTGGGGAGCATCCTGAGCCTTTCGGGCCCCAGAGGGATAGTTCAGACTTTGGCAGACAAAGCCAGCCCAACTGCAGATGTGTTTTGTGCTCATTTTATAAAACTGGTGGAGAGCAGCTCTGGATGCCGCAGAAGAAACTTATTAACCGGCACGGAGTGGCTGGGTGGCTTTTGTCTTCCTGGCACCTCTTCCCTGGCCTTTCTTCGGTGACCCACATTGAGCCCACCAGATCCCGCCCTCTGGCTTCAGTGATAGGCCTAGGGAGGGGAAATGATCGCCAGCAGGCCAATCAGAGGGGGAAAGACCTTTTACTAGTGGATCCTTCAGAGAGTGAAAATCCAAACGCCTGCAGCCAGGTTTACAGCCTCTTGGGAAAAGTGGCGGGAGAAGCATGTATGAACGCTAATGAGAATGCCTCCTGATGGTGCTGGCAAAAACCTCCCAGATCCCAGTTCTATTGTGGCCCTTGTCGTGCGCGGTACAGTCCTCCATGTGAAAAGGGCCCTTGCTGCGGAGTCCTGCTACCTGGCTGTGGCTCCCCGCCCCCAGAGCAGCCGGAGTTTGCTCACTAGGAGCACGGCACAGGGTCTCCAGAGCCGCTAACTTCCTCTATTCGTCGTCTAGTGGTGAGGTGTCTTAACGAACAGAGGTGACACCTTTGGTGGATCAGTAGGTAGTACGGTCTTCCAATGGGAAGAATGCAGAATCTAGACATTTTCTCCCCTTCTGCTTAATACAACCATCCGCGGGTTAGCCGTACTCACAAAAGAGATATTTCTAGTTTGGTTGTTTGCAGAGGTACAAGCCTGTGTGTGGATGATTTTCCAACATCTAGTACAAATTTCCAAAGCTGCTAGGCCGTTGAAGCTAGTTGCTCCCTCTTACCAGGCCACACACCACCGTTTGAGGGCTCCCACCACAATGAATCCCTGTGCAGCCTTTGCTCTGCTGGGGCCTATGAACTGTAAGGCTCGGCTTTGGGGCATGTGAATTCTGGGAACATCCCCTAATATCTAATATCTTTGTTGGGTTAAGTCGCTATTAGTAAAGGTTTGGTGGCTTGTAGAGTACCCCGACTCTTAGCCTGTATGAAGCCCTGGTTACATCCTTAGCACCACAAACTGGTATGACAACCCTCTGTGATCTTAGCATCCAAACTGGAGGCAGGAGGAGGTCATTCTCGGGCCACACAGCAAGGGCTCTGCTTTCACTTCTGTGGTAATATCCTGACCAAAGCCATCACTGCAGGGACCTCACAGTGCACGAGCTCGAAGCGCCTGTCAGTCACTCTCACAGTCAAGCTGGCGCTGACTTGCTTTCAGCATGACTCACACACAGTTCTAGATCACCCTGCCTAGGGAATGGTGCTGCCCACTCTGGGCTGGTTCTCCCATATCAATTAACTTGATTAAAACAACTTCCCATAGGCATGCCCACATGGAGACAAACTCTTACCGAGACCCTCTTCACAGGTGATTTTAGGTTGTGTCTAGTTGACCAGTAAATCTAATCACAGTGAATTTGAGATCAGCCCGGATACCTGACAGCCTGTCTCAAACAAACGCCAAATAAACACCCCTAACAATCAGTATTCAGCATCGGTTTTGCCAATAGCTTTTGTAGTACAGCGCCTTCAGTTTTACACATCACTTTTGTTGCGGGAGCTTCTTCTGCTCCTTCAGCCAATAGCTGCTGAGATACCAGCCCATTGAGGCGTGGTCTCTCCTTCTTTAAAAAAGCAGCAACTGCCTTCCTCTCCCTCTCTGGCTTCCGGCTCCGCTTCCGGTGACTAGGCTCCCTTCCTGATTGCACAGAGGGCTGTTGTCTGGGACGGTGATCTGTAAGTTTTTCTCTTTTAAATAAATAACCATTCTATTAATCATAATTCCAAACTGGTGTGGGATTGTTTGTGATTTACGCCTTCACACTTTTGTATGTTCGATTTCATGTAAAAACTGGTGGGTTTATTTGTAGCAAGTATTACCGGTACAGTTGATAAAGCTGATGGAGATGTGTAACCTTTAAAGGCAGGTCTAGATATTTACCTCAGATGTATAGTAGGGAGGGAGGGACTTGGATGATCTTTATAGGTTTGGACATTTACCTTAGATGTATAGTAGGTAGGTAGGGACTTGGATGATCTTTATAGGTCTAGATAGTTACCTCAGATGTATAGTAGGTAGAGAGGGACTTGGATGATCTTTATAGGGAAATGAGCTAGTTGGTAGGTAGCAGGCAAATATACCTGTGGGAGGGTAAAATACATTCACTGTTGACCTAAACCAACCTTTAATAGTCCTAAGAGGCTGGTGGATCCGTGTGTGTGTGTGTGTGGACCACTGGTAGGATGGCATGTAGATAGATTGATAAGCTAGGCACACAGGTCTGGAAATTAATAGGTATTTTGTATATATTGTTGGTCCATTTGCTCCCCATCTCTCTAAATGAGGATGTCCCAAGTTGAATGTCAGCCCAATTAAATGCATCTAATAAAAACTTTGCAACTTGGAGAAGGTGAGGTGCAGAGACATTCTCTTCTGAGTGCACAGTCTGGATATCAGCTTACCAGGTAGCTGCTTGAGACCTAAATTATAAATAAATGTGTTGGGTGGTGGAAGCTTGTTTTGTGTTACTCAAAGAAGAAATATTCTCAACGTAGAAACAGAAATGTATTTGGCATATTTTCACTTGGTAATTGCATTATTTTTGTTCTTAATTCTTTGACTTTCTGATTTCTCACAGCACTCAGTGTGAAAATGGATAGGAGCCCACAGACAAAATAATAAATTCTTTAACACACGCACACATGCACACACACACACATTCATGTGCACCTACACACTGCTGGGTAAAACCAACAAGAAGCCATGGAAACCTGACAGTCTGGACAGAGATTGTTGGAGGAATGACAATGGGAACAACTCCTTTTTTTTTTCTTAGAGGTTAAAAATAATGTGTTTACTGGAGTTATTTGCATTGGCCATTCCGAGGCTTCCCCAGGATGCCTTGGTTAAGAAAGCTGTGAAAGCCGCAGGAAGCCTTGCCAGGACCTTGTGCAGCTCTGCGATTTCCTAGGCTGATTTCCTGCTGCTTGACGGACAAGAAGATGGGGGTGTCTTGCTGCTGGGGACTCTCGGATTCCGAGAAGTGAAAGTCGGGAATTACGTGCCCTGCACTTTGCGGCATCCAGCAAGTCCCTCTTCTAAACTGCACAGTGGCACTGTGTGACATGCCTGCCCGTGGGAGTCTTTCCTCAGGAGGCACAGGGGCAGGAACTCCCTGCAGCTGGACCAGCACCGTCTCCCTGAACCCTTGCTTCACAGTTCGCAATGTGAAAATAGAGGCGAGACTGCAGACAAAATAATAAATACTAATGAGTAATTCACATTTGTGGGAAAACCCCTGTAGTCTTATAAACAGAGAGGGCATTTTGATTTTCCTCAACCTCTTTACATCCTTACTTTATCTAAACAGTTTTATAAAGGCCTCCTGTACTTTTGATTTTGACCTCGAGGATGTCAGAATAATTGTAGCTGTGTTTCTTCTCAACTGTCTGCGCTTTCTCTTTTGAGGGAATGTGTTCAAATTCTCTGGTTGTTTGAATAGCTCAGACTTCAGAAATGTCACCATCAAGGAAGTGATTATGTGGTAATTGCTAAGAGTTCTCTGGGGGAACAAAACCAACTGAACGATTGTATATCACAAAGGCAGCTTGTTAGGTTGGCTTACATGATACTTCTGTGTAGTTCAGCAATGACGGTCGTCACACCAAAGAAGCTGAGAATCCAGTAGCTGATCAATGCATGAAGCTGGACACTTCTGCCGTCTCAGTCTGGCCCTGAAGTCCTGGGGGATGCTGGGAGCGTGGAGCATCATGGGTCTGTACTAAAAGGCTGAAGCAGCTAAGGTGCATCACCTGTCAAGGACAGCAGCAGCAGTAGCAGAAGTAAGGTTGATTCATTCATCAGCAAGGGTGAAGGCAGGCAGGCAAAATCACCCTCTCTTTTTCCTCAGACCTCTTTGTGTTTGCCCCATCAGTCAGTTCTTTCAGGAAATACCCCCAGAGAACCCCCACAGAGGTGTATCTCCTAGTTAATTCCAGATCCAGTCAAGTTACTGACAAAGATTAACCACCACAGCGATTAATATAATATGGTCTATGTACCCCAGTTTTTGAATAGTTCAGGGGAACACGGATCTCCATCATTGCATCTGCTGAGGATGGAAGGTGGGGGGCTTGAGGAGCACAGGGCATTTAGGGGGCATACGCTACTCTGTGAAGTTCTTCCTTCACGTGTAACCGTTGTTTAGGGGTCACGTTTTGGCAAAATTGGGAGGATGGCCCTATGTGGAGGTATATTAGCTGCTTGCCTCATTTGAGGATCTTTGATGTCATGTTCACGCTTGGTAGGGTGACCCTGATTGGATAGCTCCCTTAGCCTCTGGCCCACTCACCTGCTGCGGGAGGGGTATATATGCGCCCCCGAGGGTGCGGACAGGTAAGAAATGGAGCCGTGCTTTGCCCCTTTGTTAGATGGGCTGAAGCCCTGAGGCGGTCGGGTCAACTTTTCCTGCTAGGACAACAAAAGGGAGTGGAGAGAGTTGGTTAGTCGTCAAGGGTCCTCCCCTCAGGAGGTCACCTCCCCACAGGGACTGACTGTGTCTCTATGTAGGATGTCCCCTTTCTGATTTCTGACTCAAGCAATGAAAAGGTAGCCGTGGCTGCCAGGGAGGGCAATAAGCCTCTGAGACCTCCCTGCAGAGACATCCTGGAGGCCCCTTGGCATGCTCCGTGGTTAGCAGAGAAGCCAGGTGTCCAGACATTTGGGTCCTGGGTTCTTATGTCAACAGTAGGAACCATATGGTGTCGAGTTAATTGGTTGCCGCTAGTGTATTTCCTCATCTCAATAAAATGACAAGATTGGACACCTGTCTGTAACTTATTAGGTTCTTAAAACCCGCATTTCATTGATTTTAGTCAACTCTTAACACGTTGGCTCAGGACCGGTCTTGACTATCTATTGTTCCATCAGTGTGAAAGCAGAACCCAAAAGCACTTGGGTCATGTATTTTTCTGTTCGCTCATATAACATGTATAAAGACCAGAGAAGAGCCAGCCAGTTCTTACTGTAGTGATTCTAATGACCTTTGACCTTTCTTACTGTTTATAGTAGAGGTCCATGTGGCTCGTTGTTGGTTTGAAGCATGCGGTATTTAATCTGAAACCAAGGCAGGTGGTTTTCAGGAGACACATTAAGTTATCCTTATTGTTGGGGTTGATGGTGACCACTTGAGGTTTGGTAAAAAGCACCCCCACTCTAGAAGCCATCGGGGAAATGAGGATTTCAGGATAAACAGAAAATATAGAAATCAACCGAGAAAAGGGAAATGATGGCAAATGGCGGGGAGCCAGACTGGCTTCAACTGAGGAAATAGTTTTAGCAGTTTTCTTTAAAAAAAAAAAAAAGCAATTCCATTTGGTGTTTTACATTTTCTTGATAAGTTAATGAAGGACCTGGGGAAGGAGTTGCAGAACTTTCAACCAGTGAGAGAACTTGTCATTTGTGGCAGCTCATCTCTGAAGGGCAAGGGAAGATCAGGGGGTTCACCTGTAGCTCCTTGTGTAGTTACAGTTCTGAAAGCAAACAGTGTGCGCTGGTGTCGTAGCTAAGCGCCAGGAGGAATTTGGTGCCCTCTCCAAACACTGGTGGAGGTCTGCTGGGGACCAGACTCCCTGCTAGACTCAAAGTGGGGTATGTAGGTGAGGGAACACAGTCCTTCCCTGAAGGAGCACCCCTCTAAAGGGAAGCTGGTGATAGTCTCAGCAAAGCTCTAAAACGCCCTGGAATCTGGCCACCAGCTGTCACCTGAAGGAACCACTGCCATCCCACCCTGTACTTCAGTCCCTGAGATTGTCTGTCTCACTCTTACAACTGCAGCTGTTTCCCGTGATGCAGCTGGAGCGACCCTCCCTGGCATCACAAGCCACAAGGCCTGTGCCCGTGTCCTCCTGCAGCTTCCAGGCCACAGCATGTCACTGATCTGCGTGTGACATCCGAACTCACTCAAATCGTCCTCGTCCTTGTAAGCAGACCCTGCCCCTCAGACTGCACACGCCAGCACTCGGTGCATCTTACATGCCGGCCCCTTAGAAACCAGCTTCTTTGGACGCTGCAGAATCGCAGTGGTTCTTCCTCTGCATGCCTGGACGGCTCTCCTAGCCTCCCCAACTCTTTTATGTCTTTGCTCAAAAGTCACCATCTCAGTGAGGGACCCTGCCACCTCGTCTAAAATTGCAACCTGCCTCCTGTCTATGGCCCGTGATCCTCTTTGTGACAGTCTAAGTTTTTCCCATTGCACTAACCGCCCTCCTGCCCACAGCACTGTCTGCTAAGTGTAGTCCAGCTTCAGTCTTCCTCCGCTGACGAGAAAGCTCCGATAAGGCAGGGCTGTTATTTTGTAAAATGTTGTTCAGTTTCGAATAGTCTAGAATAATGTCTGGCACACACTAAGCACAGCGTAATTATTTATTGAATGGGTGAGTAAGAAGGAGAGACTAATTCTGTAAGGAAAGAACCTTTGGAGCTCGGCGTGAAGGATGATGGGTTAGACTTTGACCACCAACTTTTCTGGGAAAAGGGCCTTCCTGATGAATGTCACAGAGGTGAGAATGTGGTGTCACTCACTAACACCCGTGGGGTGTGGAGTTCCACCTGACTGGTGTGGGGGCAGGACCACAGTGGTGGTGGATCAGTATATTAATGGCTAGAAAATAGCTCCTAAGAACTCTTGGAGGCATAAAGAAACAGGTTCCTACTCACTGCCCTGAGGTTCATGATGGAAATGGGAACGCTGGCACACAAGTGGCATGCATATCCTGGATACACACCTCACTCAGGAAGGCACTAATGCAAGCAGTGTTTGCTAATGAGATCTGATTTTATGGAGCACTCTCTGTTTTCACAACATGGCCATGTGCTTATTGGAACTTAAGCTTTTTCACAACTGACCGAGAGAGTGTGGCAGGTAGCGTTTACATGTTCAGGGGCGCTTTACTAAAAACTGGATTGCATCTCACACTGGAGGCAATGGAGCCTCAAACCACCTAGGTGATCTGCCTGAGATCACAGGGATGGGGAGGGTGGGGAGGATGGGACAGGGTGGGACGGGACAGGCTGCTCCCTGGTGCTGACACTATCTGAAGGGTAATTGCTTGGTGTTTGCAAGCCTTTGGGCTGATTTTGTTTTCCCATTCGTGAAGAGCAGTGGTTGCTTGCTCTGAGCCACTTCTTTGCTGGTTGTGTTTTTCTCTCTTTGTCGGGTTCAGCTCGTACCAAATCACTGCCGGAAAGAAACGCTGGTGTTTTCTGTCTTTGCCTGTTGAGTGTGCTTGCCATGAATCAGCTCTTGGCGATGCTGGCTTTTGTGTGGTTCTTGGGTAGAAGGGAAGAGAGTGCATGTCGCCACCCCCCTGTGACTGTCTCATAACCTGGTCTTCTTGAATCCCCCAGATGTTAGTAGGCAGGACGAGGCGGAGGGCGAGTTCAGCGAAGGAGAACACTGGTATGGGAACTCCTCTGAGACTCCATCGGAAGCATCCTATGGGGAAGTCCAGGAGAACTATGCGCTATCCCTGGAGGACCGGATCCAAGAGCAGTCCACATCCCCCGACACCTCCCTGGGCAGTGCCACCCCCAGCAGCCACACGCTGGAACTGGCACTTGATGGTGAGGTCCTTCGAGACTCGCTGCAGTGTCAAGACCACCTTTCGCCTGGAGTGTCTTCCGTGTGTGACGATGACCCACCTAGTTCGAATAAACCTCTGAGCAGCAACTTGAGGCGGCTGCTGGAGGCCGGGTCCCTTAAACTCGATGCCACAGCCAATGGCAGGGTGGAGTCCCCCGTGAATGTTGGCCCCAGTCTGTCGTTTTCCCCGCCTTCCCACCATGCCCAGCAACTCAGTGTCCTGGCCAGGAAGTTGGCAGAGAAGCAGGATCAGAGTGACCAGTACACCCCCAGTAACCGTTTCATATGGAATCAAGGTAAGTGGTTGTCCAACTCAACCACCACCTGTGGCCTGTCCCCAGATTCGGCCATCCTCAAACTGAAAGCAGCAGCCAATGCTGTTCTGCAGGACAAGTCCCTGTCCCGGACAGAGGAGAGCCTGAGGTTTGAGTCCTTTTCCTCCCCCTTCAGCTCCCAGTCTGCCAGCTCCACCTTGGCAGCTTTGTCTAAGAAAGTGAGTGAAAGAAGTCTGACCCCTGGTCAGGAGCACCCACCTCCAGCCAGCCCTTTCCTGTCATTGGCTTCCATGACATCCTCTGCGGCCCTTCTGAAAGAGGTGGCCGCCAGGGCCGCGGGGAGCCTCCTGGCCGAGAAGTCATCCTTGTTGCCTGACGACCCTCTACCACTGCCGCCTTCTGAGAAGAAGCCAGAAAAAGTCACCCCTCCACCACCTCCTCCGCCCGCACAGCCTCAATCCTTGGAATTATTGTTACTTCCGGTTTCCAAGGGAAGAGTCTCCAAGCCCTCCAATTCAGGTATGGAATCTTGTTCAGCCAGGGCGCGGGTCGCTTTGACTGTGGGACTCCCTGTCCAAGATGAGATATAATCAAAAACCAGGAACACAGCAAAGCAAAACACTTAAAATGGGCAGTGTAATAGTCTTTCATATGTGTGCTGCAGAAACAGCTGTGGGTTTGAAAGGTAATGAATAATCTCAGCGTTGTGCAGGACTCCCTCCCTTTCCTGTACCTTTCCCACTCCTCACCAAGTGCAGACGAGGTCCCTACCACATACATTTAATGGGGGAAGCTCAAAGCGCCCTGTCAGAGTGCAGGGCGTCAGTGAACACAGGGGAAAACGCTGCTTTTGAAATACTGGCCAAGGGAAGGCCCTGCTGCCTCTGTCACAAATGGGACTTTTGCATAATCAGTGACCACCCTGCTCTAATTGACCACAGCACACACCCTTACCTTAGTATTTTTATTACGTTTCTGTGGAACTTAAGGTTTGTTCACCTATCCTGTTCACCTGTAATTTCTTGTCAAACGGAATGCTAGAATTTCTTGCACGTGCTTCACTTTGGTCAAATCCATTCAGATATGAAAGGCTGTGTGTGTGGCAGCGTAGGATGGTCTGTTCTCGGAGCGGGAGGTTGAGTCACTACCGCGCCACCATCACGATGCCATTTCATGCACCGCTTTGCCTCAAAACTGCATTTGTGATTAATGCTGGTTCCTGGGATGGCGTAGTTTCAGGTCTTTCTCAAGGCTGTCCTTGAGATGCAATGGGGAAAGGGTCAAAATGAAGCTTCATGGGGGGGCTGGGTAATTAATTTTCTGATAGGATAAATCACTTCTGATTCAGAGTCATTTAGCTTAGGGCTATAAGACTGCACGTTATGTTACTAGGCTCCTTTCTGTCGAGGCAGTGGGATTCTGAGTGATGTCTGGGCATCAGTTACTTAGTTAATTGACTGACAAAGCCAGTCTCCTGAAGGCACACCTTCATTATTTTAAACTGGTCTTGGCTATAAAAGTCAAGAATTGTGAAAGAAAACTTTTTTTTTTTTTACTCAAATAATAGATGGATTTAGAAATGAGAAAGAAGTTGTGAGTATCTGGTGCAAAGTCGGCTTTGTTTGCTTTGCTGTAGGATGCTCCTCCAAGGAGAGAAGGTGCGCTCCCCCTTGGTTTAAATGTGCTTAGCTTTGCCAACATTTCTATGGACTCTTTACTAGAATTTAATGAGGGAGACTTGTAAGAGACATTTACTGTTTCAGTCAGTGAAGGTTCAGATGTTACTTGGGAGAGGTAGAGGCAGAAGGGTCAGAAGTCCAAGGTCATCCTTGGCTACGTAATGAGTTTGAGATTAGCCTGGACTATGTGAGACTCTATATCAGGGGGAACAAAAGAAAAGCTACCCAAAACAAACAACTACCACCCCACCCCCAAGCTCTGCAGAGAGATCACAAAATCACATACCACCCTGATTTCAAGAAGGATTTTTTTTTAAAGCTGTTTCTCAAAATGTTATAAAAAGGGCATAGAAAGTTGTCTCTGTTCCAGAGAGTTCCAAAGAACTGTGTGCTAGGGAAGCTGATCCTGGCTCAAGTAATTTAGACACCAGACATTGCTTTGACCTTCTTTAGGTCATGGAGTCCAGGTCATGAAAAAATAGTGTCTTTTAGGTCTGGCTTTCTTCTTTCTTCTTCCTTTTTTTTTTTTTTTTTGAGCAGGATTCTGTTGTTGCCAGGTCGTGATGTGTTGAATTTCCTGAGAGTCCAGCACTCAGTAGCCTTTCCGCCCCTCCAGAGAGATGTGACACTCGAGTGGGAGGCTTCTTTCATGTGACCTGCGCCCCCGGCATATGCTACACGGCTCCTCTGAAAGGGGCCACGCTAGAGGGAAGATGATGTCCGCTTGCTCTAAAGATAAATGTCACACATTGACTCAATTCTCTTTGAAGCCACTGTTCTCTTGCAGCTCAGAATAAAATAAATGGTTTTGATTTCCAAGACCAAATTTCTTGTAGAAAGCCAATAGGAGTCCCAGGATGCCAGGCTCCTGCTTAAAGGAATAACAGATAGTGTTTCAGAGAGAGCGTCTCCAAAGCATCATCTTGTCCTGACTAAAATTTACATAGACTTCAAAGCCACCTCTCCCCAAGAAGCTGACAGCTAAGGCTCTTCACAGGATCAATCCATGACGATTTTCTGGACTGCTGTTTCCTTTTGTCTTTATTGGGACGTTATTAAAATTATTGCAGATGCTTACAAAGTCCAAGAGAAGAGATGTCCTCTCCCTACCCTCCCATCAGATCCACAACTGTTTCAGTCCAAATCCAGAACGATTACATACACAGACTTGCTGAGGAAACTCGATGCTTAACAAGAATCAAATCTGTTGCTGATTTCAGATGTTTTCAGAGAGATTTAAATGTAACATGGCTATAGCTATCAGACTTCTCTCTTAGTTGTGTTCAGTGCTTGTTAAAACATGAATTGATAATGTCACATCCGTAACAGTCTTGCTAGCTATTGCTATTTCCACCCCCACCGCTTGTCTGCTGAAATGGCAGTTGAGAGACATGCCCAAGAAATTTCATTACAAGAATTAAAGTCTGGGCTCAGGAGTGTAGTGAGGTTGGTAGAGTGCTGGACTCCATGCATGAAGCCAGGCACCACCCTAACTGGGTGCGGTGGTGGGGAACCGTAAAGCCAGCACCGTAGTGGTAGAGGCAGGAGGGTCAGAAGTTCAGTCTCCTTCAGCTGTATAACAAGTCTGCAGGCAGCTGGAGCTACAGGAGACTCTGTCTCACAAAACAAATCAACCTCAAGCAATAGAAAAAAAGATTAAAAAAAATCTACCTATTGTTAGAAAGGTAGATTCATCATATATATGTACGCACCAGTCAAAGTCATAGGTCTGAAGTGTTGGTGACAAGAAAATGTGCACGGATTGTGTGCATTAAGGGTGCCCTGGCATCTGCGAGCACCGTTTATAGGCATGGTCAGGGCTATGTGCACATCTACTCAATTGCAAATTATCTTGATGGCCAACACAATTCTAGCATAGGATCTAACCAGAAGTGTTTGATTTCAAACCTATTTAAAAAAAAAAAACCTTGAATTTGTTTTACTAATACTTGAAATAATAAAACCTTCCATGATTTATTATTGTTATTATTATTTAGCTCTGTGCAGTTCTGCTTTTATTGCCTTGTGGATTGATATGTAGACAATGGGTTAGAACACCAAACTGGAAATTAAGAGGTGGGTTCTGATCTCAGCCCTGTCTCTACATAGCTGTTCTTCAAGTCCCCGCCCAGTTCTATTTCATTATCTGCAAACCAAGATGTTTAGCATTGTTTAGCATTGTCCTGGGATCCCTTGCTGCTGTAACACCCTTGTGTTCGCTTACTGCTAATTTCCTAGCTCTCTCCACTAACTCTCTAACAAGTCATTATTGTCTTCTTCCTCTTCCTCTTATTCTGAATTAAATACATGTCTTCTTTCCTTCAGAGCTTTCTGTCAGATCTCCAGTAGGATAGCCTCTGCTTTCATTATGATAGTTTCGAGTGCCTCACTCGACTTTACCAGTGATGTAGGCTTCATATAAGCTGCCCTGAATTTGCTTTCGGAAGTAGCTGAGGTGTAAATGCGTGCACACGTATCTGCTTACCCATCCATCCATTCATCCAGGACCACTTCTGGTCGCACCATGTGGGAGTCATGCCCTTGTGGCTCCGTGCTGGCCCCATCAGAGCTTACCTGCAGACTGTCTCATCTCCCTTCTAGTTCCAACGCTCATTTAGTCAGTTTTCACCATGGTCTCAGCCCAGTCCTTTTCGCTTAGCTTCATTACAGGCCAGCACGATTACTGAGTCATGTGCTGAAGCTGGCCCTGTCTGGAGCTTTGGCGACATACAGGTAGGATGCCCAGGCCACGTTCCCTCTTCCCTCTCCTCTTCCTCCTACTCCTCTCTCTTTTCCATCCTTCTTCCCTATAAAGCCGTATTTGATCATCTAAAGCTTGTCTAGGTTGAGCTGCACAGTAGGCTCCTGGTCCCATGTTAAGCCAGGTTCCAAGCTGCAGATTCCCAGCTGTTATGTGCATCTGCTCCAAGGGTGGGTTTTCTGCCGGGAGGGTATTCCCACCGTCATCCCCACAGTACAGCCTCCCAGTACTAAGTTCTTCCATTGACTGAGGTGTTTTTTCCGTCACTGCTATTGTCTGTAAAGCAAGCATGTTTTCTCCAGCTGAGCACAGTAGCAGCTCTCTGTACCACTGGTCTGTTAGCATCAGGTGGCATGGAATTTTGTTTGTGGTGATGTATTTGAGGGGACATGTTCACTACAAACTAGGTAAGATCATGACCGTTGCAGTCTTGGTGCTTCCAAAACAGGGGGTTCATCCCGGGAAGTGCTTGTATTTCCCAGGCTTTCTTTAAATCTGAGCAAAAGCTGCAGCAAATTGTTTGCCATATGAGAGAAACTGCATTCTTCCTCCCATCTCTTGTCATTACCAGCATCGTGTACACATGGGATGGCTCCTAACATGTGAAACTTCTTCCTTGCATAAATGAAAAACGCAAATGTCACCAGGAGCTGATTGCTGGCACAGTCTGAAAATCTCTCAGTTCATTCTGGTGCATTTTTTCATTTGGCTCTATCTTCCTTTCCTTCTGTGGTAGCTTAAAATCCCAAGCAGAGAGCTGGGGAGATGGGTCAGTTATAGAGCCGGCTGCACAAGTGTGAGGTCCCTAGTTTGGTCTCCAAGAACCCATACGAAAGTATGCCCCGTGTCGGGGTGGCTGAGACAGGCAGATCCTGAGAGTCATGGTCAGCTGCTCTATCAACTGGGCTAGCTCCAGGTTCAGGGAGAGACCTCGTCTCAAGAAAATAAGGTGGAGACTGACTGAGGCAAACACCTGACATTGATATGTGGCCTCCACAAGCATGTTCACACACGACTGCACACACACATATAGACACACAAAATCCCATATTGTTATGAGTATAGTTATATTTCAGTTGGTGTCTTCTCATTATCATACTTTCCTCTAGTCTGTCCAAGGACACCCTAATTTATACACAATTCGTGTGTATTTTGGTACTAATTAAAACTAAAGCAGCACAGTTTCAAGACGAAATAAGTGGATTTATACGAAGTACTAATATGCAGGGTTTATTATATTTATGCATTATTTATTTATGGAATCAACTGACTTTCTACATGCCAAGGCTACTAAATGGATGGTACCAGAAAGATTCCGGAGTAAGGAAATATCTTGCATGCAATACACTTGAAGCTACAGAATTAAGATGATGCTGGGGGATGTAACTGAGACCAGAGGAGCTGCTGATCATGGAGCGAGACAAGGTGCTGGGGACTCTGCGATCTGGCGGGGTTCTCGGTGCCTTCCTCTTGTGTGCCATGAAGTTGCTGGCCTGTGGAGGAGGTCTCAGCTTTTCTTTCCCTTCCTGTGCTCATTCTGTGAGATTAGTTTCTAGTTGCAGTCATGGGAAGCACTCCCGTAAGATAGGGAGCTGTCGCGGTCTGTTTGTGCGTGTCCTGCATATTACTCCAATGTTCTTCTGACCCAGAGTAGACGTCGTTATCATTTTCTCTTTTCGCTGTATGACAACAGTCTCACCTAGAGGCCTGGTCCAGGTCTTTCTCAACAATCTGTTCAATGTACAGGCTTTGGGGACCAAGATACCAGTATGGAGGAAACAATGGCATAGAGAGAAGGTGATTCAAAATTGGGGACGGGATGAGATCAGTCCAGATAGTAATCACAGACAGAGGGAAGCTTTGGGCTTTCATGAGTGACACATATATGCCTGTCCGAGGTGTTTTTCTCAGGGTAGGGACAGCACCCAGCATCCACACCAATCAGCAGCAGAAGCTGACTTTCCAGAGCCGAGTCAGATGCCATTGCTAGTTGCTTGGTTAACCAACCAGTGTCACTTTTACTTGTATTAGCAAAGCTGCATTTTTTTTTTAAGATCTCCTAGCCTTATTTCAGAGCCTTTCTGAAAGCCATCCCTTTTAAGTGGCTCTCGGCATGTAGAAACAGAGTTGACTCAATGAATAAATAATGAGATTATCGTAAAGCATGCACTTGGGGATGTTTCCTTTAAAAATCACAGAAGTGATGTTTGCATTTAGATTCAAATAGTGCAGAGAGATGGGACGGGACACAGGCGCCCCCACATGCACCCCGACTCCTTTCCCCTGGCCGCTGTTCTACTGTTGTTGCTGTTTAGAGGTGTCTGGGTGGTGAGTCAACAACTTTCTCACGCGGTAAAAAGATAGCTGTTTGTTGTCGTCGTCGTCAGCTTCCTGTGATCATGCTTTTCTTCTAGTTTCCCCATTTTCCATTTTGCTCTAGTATTTCAAAGCAGATGAAACATTGTATCTGTTTGCTTGTAAATACTCGCAGAGTAGCTACAGCAGTGAGAAACCAACACCTCTCCACCGTCCCATCCAACAGAAGCGACCATTGCTGCAGAGCGCTAGCGAGTGCCACCTCTCCGATTCCCTTTCTGATCTCAGAAACGGTTCTTACCGGAGTCTAGTTTACACAGGATCCAAAGAAGTGTCACGCCTTGCGTTTGTTTTTGTACATCCCTTTTTGTTTGCTTTTTAACCGTAATCCCTTCCCATTTGTGTGTGTATGTTCATGAAAAGCTGTGGGAGCATACCAAGGCCAGAGGGCTCTGCTGCATGTCTTCTGATATGCCATCTATGAATTATTGTCATCAAATGTAACCAAGCCTCAAACAAGCAGTTTGTCAGAAATAGAAGTAATAATAATAATTTTAAAAAGCCAAACATGCTATGGGGATACAATCAGCCATAGAGCATGGGGGATTCCTTAGGACAAGTGACCCAGTTATTTTTTTTTTTCCAGCATAAATGTCAGTGAAGTCAGGGGCTTCACTCTGTAAAATGCTTGCCTCTTAAGCATGAGGACCCAAGTTATGTGAAAGCCAGGCTTGGCAGTGCACACCTATTATCCCATTGCTGGGAGAGCAGAGACAGGAGGATCCCTGGAGCTCACTGACTAGTCCGTCAGGACAGCGAGTTTCAAAGAAGTAAAAAGTACAAAGAAATTGGGGGTGTATCTCAATGAGAAAGGAGGCCTAGTTTCAACCCCAGGGACTCTCTCTCTCTCTCTCTCTCTCTCTCTCTCTCTCTCTCTCTCTCTCTCTCTCAACTGCATCAGTTTTTACTCCCCACAACCTTCAATTGTAGACGTTAGGTGATGGATCAGAAATTCAGTAGTAGTGTCTCCACAGAGACACTTCCTTGTGGGGATGGTGCAGGAGACAGAGCCGAGCTGCACTTCCAGAAAGCAGTTGGTTTGTTTGCTTCCCTGACAGTTGAAAGTGTTTGTCCTGGCTTGGTGTGTCCCCGTCTACAGAAGGGAGCCAGGACCCATGCACATCAGAGAATGTCAGTACACATTGTTGGAGGCAGGCAGAGGGACAGGCATAAGAGGATAAAAAAAAGAAAAAAAAAAACCCTGACCTGAGGACCCCCTGACAGCTAAATTGGCAACCGCCTCTGTCTGCATGAGCCACAGCTAAACAAGTCAGCAGTGGGGAGCTGAGATTTGTCTCCACTGGAGGCCAGCGTGTGAGGTTTCTGCCAGTTGTTTGGTTTGCTGTGTGAACGTGTATTATTCTCTGTCCCATACGCTTGCTCTATTTCTCACTCATTTCCAAGAGGGAATTCAGATCTAGACTCAGACTTCTCTGGCTCTGGGTGTGTTGGGGGCCAGAGCCAGCTTCTCTGCAGATGTCCTGTCCGTATATCGCAGCCTTTCGGAGTAAGGATGTCACAGGCAAGATGAACAGCGGTGACCAGATGGAATCCTATGGAAGTGATGAGCTGAATATGGGTTTCTCCCTAAAGAAAAGTGGCCTTAAAACTTTCCCCATGCTTCTAATCATAGAATCACCAAACGGGGTAATGCCAGAGTCATTTTTAGTGCTTTTTAATATAGTGGTACATGCCCGTTACTGTCAGATGCAATGTGCCTTTTTTGTTTTCCTTAATTTCGCTTTCTTTCCTCCCTCTTCCAAGTCCCAGAAGAAGAGAGCGGGAAGCCTTTCCAGTGTCCAATATGTGGCTTGGTTATAAAAAGGAAGAGTTACTGGAAGCGGCATATGGTGATACACACAGGTTTAAAAAGCCACCAGTGTCCGCTCTGTCCATTCCGCTGTGCTCGCAAGGACAATCTCAAATCCCACATGAAGGTAAGGCATTTGTGGATGGGGATGGCGGGCCACTTTCTGTGGTGGGGCAGGTCCAACGCTAGCACTGGGTTGTGAGGAGAATGGAGAGATGTAACACAAATAATGAAAACTCAGAGACAGAAACTGGGGTTCAACCTGAAGGGCAGAAAAGAGAACAGCCAGCCGCTGGCTCTTACCTTGATCTCAGTCCGAAAATGGGGAGCCTGCCTCCAGGAAACCTCAGAATGAGAATGTGTCTGAGACTGTCTCCTCCCATTTTATAATCCTCTCTAGTTCTGGGATTAATGGCCTGCACCCCTACCGTCTGGTTTCTGTGGCAAGCTAGTGTGGCTACTGGGACTAAAGGTGTGTGTCGTTGCTGCCTGGTCTGTAAGGCTGGCCAGTGTGGCTGTTTTACTTTTCTGATCTTCAGGCAAGCTTTATTTATTAAAATACAAATGAAGTGCCACCACAGAGAGGTTCTTCCTCAAGGAGGACCCTTGGTCTTAGGATCAGGTTCTTGAGACCATCAGTGTTTGAACAAGCATATCTTGGGGTGACACCGAACTTCCAAGGACATTTTTTCCTTTTTTTTTTTTTTGGTTTGTTTTTGTTTTTTTTTTTCAAGACAAGGTTTTTATGTGTAGCCCTGTCTGTCCTGGAACTCACTCTGTAGATCAGGCTGGCCTCGAACTCAGAGATCTGCCTGTCTCTGCCTCCCAAATGCTGGGATTAAAGACGTGCGCCCCTACGGCCCGGCTTTCATCATTTTCAGTGTCCTGTTAGAAACAGTTGTGAGGTCTGGGGAGGGCGCAGCAGTTGATCACTTGACAGGTTAGCATGAGACCAAGTTCCAGTCCTCAGAAACCACTGGAAGTGGTGGGTAGAGGGTAGCTTATTCCTTGCAATTCTACCCACAAAAGACGAAGACCGAATTTTCCAGAGCAAGCTGGCTAGATAAGACCAGCCATATCAGTTCTCTGGTTTGATTGATGAACCTTGCTTCAGTGAATAAGGTAGATGGTGATCAAGGATCCTGACCTCAGTCTAGGGCTTCCACATGCAAGTGTACACACATGCATATGTGTGTATAAACATGCGCATGTGCACCCATACACATGCAAACACACACATGAACATCACATACATGAAACACAGAAAACAACAGAACTCATTGGGAAGCTCATACCTGCCATATTCTTGTAGAGAACTGGCTAGAATCCATGCTCAGAAATGAGGGGAAGTTGGCAATATAGAAATAGCTCTTTTATACCGAGGTTTTCTTACCGCTTCGGGGATGGGGAGGGCACTCATGAGGTCACAAGAGCTTGAAGCCTTTAACTTGACAAAGACCTGAATTGAAATCCTCCCAGCACTGTGCTAGCCAAATAGGTGTGGGCAAGTCACCCCCAGGCTCTCAGTTTTCCCTTCTATAAAATGGGAGGAGCAGATACAGCGGCTGTTCTTAGTTCAAGGAGACAGCTGTAGCAAAGTCCCTGGCCTAAGGTGTTTGGAATCATCACCTGGCATCTTACTACTGTACGGATAACTCCCAGTGTGACTGAGACATGCTGTCATGTGTAAGGTGTCTCTTCTCTGGGTAAGTCTAATGGGTGTTTTTGCTCATGTCTAAGCCTTGCATTTGAATCTTTCTGCATGCATCAACCATTGCTCAGAACTGAAGTCTGGGAAGAGCAGGCACACAAAATTTCTATTCGCTGTGGCAAATAGCTTAGCAGATTTTTTAAAAAGTAAATCCATGATGTAATTTGTTTTCTATCATTTGCCTTTTTCTCCTGGGGACAGCAGCTAGCCCTGTATCTTCAGAATCCATTGAAGTAGTTCTGGTTGACTGAATTTTACGGAGGCTACTTAGTTATTATCACAGCCCTCCTCTTCCTCGCTCTCCTCCTTCCTAGGTAAAGCCTCACACTTTAAACCTGTAGCATCGAGACTTCAAAAGGAAGCCCTTTTAAACCCAGGACCTGCATTAGTGACTGGATCCTAAGCTGTGTTTAGAAATCAGGTCTGGTGAATTTCAAGCTTCAGCGAGCAGAAAACTTGCATCTACCCTGACACCTTGTAAACTTGGTTTCAGCTCAGGGTCACTTAAAACAACCTATTTATAAACCCGTGGAAAAAGGCTGGGTTTCAATAGCAGGCACCGCTGACCCCGATGCCACAGGGAGATGAGCTGAGCCTGGATGACAGAGGCAGACAGTCATGGCAGTGCCGCAGATGAGAGCTGCCCGGGCTCGGCGGGTCGTGGGGTCCTGAGTGCTTTCAGAACAAATCAATAACCACTGCAATAAAGCGGTCGTGTGAAATCGCTACTTTATACAAACTCATGGTGTCCTAACCTGTTGAGCTACGACTCCCTTTGATAGGAACTGTGAGAAGCGTTTATGCAAGTTTAATTTTATCAGGCATATTTCTTCTCCCTTCTCTCCTCCTCCTGTTGCCTTAAAACATTTTTTTTAATATAATATAATTTAACTTTGCAAAATTTGGTGAGTATTTTCCCCATAGGAATGTTGTGGTGTGGTCTTATGCACACACATATTCTGGTGTTTTGTTTTTTTTTTTTTTTTTTTTTTTTAAACCGGGGCTGCAGACATGGGGAATTTTTCTAAAATGAATTTTATCTGAGAAGTAGGGAAGTCTAGCCAAAGGTTAAGATCTGACTTTAGCTTAGTGAGAGTCCATGACTTAAGACTTGTAACCATTTAGTAGTATGGTTGAGACCCCCTAAATCTCTGTTGCCACGGACAGAGAGAACAGACAGGGTCTT
Source organism: Arvicola amphibius (assembly GCF_903992535.2). NCBI lineage: Eukaryota > Metazoa > Chordata > Mammalia > Rodentia > Cricetidae > Arvicola > Arvicola amphibius. The sequence goes on from NC_052061.1 coordinate 17,703,289, forward strand.
TCCCACTGGATAGGAGTTAAATGAGATTGTTCATGTAGAGCCTTGATAGAGAGCCCGGTGTGGAGGGCAACTGTCAGTAAATATAGCCAACGTGGTTAGAGTTACCCAAAAGCCGTCTGAAAATACATTAACGTTTACAGTTAGGGAAAATGAAATTACTCCAAAATAAGTTTTACGGCTTTCTTCTTTTTATGATCTCTCTTTAGTACTGAGAATTTACAAAAACTGATACAAAGAATATGAAATTGGCCATTTATCTCATCCCGCAGAAGTAGCCATTATCTTCAGGATATATAATCTCCTATATTGATTATATTGGTTTATGTCAGAAAAACAGAGACTCCACTTTATTTGTTCCACAAACTCAGTACTTATTGTGTTCCTACACAGGCCTAGGAACTATACACATATATAAAATTGCAAGCCTGCGTTTTTTTCCCCCTACAATTTATTGTGCAAATGTCTTTATGACCAGCTGCACGAGGAATTTGAAAATGCCTCCAGCTTCCTCAGGGTGTCTTAGATCTCATGAGGTCTGCTGCAGCTTTGCCCGATGAGCGAGCGTGCAGGAGTCGTGTTGAGGGTCACGAGCTAAGACTGCATGGAAAAGGCAAAGAGCAGTAAAGACGGGGAGCAGCAGTGAAGTAACGGGAGGGACCTGGACCAGCGGTCACCCTCGAGGTCTGCCCTTCCGAGTCCGAGGTCACCTGCCGAGCCTGGTCCTCTAAGAGCCTGGGTATAGATACTCTCCGGAATTTCTCCAAAGTCTTGAAATCCTTTAACCCAAGTGTCCTACATCTATTTACCCAGGAGGTGGCCTTGATATCACCTCACCTGGTCCAGTGAGAATATTGTGCTATGGGCCAGAGGTCCAAGAGGGACTTCAGAGCACGCGTTCGGTTAAAGGGAATCAGAATGATAACAGAAAAGCCCTCTTCGGTCAGAAGAAGAGGGTTTGCTGCCACCGGTGGTAGAGACAATGCTTCCCTCAAAGGCCACATGTAAACCAAATTTTAGGTGGGAAGGAGTGTCTCAAATAAATTATCAAGTGCCAACAGGAAGCCAATCCTGTTTTCCCTCTCATTTCACACGGATTTCCCTAAAGCTAAGTACGCCAAGGCCTTGTTGAGGTGGAAAAGGAACCTCAAGAAATCTTCCCTACAACGCCTCTTCTCAGCATTCCCCTCTTCCCTTGATTTCGGAACCCGGGCTCTCATCTGCGCCGTTTCTTCTTCCATGGCTTTTGGAGCGTCTGTTCTTGGATTAGCTCCTCTCTGGGGCCAGTAGATGTGAGCACACTTCTGAAATGGAATCTGCCCAGTGGTGCCAGGCTCAGGGACGTGGAAGCTTCCTGCCTGGTGACCTTTACCACCTGGCTCTGGGCATGCCTGTGTTGTTACCTGCAGGAGCCCTTGAGACTGTGACCTGAGACCTCCTAGGGGCCTCTTCCTAAGTGACCTGGGCTGAGGAGCTGATTGGGGAGTTTCTGGATCCTGAGAATGGGACTGGAAGGCTCAGTGCCCATGAAGAAGGGGAACGGGCCCTACTGCAGGAAGGATAAGTGGGTTCCTCACCTCTGCCCTCTGCTGGGGCACGGGAGACGCCTTTCAATGGGCAGGACTCTGTCACAATTGCATTTAAGCTTTTATGGTTGTTTCTGTTGAGAAACATAGGATTCAGGGGCCCAGAATATCTTTTGTTGTTTTTTGCAGAAAGCCACAGTGGGGTGCTGTGGCAGCGGGATCTCACGATTAACTTTTAATTTCTTTGCTTTTGTTGGTCACTTAACATTATTTAAAGTGTGTTTTGGCTGGTGAAGAATGCTTTTGGATTTCATTCAGAAGGCATAAACAGCTGTAGTAAAACTTGCTCTCTTGGAAACGAGACCCAAGCAGAGTGGCCAGGTGATGCAGACATTGAACAAATGAGCCTTTAGCTTCGCTGAGACCCAGGTTCAAATCCCACTCAGGTCACCCCTGACCTATGGAGCGTCAGTCTTGTTTTGAGTGCCAATTGCTTATGTTCTCATCTGGACTCCCCCAAATCGTTTGGCAGCGCCTCCTCGCGGGAGGGCTGGTCCTGAAATAGCAGGTTGTAGCAGGTCAGTGCTGAAGCATGTTGGCGGGATGAATGGGGAAGTCACAAGTTTATGAACACCTGCCAGCTCGAAGCCTGGCTCGGGCCAACGCAACGATTTCCTCACTTTTTCAGGCGCTAAATTTGGTGGTGACAGGAAGACAGAAAAGTTACTCTCCGTTTTTACAGGTCCTGGGTGTAGGCAGGTTTGGATCTGCGCATGCAAGACCTGTCCCAGGTCTGCCCTGCAGACATCCTTCCAGACCCTGTGGTGACATTTGAGCTGGGCGTCCTCCTACCCAGAGGGGTTTTCCTCTGTTTTCCTTTCTTCATATGGAACTGGGTTCTACATACTTCTTGGGGGCTGGGGGAGTTCCATGTCCCCTTCTGTGAAGCCAAAATACCCTGGAGACATATTTTTTTCTCCATTGTGTTGGCAAAGCAGCAGTCTCTGGATTGGTGTCCCAAGAATTTCGTGAAAGGTTGTGTCTTTTTGATCCCTGACTTCTGCTTATGTCAGTTTGCAAGGTATATCAAGTGCGATCATGTGACTAGCTTATTAGAAAGCTACCCAAGCCTGCATCGAGACTGTCAGAATGGAGTCCTAACCTCCACAGGCCCACTGTATGTTTCAGGAGTGACTTTACTTTATCCAGTGCACCGTCATGAACAGCCTCTCTGGTGCATCTCTTCCCTGGCCTGCCGGGGTGCAGGACTCACTGGTGAGCACAAGGCAACAGACGGGCATTTTTCCATAAGATCCTGGCAACCAGTTCAACTCTCCTTCTTCTCCGGCAGGTTCATCAGCACCAGGACCGGGGAGAGACCTTTCAGTGCCAGCTGTGCCCTTTTACCTCCTCACGCCACTTCAGCCTGAAACTGCACATGCGTTGCCATCAGCACTTCCTGAGGACAGAGGCCAAGGTGAAGGAGGAGATCCCAGACCCAGATGTCAAGGGATCTCCCCACCTCAGTGACAGTGGCTGCCTGGGGCAGCAGAGGGAAGGAGGAGGGACAGAGCTAGTGGGGACCGTGATGACGTCTAATACTCCAGAGAGGACTGGCCAGGGTGGGGCTGGCATGGCACCTTTGCTGGTGAAGGAGGAACCCAAGGAAGATAACGGCCTGCCCGCCTCCTTTACCCTGAATGCTGCCGACAGGCCCGCCAACCACACAAAGCTGAAAGACCCCTCCGAGTTTGTGTCCAACAGTGCAGCAGCATTGTTCAGCCAGGACATCTCGGTTAAGATGGCCTCCGATTTTCTCATGAAGCTGTCAGGTACTTGCCCTAGGGTTGTTCTCTCTTTGCTCCTCTGTACGATAAGACTACAAGACTACAGGGCTAGACCATTTCAAGGTTCCTTGAGCTCGAATACTTCATACACTGATATATTTTCTTTTTCCTTTCCTCTTTCCCTTTATCCCACCCCTTCCTTTTTTATATTTTGTTTTGATGATTCTTTGAAAACAGGCTTACTTCTGGAAACAATAGGGATTGCCCCTACTCCTGCCCGGATTTGAGCTCTTACATAGGGGCACTTGGTGGGGGGTAATCTATGTGTGTGTCCTTTGCTTCCTGCAACCTTGGGTCTTTCCTTGGCTTGCTTGCTTTGTGCCGCTGTCTCTGAAGTGTGCGTCTCCCTTTTTGATACTCAGGGTCTGTACTGTTTTAATCGCAAAGCGTTGAGAAGCACATATACAAAAGTTTACCATGAGGAATTACAGACTTTTCTTAGACAAGGGTTAAAGGTTACCATGAGTTTCTCGGGATCTTTGTATTAGGGTAAAACATCCCTAGGATATCCTGGTCAGACATGTTTGTGCTGTGCATTTTAGTGGCATTCACATTTACCTTGTTGTGTAATCTCTGGAAATATGTCACGCTCTCAAACTGTATCATTAAAGGACAGAGTTCCTGCCAACCCGCTGCTCAGCCTCCACTAAACCACTATTTTACCTTCTGCCTTTATGAATTTGACTGGTGTAAGTTCCCCCAGCTAAGAAAAAATTTCAAACATCCTTCCCAGCTGCCCTCCTGCCCTTTGGACAGAGGCTGATGTATAGGTTATAAAAATGAGTCTTGCTAGTAGACATTGTTTGTCGTCGCCAGCACATTGTGTGTGTTTTCTCCTCAGCGACTTTGATGAGCTAGCGATGCTGCTCTCGGGTGGAGCATTGCTGGATGTTTGTCTTACCCTCCTGGAGCAACAGCACACGTAGGCCTATGCTGGTTTTGAAAATGCGATTTTAAATTTTAAAGGCATTGTAGAGGGTGGAGAAAGGTCGGTTGAGAATGGGTTCTGTCTGTCAGTGAAGGTGGCAGTCCCCAGGATGATTTCCAAATGCCATTTCAGCTCTCTGGAGATTGACAATACCCTTTAAATGGAGAATAATTGGTCACCGCCTTCCTTTAAATGGACCATGCGTCGTATTTCACTAAATGTCATTGCCAGGTGAATGAGAGGCACAGCTTCACTCTGAAGTCCCTTTGCTCCGTGACACTTCAGTCGGGTCTTTTGGAATGTACTTCCTCACCCTGATCTTTGCCCCTCAGCCAGGGGAGACATGGGTAGGGGCGACAGAAGAGGGAAGCGATGAAAAATGAGGCATCCAGGAAATGATCCAAGATGGGAGGGAGCAGGGGAGGCTGAAGGATACGCTGTGAGACTGCGAAGAAGATCCACCGCCTGGACCGGTCTCAGGCATCTGTTTCATCTGGCCCAGGGTCCCGGTCCTTGCCTTCTTGTCTCTCCTTTTTCATCTCAGCCTCAGGGAAAGCAGGATGCTACCTACTCAGAGTTTTATATTTTAAAACTTCACCAAAATATGAGGGAAACGGGCGTTTCCCTTGGGCCTTCCGGATCCTTTAGGATGCCACCTGTAGGGACCCAGGCATGGTGATGATTGCCTACAATCCCACAACTTGGAAGAAGGCCAGACTAGGTTGCATGAGACCCTGTCTCCCCAAACCGTGACAGCAATGAACAAACCAGGATGTTACCCGTGGGTTGCCACTTTTCTGGGCTCTTACGGTGCAATCCCAGGAGAAGGAAGCCACATTCATTTAGCATAGCTCAGCATGGTAGATGTTTCCTTACTTAACAGACAAGAACGAACTGAGCAGGGGGTGCATAGCATGTAGAAAGGTGGGATCCCTTTTGTCAGGACCCAGATCCTTACCAGGCTACCTGGCAGGCTTGATCTTGGGCTAGGACACTGATGTCTGATACAGGGGCTCCTGCTGGGTTTCTCCGAGAGGTAGCCCTTCCCGTCCCACCAGACACTGGGCTGTGATTATTAGCTCCAGCGCGTCTCAGTGAGCATGAGAAAAGGCTTCAGCTGCTTACAGCCAGAGCTTGGAACAGCAGAGGGAGAGGGAGAAGCAGTTTGTAGCTTGGGGTGAAGCATCGTGTGCCAAAGCCGCGTATATATAGTGGTCTGTTGTTTTCAGTTGCTGATGGGGGGTTGCTTACAGTTTGGCCATGGGAGAATTTCCCGACTGATCAATTGGCATAAGAAAACAGATAGCAAAGGCACACTGTTTATGCAAAAGGCCCATGCAGCTATTTTATGGTGGCTTAGTAGAGGTCCTGAAACCTGACTTGTATGCACTGTTACCTAGCAACCTGTTATAAAGTCACCAGGGAGCGAGATGCATCGGTAATTTTTTTGTGTGTGCATATTTGGATGTAAATGTAAACTTGGTGACTGTGGCAGTGCTGCCCATGGGAGGAGAAGTTATGTTAAAAGGAAAGGAATGTGTTTTTCTGCAGATTCCCCCACCACACACACTGACTGTGTGGTTGGTCTGGCCTGCTGCTGACTGCTGGGCTTGCTGTGTGCTCTACCTGGCTCTCTTAGTGGCTGCCATTCAGGGACAAAGTCCCAGGGAGCTGTGGCTGAGTTTCTAGCTCTCCTTGCCCTCAAATGGTGTGGCCTAGTGGTCAGCTCCAGGCCCTGTCCGTGGCTCTCATAATGGCACCTTTGTTCCTGCACGGTTCCCCCTGGGGCTCTGTCCTTGCACCTGCTGGTACGATCGGGCGCAGCTGTTCCCGGGCACCCATTCTGGGAGTCTCTGTGTCCGTTCATGGTCTACAAGAAAACGGAGCACAGTTCAAGCGTGCAGACACTTACTTGTTTCCAAAGGAGAGAAAGAAAACCCCTAATGCTTTTTGCTCCTTTGATTAAAATCAAGCAGAAAACTGACTGAATGGAGCCCACTGGGGTTCACAGTCACTGGGTAGGATGCGTTGAAGTTTTAAATACACGCTAACCCAGTGGTTCTCAACCTGTGGGTCATGACCCCTCCAAGGGTCACATAACAGATATCCTGTATATCAGATATTTATGTTATGATTCATAACAGTAACAAAATTTCAGTTATGAAGTAGCAACGAAACAATTATATGGTTGGGGGTCACCATAACACGAGGACCTGACTTAAAGGGTTAGGAGGGTTGAGGACCATGGGCAATCCTCCCTCAATTTGGAGGTTCGCTGGTTTTAGGCTTGTGAAATAAAATCCCTTCTCTGGACCTGCAGCTGTTTTCCCCAGTGAAGCCTGACAGCATCCCTCAGTCCTTGAGGTCAGGGTTGCTCCCTAGATCCAGCTCACCATCAAGGTTGATTCAGCCCAACTGCTGGCTTTCTGCATTGTTGAGGGAAAAAATAATTTTGTAGACTTTTCTCGGGGGTTTGGGCCTGGGAGGCAGGCCTTTAGGGCGGTAGGTAGTTTTGCTGTTTACACAGCTCTTTCCTGGAAGCCAGAAGACGTATGCAAATCATTGGATAACAGGGTGACCTACCCCTGGTCACATGACTGGGAGTGTTCCTCAGAGAGGTGCTTACCCAGGAAGCTACCGCTCCTGTTGACCCTGGGCCTGTCTCCTGTGGCCAGCAGCAGTCTGTAAGCTCCACGGCTAGCTAGCCCTACCTAGGAAGTTTCTGTAAAATACCAGAGCCCAAAAATGATGTTTTAATTAATTGGTCTGGGGTAGGCCCAGACATTGGTATTTTCTTTGCATTCCTCTGGCGATTCTAACAAGCAACCGGGACAAAGGTCAGCTGATAGGTGATAGACAGTGGGCACCGTGGGCTGGAGACCCAGCACAGTCTGGAGATGGCTTGCCTCGCATGCATGCATTAAGTCCCAGGTTGGATCTCCAGAACCACATAAACCGGAGCTAGTGATGCAGGCCTGTCATATTCTAACACTAGGGAGGTGGAGGCCAGAGGCTCAGGTTACTCCACAGCTGTGTAGAGAATTAGAAGCCAACCTGGACTACAAGAGGACTATTTCAGACGAGCCAAACAATCCCCCAAACAAGCAAACAGACAACCCTGACTTGGTACTCGGTACAGTGTTTTTCAGTATAGATCAGAATCTCTGAGTATAGCTCAACTTTCATTTTATCTGAGCCCATGAAAAGCCATGCTGCTGTAAAGTGAGTCTGAGATGCCACCTCATTATACACCAAGGCTGATAAGAAGGGGAGGCCTGCATGAGTTGTGTTCATGAACCCTGTGGTTTTCTTCCAGAGGGCTCATGGCAAGAGCGTTGTCCAGTCTGAGAATCCCCAGAGTAGACTGGGAGCTTCCAAATTCTGGGGATTTCAGTAAAGTGTTTATCCGAGCAAGCCTGAGGACATGGGTTTAATTCCCCAGCACCCATGTAGGAAGCTGGTTGAATGTCACAAATCTGCAATTCCCCTAAGGAGGGATAGAGACAGGTAGATGGCGAGGTTCACTGGCCGGCCTGTCCTAAGTGTCAAGTCCTAAGTACAATGAGAGCCCTTGTCCTCAGACAACAATATGGATGACTCCTAAAGGTTAACCTCTGACCTGTGCATGTACCTCTGCACCCCACACCAACACATGTGCACAGGAACATGTGTCCACACAAAAGCTGAGCGCATCCTCATCAGAGGACCAAATTACAAACTCCTGCAATCGTCTTACACCATCTTTTTTCTTCAAGATGCCATTTTTCAAGATAGAAATTTAATTCTAACTCCCCAGATTATAACCAAGCAGCTAGTTGACAGAAACTTGGCACCTCACTCGTTGGCAAGGGATATCTTTTTGTCCCTGGCTTTCCAAAATAAAAGATATAAGTCATTTCAACTATTTTTAATGTAGAAACTGACAAAAAAAAGTTTTGTGCTGTCTCCCGCATCCTATTAGCTCTATAAAGTCGACACCAGAATACTTTTAGGTTGGAAAGATGGGCCTTGTGAAACACCGACTCAGCCTCACAGGCAGCTGTGGGTGAACAGGCGCTTGCTCAAGAGTTTCTGGCTTAAGGGCCTCGGCCGTAAAACAGTGTGAGTTTTCAAGAAGAAATGACAGATGCCCACAGACGTTCCTGTGCCATCCTTGTTGTTTCCCAGAGGCCTTTGTTCTGAAACCTCTATCTATTGCTTACTATTTTGATGCATTTGGGAGTAACAATTAGGCTTATGTATAAATGTTAGCACTCTTGCTGGAGATAACCAGCGAACCAAGCCACCCCCATCGCCTGGCGGCTCTGATGGCCCTCTCAGCCGCATCTTAACAAGTGGGCCTTCTTCCATGTAAATGCCAGTCTTGTGCCATTCACGCCCTGAGACGTCGGTGCTGGTAGCCAGGGACTCACACATCACCATGGGGGCATGGTTCCCTGACTGGACTGTTTGATAGTCGCTTTTCAGATTTGGTTTAGCCATTCTGTTCAGTCCTGCCTAGGCACTCTCAGGCCACGTGACTAAATTCCTCATGTGAGCAGCTGCAGGAGGGTAGTGTATGAGTAGACAGCCTGAATGCCCTTTTGAAACTCTGGACTTTATTGAACTTGGTGATTCCTCTGAGGGGTAGGGGGAAGGCCCAGAGAGAGAGGCTATGTTTTCCTTTTAATGACTTGCTAGTGCTGGGGGCAGACAGACTTGTACGCAAGCAGAGCCTGGAGCTGAAGTTTGTGTGGATGGAGACCGGGAGGCTTTTACTCGCTGCTGCTGTATCTGTGTCTGTGGTGCTGACTTTGCTGTGTTGAGCTTCTCGGAGTCTCATAACTGCGTGATTATTGTTATTACTCCATTTTACAGATAGGAAACTGAAAAGAAAGGCTGCAAGATCTTGTTCATATTTCCACAGCTAATTACTACACAGACGGGGGTTGAAATCCAGGCTATGTACTTCCAGTGTTCCTGGGCTAAACGTGTCCATGCCCCGGACTGCAAAGTAAAGACATCACCATCCAGGAAGTTGATTATGTTCTCTGCCCTTGGCCAGCCTCTCCAACAGAGTGCCTTTCTGTGACTCGTGTATGGCAGGCACCTTTGGAAATTGCATTAATTTTTTGTGCCGTACTGGGCATGGAACCAGGGGCCTTATGCATGCTAGGCAGCCTCCCCAGCACCAAGTCATGCTCCAGCCATGGAAGTTGCATTACTATTTTAGGCTTCTACAGATAGAGTGGTAACAAGCCAGCCTACAACCCAGACCGTCCCTTGTCAGTCCCCAAACACGTTACATCGTTACATCGTAACAGTGGACAGGTGAGTGCTGGCATTTAGACATTTCTTCCCTCCCTGTGCTTCGTATGGACAGCTAGCTCTATGGTAGTCACCAGAATACTTTTTAAAAACTTACTACATTTTCTTTATTTGTTTTGAATGTGTGGAGCTGGGGACACAGCATGAATGTGGAGGTCAGGGGACAACTTACGGGAGCCAATTGTTTCTTCCCCTCTGCCGTGGAGGCTCCAGGGATTGAGCTCAGGTTGCCAGGTCATTGGCAGGTCTTTACCCGATGAGCCATCTGGCTGGCCCCAGAATAATGTTTACCTTGGTAGACCTTTGGGAAAAGTTACCATAGACGATTGTCTCCTTAACACGGAACCCCAGCCATTCCTTTCCTTCTGTCCCATTGTTATCATTGTTACTTCTACTGCTGGTGTAAGAGCATCACTAACCAGGCGTGTTTTCTGGGAACCAGGCACTGTGCCAACAGCCTCTTGCAGCTTCTCATTTAACCCCCTGCAGCACCAGAGGGTTAACACCAGACCTGTTCTAGAGACCAGAAAGCTGAGACTGAAAGGGGTTCGGCTGTAAGAAACCCGAGCACAGATTCAGCCCTGGCTGACTACAAAGGCTTGGCTTGTGACCACTTAATTAGCTATTACCTAATTTTTATTTCTCAGTTAGGCGAACTGTCTTTTGACCTCCGTCTGCTCCACTGTTTATTTTCCTTGGCTTCAAATCATGGCATCATTTCTAATGCATGTGCTTTTAGTCACTAATCCAGTTACTCTTTCCCCCATGCACCTTCAAAATAAATCTATATAGACCCTTCTTTCTGGGTAGCCTTCATATCATCCCAGGATACCTCGCCCCTCCAGCTTCCATCCCCCTGCCCCACCCCAAGCCCTTCAGAAAGTACTGATGATTCCATTCCAGTACTTCTTCACGAGTGAGGCCTGGCTATCTAACTCTTCCTGTCTGTCTGTCTGTCTGTCTGCCTTCCTTCCTTCCTTCCTTCCTTCCTTCCTTCCTTCCTCCCTCCCTCCCTCCCTCCCTCCCTCCTCTTCTCTCTCTCTCTCTCTCTCTCTCTCTCTCTCTCTCTCTCTCTCTCTCTCTCTCTCTCTCTCTTCCTCTCCCTCTTTGAGGTACCGTCTTACATATCCAAAGATGCTCCTGAACTCTTGATCTTCTTGCCTCATCACAGGGATCACAGGCATGAGCCACTGTGCCCAGTGGTCGGAGACATCCAACCTAGAGCTTTGTGTTTGCTAGCCGGGCACTCTACCGACAGCCGGGTTACACCCTCTGGCTAGTTCTCTTTCTGTTGAGTCACTAGCTCTCCACACCAAGGAAAAATGAGGGCTCCTGCCTTCTCACCTTTGTTCTGGGGTCTGGCCACCCAGAACATGTATATGCGAAGCACAAAGTTCCAAAGATCCCCTTCCTCCTCTCAGGAGGATCTAGGCTTTCGGGGGCAGGAGTGACTGACCATTTCACAGCCCAGCACGAACCCTAGTGCTTTAGATTCTCTTGGTGATCCACAGTGACCGAGATCATTTACAAATGGAGGCAGGAGCCAGCATATCTCCGTGTTAATTTAATTTAAGGTGGCAGGTGTAGCGGTCAGGAGGTGATGTCTCTGGAGTGGGCCATCAGTCCAAAAGGCCATAGGAAGGCTGTGGTCCACCCTGTGGGGTTCCTTTCTTCCAGTCTCTATGCAGATGATGGCAGTGCCGTTAAGGCATTTCATTTCTGAACGTGTTAACAGCATGAGTTTTGAAAACAGCTTTCTTTCACGTTTTCTCGAGGCTTGAGTGATTTTCCAGGCCCAGTCCTTCCTGCTGTTGACAAGAGAGACATCCTGTCTGCTAAGACGATTACTGCAGATGGCCACCCTTGCTCATTATATGTGCGGTTTGCTTTGTTTTATTTTGGGGGGGGTCGCATGTAGCCCAGATTGGCCTCCAGTTCTCTATGTGGCTGAAGACGACCTTGACCTCCAGGTTGTCTGGTCTGTACTTCCTGAGTGCTGGGTGACAGCGAGCACCACCATGCCCAGTCTCACATGCTGGCTTTAAACGTAGTTTAGCCCATGGAGAAAAACGCTCATTATTCATCCCGTGGCTCTGCTCACTATTGTTACCCTTGACCGTTCTCTGTATCCCATTGGCTCCATGTCCATAATTGTAACTGTCACTCGGGACCTCTGAAGACTTGGTTTGGGTATGCGGATCCGGAATCCTGGCCCAGGTTTAATCCGTGCAGGGACTGATGAGAAACATGAGACCTTAAAACTTTCTCTAAACACTAGTTATAAAATGATTTAAAACTAAAGGGCAAGGTTTAAAACTTTCAAGTTAACATTTTAAGAGTTCCACATGCATATAGCGTGCATTTGAAAGAAGGATTCAGCTGTTGCTATTTAATTAAATCATGTTCTTATGTTTGCAGAAGATGATTGCTTTTTATCATCTAAAGCGTATCAAATTGTTGAAAAGTTTCAGGTCTCCAGCCTGTCCATGTGTGCCCACGTGCCCCACAGGACAGCTTGATAGATTTGAAGTTGGGGTACAGTCCCCAGAACTAAGCTCTGATTCCAATCCAGTCATTGACAACTGTGACTTTAAAAAACCTATATCATTATTTGAGCCCATGTTTCCTTGTTGTAAAAGAAGGCAGTGGAAACCTTGTTGGCTTTCACTTTGTTGCATTTTAAATGTTCAATTAATTTACTTTTTTCTGAAAAAAATTGGTAAATGTAGCCACTATGTAAAACACATAAAAGTGGTATTTAAAAAAGGAGCTATTTTACAAATTTATAGTTAGTACATTTATTTATTTATTTAAAAATCTAAGCAAATGGATTTAAACATGGTGTTAATGGAATATAGTCTTTATAGCAATATTATCGTCTGTTAAATTTCTAGTTTTATTTTACTAACTGAAGCCTTGTTACGTAGGAAGGCACATACTTTGCCCCAGCATTTGGGTGACTAAGGCAGGAGAATCCCAGTTCAAGGTCAGCCTGGGCTGTGTCTGGAGGCCTTATCTCAAAAACAAAATGAAATCAACAAAAGAGATCCTGCTTCCTGCAGGGACGTCGTGGGAAGTGGGAAGGGATGTTTAACAACTTCTCCTATTAATGTTTCGGATGCTTGTAAGGATAACTGTAGCGACAAAGTTCCTCCTTCAGAAGCTGAGCGTTTGTTTGGCACCTGCCCTTGTCCCTTATTTATTAAGTGACACACAAGGAGCATCCCAGGCTGACAACCACACCAGAGCCGCCCGTGATTCTGAATCAGCCACTTGATAACTAGTGACCCATTATTTAGGAAAAGGTTTCACTCACCTTGGATCTTAGGTTCTTCATATACAACATGGAGGCGGTATTAAGGTCCAGGGGAAACTCAGTGTTGCCTGGGCTGTGATCCATAGCTGGCAGCTCAGCCACACTTCTGCATCAGACTGGAAACCGGAGCTCCATTGTCGACTTACATCTGTCCCTTTCCTTCCTCGGGGGGACCAACAGCGCAGGACCAAAGCACGTGTGTTCTAGTCTCTTCCCACCCTCTGTCCACTCAGTCAAATGGCCCTAGGAGCCTATGCTGTCAGAAAATGACACTCACTTTTCCCTTTGCCATTGGTGCTCCTCGGCTCAGTCCCGTCCATTACTCATTTTTCCAAAGCCCACACTGCACAGCTTAGTGTTTTTCTTAAAGGAAACTGAGTGTCTTGGGGAGGAAGGAAAGAGCTGTGCATCTTCAGCGGATGCTCTGGAGCCTAGTGCCTCTGTTCTTGAGCTCCGTGGTTGGGGGCAGTCACTTTGCTGTCCTCTAGAGTTTCCTCGCCTGCAGACAGATAGTCATGGCGTGTCCTCCCATGTGCTTGAAGATGACTTAATCCCCGCAATTACTTAAATGTTTTTTGTGCTCATTATTAAACAAAAGAATGGTCTTTATTTGCATCATTTGCACACACGTACATAGATGTGTGTACCTGTGTGTGCATGTGCATGTGTGCGTGTGTGTGGTGTCTTGTGTGTGTAGGTCAGAGAACAGCTAGAACTTGTGAAAGTTGGTTCTCTCCTTCCACCGTGTGGGTCCCAAGGAGTGAGCTGAGGTCATCAGGCATGGTAACCATCACGTCTACTCACTAAACCATTTCACCTGCGCAAGAATGGTCTTTAAATACATTGTATGGAGCATCTCTTTGGAGACCAACTCTTAGAATCTCCCTGTGGATGATTTGTTTAAATACATTGTATGGAGCATCTCTTTGGAGACCAACTCTTAGAATCTCCCTGTGGATGATTTGTTTAAATACATTGTATGGAGCATCTCTTTGGAGACCAACTCTTAGAATCTCCCTGTGGATGATTTGTTTGCACCTCGTCAATGCCCACCACTGAGGATTGAAGTTTTGGAATTATTTTGCCATGCCCATTTCTTTTCTGCATTCATGGTTATCTTTAATTTGTTGTACATATGCTTAGAAGCGGATCTGATCCCTTGAAATGACAGCTCACTCCATGAAGAACATTTAGAACCAGAATGGCTCAGCTCCTAAAATGTTTGTAGCAAATAGTGAAAGAGAGACAGGACTTCTTGATTAGCGTGGCTTCCTCATGGTTTTAGGTGTGGAGCCTTGGCCGACTGTATGATACACGAATGTCAGGGCAGGTGCTGTGAAAGCCCATATGGGCTGAGTTCCATGTGCGCGTGGATCTTTCTCTGTGTGCAAAGGAATGATGTAGACGTCACAGTAAGTTACAGATCATTGCTTTTCTCCTAGTGATCCCCTCTCAAAGGAAAACATCTTTAATTTTACCTATGTGGGTCTTTGAAAAGCAGCATCACTTAAAAGATGACAAGTATTCGGCCAAATTAATTATAAAATCCAGGCTTCATGTACTAGTCTCAGTGAACTTATTTCTGAGAATCGATAGAAAGGAGCCCAGCCTGTGTACTTCTGTTTTCCTGTCTTCTCTTAGACCAAGTGCCTGGGAAACAAAACTCGAGCAGATCAGTGTTTTCAACATGCGTTCCTCTTGCGTTGCTAGTTACAGTTATACGTCCCGATACACATCGCTATGATGTTCTTGGTACAGCCAGAATGAAAACCAGGTTGGTAGCCCTGGGCAGGCTGATGTCACTGCAGCACAAAGCTGGCCTGTCGCTCTGCAGGTGTCTTTTCTCAGCCCCATGAAGTCCAGGTTTCACCCGCAATGCTGAATTTCCTCTTTTTCTTAAGTCTTCTGACTAATCTTCCTAGTAGGTGCTAGCAGGTTCCATGAGCATCCGCTCCATGCGGTCACCCTCTCTGAAGTTGGGACTTGCCTCGATATTTTTTACCTTTCCCAGTCTCATCTTAGAAGAAACAAGTTCGCAAATAAAGGGAAGAGCATGGAGGCAATTTCTATTCACTCTGAATGGTTCCTTCTGAAAGGATAAAAAAGCACACACATAATCATGTAATAAACACACACTGATTACTGTGCCGTGGCTGCGCAGGATGCTCTGGGGAAGGATTTATGACCGTTCTGGGAGGAGAGTGTTGGGGAACGGACAGGCGTTAGCATGCCACCAGCAGCATCTCAGGAAGGCATCCTGGAATGAGGTAGGGAGCACCCATTTGAGCTTTGCTCCAAAGAATGTCATCGTTCCCTTTGCTTTAGGTTGGGTAGCAGTATCCACCAAGGGCTAGGTTGTCCATTAGTGAAGCTTCTTCAAAGGCATACCAGCATACCCATGGTCTAGGCAGGAAGCAAAGCTTTGAACTTCACCTCAGCCATCCTTGCCTTACCGTGATGATACGTCCAGGGGAAGCGCTTCTGACTGCTGCTTGTGGGAATGTCAGAGTTCTCCATTTTTGCGGACTGTGGTGCTATTAGAAGGCCATCAATGTCACTGCTTTCGAGCAAGCACGTTTTATCATTCATGAGTACAGACGGGGCCTCTGCCGTGGGCCAGGCTCTGTTCTGTGCTCTTGACACACATGAGCTTTAAAATCAGAGGTCAGTGTCTTCGTGATGCTGACCCTGGAGTCGAGACAACAGATTAGTCAGGGCTTCTAGAATACTTAGCTCATGTGCTAAGACAGCCACAACAAAACACTACACTCTGGGTGTCTTAAACAAACAGATATCTGCCTCTTATATTTCTGGAGGCTGGAAGCCCGACATCAAGTTGTCAGAGGTTTGATTTCTCCTGAGGCCTCTCTGCTCAGCTTGTAGATGGTTTCTTCTCTGTGTCCTCACTTGACCTTCCCCCATGTAGAGACATCTCTGGTGTTTCTCATCATAAGAAGAGAGAGACAAACTGGTTCTCAGAACCACTGGCATTGGATGCTGACCCGACCTTCGTGTTTTATTGAACTAACATCGGTGTCCCCTTAAAGTCCAAATGCAAATACACTCACACCAGGAAGGCGGAACTTCAGCTTCCATAGGGACCGGGTGGGAGGCACAATTCTGTCCCTAACAGTGGGATATTAAATGGTAAGTGTTCATATCTGGGACAATAAAAAGATTAGAGCAAGTAAGAGAGATTGGGAGTACAGTCTGGCGAGGGTCACCTCACTGAGAACAGGGTATTTTAACCAGGGCTTCAGAGCTTGGTTTTGTTAATAAAACACTCCAGGTAGAGGTGCAGGGACATAGGGACCCAGGTTCTAATCCCAGCTCTACGGAGTTGTAATTGTGAGACCTGGAGATGTTCCTCTAGCTCTCAGGCCTAGTATACCAAGCCCCTCAACCTGATGATCTAAATCAAGCATTCTTAGAAACAGCAAAAGGCCCTGGACCAGGACTGTGGTAGCTGGGAGCCGATTTTCTCGGTCTTGTTTGTTAGGATGGGACAGGACAGGCTCTTTCTAAGAAGAGCTTCTAAGAACACAGATGAGGATAAAATCAAGACAGACACGTCCTGTGTGGCACAGTGATGACTGGCACTGCATGGGTCTTTGACGGAGTGGGTGGGATGGTGTGATGGGGCACTGCCTGTTTCCTGAGGCCTCTTCTGTGTGGTGTGCATAGAGTGGCCTGCCCGTAGAAATCACCCATCCTATGACAGGCTGCTTAGCTCTGACTACGCTCTTCATGATTTCAAAATAATGAGAAAATGGGCACTAGTGAACAAATCCAGGGTTTGGGTCATAGCCACATGGATTTCGTAGTTCTGACAAATGTGTGGTGAAGAGGATGCCACTCTTAGGGACGTCTGTGCGGAAGCCCTTACCACCATCCTTGCAGCTGTTCTATAAATCCAAAACTCTTCTGAAATATTTTTTCTTAAAAAAAGAAATCAAAACAAAACAGAACCAAAAACCAAAAGCCCATTTTGCATGCGGAGGTGACCTAGGCCCTGCAGGCATAGGGTTACTCGCAGTGACAGCACAAAGTCTATGGACCCTGTGCATGGGTCAGTAGTGCCCATTTGTTATTACCTTATTGAGAATAGTGGATCTCCAGTCTTGCTTTTCTTTTTGGCAGATTCGACATTCTCACCTTTTCCACCCACCTCAGGGGATCAGTTTTAGATACTGCTGCTGACTCCTGACTTTATTTCAATATTTGACAACAGAATAATTTCGCGAGCCATTGTTTAATGATAGAATTAGCTGGAGAATGTTCTAAGAGGCCGGGGAGGCAACAGCATATCCAGGGAAGATGTTTAAAGAAACCAAGGAGGAAATAAATGCTCACATGCTTTGTGAAGACAGCACTTTTGAAAACACCCCGGGTTTCATATATGCTGAAGTGTACACCCAGCTGAGACCAAGGCTCATGGGGTTCACTCTATAAAGGTGATGTGCCCAGGGCCTAGCCTTTTGTCACTTTGTGGCCCCTCCAGCTGTTAAGCAAAAGGTGAAGTGTGGGTAACTTAGAGGGGGAGTGGGGAGATACATACATATATACATATATATCCCTTTCCGTTTCTCTCTTCTTTCTTCTTATTTTTTGACAGCTGCAAACCAGAAGGAGCCTATGAATCTTAACTTTAAAGTGAAGGAGGAACCCAAGGAAGAGGAGGCCCTAAGCACGCCCTTGCCCCGGTCCAGCTACGTGTTCAGCCCGGAACCGGAAGTGGCCGCTGCTAACCTCTCCGAGGACCGACTGACACCCCAGGAAAGCAAGGGGAGTGTGCCAAGGCGGGACCTGTCTGCCAAGGCTGCCTCAGAACTTCTCATGAAGCTCTCAGGTACCCGATAGATTCTAAAATATTTCCATTCTGGTCATTTCACATGCAAGCCAACTGGACCGTTTCCTGCACGGCTTATAATTAACCCGATGGCAATGATAGTTTGGAAACAGCGACTTTAAGGAATGATCAGTTAGCTTGGCTTCAGTTCCCGCGTTACATGCATGAGTCTGTCCGTTTCTGTCTCTCTGTGCTGCACCTTTCTAGACATTGGCTTCAGTTTTTGGGTAGGACATGTTGAGTTTGTTCGTTTCTCTCCGTGCTGCATCTATTTATCTAGATACAGCTTTTTCTTTCTGGATATTATTAGAAATGAACATCACCAGAATTGGAGATGATATCAGCCACGACTTTAAATGGATTCTAACAACATTCACAGGATTTCTTCTACTTGATCAAAATGCCCTTTCTTCAGAGAAGACCCTGTGTCTTTTATAGATTTATATTACATTCTTTAAGGACCATTAAAATATTTCCCTTGGCTTGGTGAGCAGTTGAGGTGGCACTCAAAGTAATTATCAACAGAGTAGCAGCAGGCAGTTTTAAGAATAGAGAACTTCCTAGGGGAAGGGGTTACGTTAATTAACCTGTCCTTAACGATGAATAGATGACTCCACTAATATTTAAATGTAGTCTTGACTTGTTGGATATAAGAAAAAACAGGCTATAAGTTGAAGCTAATGAATTTTGGGTAGCAATGTCTACCTCGTTCTCTGCAACAGGTAGAAAATTTAGCATCTTTTTGGTAGCAGGGTATGACTTTCAGAACATGGAAGAAAAAGCTGTATTGGTAATCCTACCTGTCAAGTGGTAGCTGTACTCAGTTTGCTGCCTCCTGAGGGTAATTTTTAGGAACTGTGTTTGAAATGCTAATATGAATCAAAAGCTGTTTTTCGTTGGGAACTTGCTGTGCTTGGAGGCTGAAAGCAAGAGCTGCCTTCGTGGTACTTCTCTATGAGCTGTGATTTCAGTGGCAATTCTGACAGTGTTTCTGGTCCACTAGAAGGCTGGAAAGTAAGAAATTAATAGTGATTTACCTAGAATCAGCATGTCAGAGCCGTTGAAATTCCTGCATCTGCCAGTTGGTGGGGTTAAGAATTCTTGTCTTTGATATAAGTTCAAAACGCCCTGGACTGTGAGGGGAACGTGATAAGTCACTGTGGTCTTATGGAACTCCCTTTCCCCGGGCTTCGCAAGTGATGCTTACACTGACGGAGCTCTGGAAAGATGGAATCTGGGAAGGCAAAGCGGCCATGTTAGAGCCCGTATCAGCTAGTGGCTGTGTGTCTCCCTCCTGTGCCAAATACCTCAGCGATGCCATCAGCCCTCTGCTCTTGTTAGGTTCAGTCAGTCCGCAGAGGTCACCCACCTCCATTGTTCTCCCAGAGGTAGCTCTCCCATTACAGTGGCTTAAGCTCTCTCTCCCCACTCATGCCTGTGTCCTCCTCGACGGTAGATTCTGCCAGCTAATAATGCCATTCCAGAATGTACTGCCATGGAGAGTGGAGGAGGCTGGTACTACAATGAAGGAGATAATAAAAGTGCTGAATGAGACTTCAGGGCAGATGTTTATGAGGAAAATATTTTTTTTTAAATATTTATTTATTATGTATACAGTATTCTGTCTACTTGTATGCCTGCAGGCCAGAAGAGGGCACCAGACCTCATTACAGATGGTTGTGAGCCACCCTGTGGTTGCTGGGAATTGAACTCAGGACCTTTGGAAGAGCAGGCAATGCTCTTAACCACTGAGCCATCTCTCCAGCCCATGAGGAAAATATTTTATCTTAATCTTTTTTTGTTTGTTTTTTTGAGGTGGGGTTTCTCAGTAGTTTTGGAACCTGTCCTGGGGAACTCACTCTGTAGACCAGGCTGGCCTTGAACTCGCAGAGATCCACCTGTCTCTGCGACAGAGTGTTGGGATTAAAGGCGTGCACCAACACTACCCAGCTGCATCTCAATCCTTGTAGATGATGTCATTTGAGAGACTGAAGTAGGAAACTCTTTTCTAGACAATAATGAGACCCTCCCCCCCCCACCCAAAGAGAAATGCTGCCATGAACATTTAATGGTTTTCGTGGGCAATGAAGGCTCTAAGTGTATTCATTGATTTTCATTGAGTGTGTGGGTGGGGGGGGGGGGGGCGGGGTTTAACGGAAGCTGAATGAATGGTCCTGTTTCTGAAGGGCAGCCACCCTTCATAATGTAGAAACAAACTCTCGCGAAGACTGATAACTGCTTTCCTGAAAAGAAAATCCTGCGTAGCCAAGACTTGGGTCAAGGATACATGCGTCCACATCCCCACATTTCTGTGCTCTCTCATCAGTACTGCTTGAGGCTGAATTCTTTGAGGGCATTAGTAGCGTTTTTCTTAATTTCGCGAGCAGGTCAGGTGGCCATTAAAATAATTATCAGCAGTAAGAGACTTTTATAAATTTGATATAAATTTATTGATATAAATTTAGTAAGAGACTTTTAAGGATAAAGAGTTTCCTGTTATTCCTCGTGGAATATTGCAGTAAGTCACATGCCCTTAAGATGGCTGTCGTTCTTTACTGTCATCTAAACATAGCCTCTACGTGTGCGGTGCAGGAGCAGTCCGCATGGGAATCTGTCCAGGGAGCCACAGCATCGCGGTGCTCTGGCGTGCCATGGCCAGGTCACCATTATTTCCTTAAGTCCTAAGTGAGGTGAGTGGGTTAAAAACAGTGTCCTTTCATCCCAAAGCCACGAGGTAAGAGGTTCCTTTCTTAGGAGTGAAGTGGATGCTTGGCTCTGTGGAGAGAGCCACGCCTGTGATTCCAGGATGAGGAGACTGAGATAGGACAGTGAGTTTGAGGACAGCCTGGGCTCTGCAGTGAGGCCCCTGCCACAACACAAAACAGAAACGTCCACGTCAGTGTTTCCCTTCACGCGTAGATGAAGGCTCTCGCAAAAGGAGGGTACAAGGACCATGTCTGAAGCCCTCCGTCTTCGAGATACCATTTCAACAGTTTGAGCAACCATGCCCTGAAAGACACCCAAGTAAGGGACTATCAGCACCTTCTGATTCCCTTGTAGATAGGGAAGCATCCAACTTCCCGAAGCCAGTGCAGAGCCAGGCGGCGGCTGCCTCCAGAGTCTTGTTCTAGGCATTCTGAGGACAGCTGTCCTCACGTCTTCCCAGCCTGCGCGGTCTCATTCACAGTCTCTTTCGTTTTCTGCAAAGGCCTTTGATCAGAAAACACCTGTGTGAAACAGCTCTAGGGGTCCGGTCCCTTCTCAGCCAGTGGGGTATGTATTCAGGGACGCTAGTGGATGCCTGGACACTCTAAAGCCCCCCATACAGTCTAGCGATGATAATAATTTATGGTCAGGCACAGTTAAGTTATTAGCAAATACAGCAATGTCTTTTGTTTGCTTTTTGAGAACAGGCCTCATTATGTAGCCCAGGCTGGCCTAGAATTCACAGAGGTCTGCCTGCTTCTGCCTCCCCGGAGCTAGGATTAAAGGCCACCACTGTCCTGCCTGGCTACAACAGTATTATAATATAAATTGTCCAAATCTATAAATAGTTTGGAATTATCATTTATTATTTTGGGAACACAGTTGACTGAAGTAACCAACAACATGGCGAATGAAACCTCAGATAAGGCAGGGAGGGAGATGACAGTATTAGAGCAACACTAGTGTGTGGGAGATGCTTTTCTTTGTTTCTGTTTGACCCAAAGAACAGCCAAGGAAAAGGGTTTTTCTTCTCTCTTTTCTTACTGATTTTCCTAATAGATTTTCAGTGAATTAGCAAGAAGAAACTAGTCAATGATTTGGGCTCTCTCCTGTTTCCATGTTTAAATAGCTCATGTTCATTCCATAAGGAAGAATGATCCACACATGGCCCAGACACACATCACATGAGGCTTGGATATGTGGAGAAACGGGTGTAGGACACATGTTCTCTAGGGAAGCACACATGATTTAGAACCAGGCGAAACTCCCATGGCCTGTGTGCTGGGAGATGTTCCTTCTTGCCGTGGTCCAGATTCCCTTCCCAGCTGTTCACTGTGAAGCTGAGTGCGTGGCAGTGAGCTGACACCGTAAAGAAAACAGCCCACTGAGGAAATGACTGATGTCTGTGGCTACCTGCTGTTATGTGACACACAGCAGCCTAGACCATCAAACTCCCTTGCTAAGCCTGTGCTTGCCAAAGAAAATTCCCCAAAGCCTTCACCTGGGGAAGCCAGCATTTCAAAGTTTAGTGCTGAGGATATGTGACGTTGGGAGCAGTATAGTCAAGCTACCTTCGACTGATTTGGTAATGTCTGGTGACCTGGTAAACCTAGGTCATAAATGTGGTCACAGAAGTGACATAGTGCTGGGAGTGATGGGATGTTTACCTGGTGCTGTGCTTTGAAGGAAGAGGGTAGGTGCCAGAGATAAGCAGAGCTGCCTCTCTTTATGGAACTGCACGTCGAATGGGAATGCATGTGCAGAATGTACCATGCACAGTTAAGAATGACATTTAAGCTGGGCAGTGGTGGTGCACATCTTTAATGCCAGCACTCAGGAGGCAGAGGCAGGTGGATCTCTGTGAGTTCAAAGTCAGCCTGCTTTGTAGAGCTGTTTTGAGGACAGCCAGGGCCACACAGAGAAACCTGTCTTGAGGAAAACAAAAACAACAACAACAAAACAAACAAACAAGAATGACATTTAAAATGGAGAATTCTGGGTCTGGAGAGATGTCCCATTGGTTAAGAGCATGTACTGAGGACAAGAGTTTGGCCCCGTCACCTTGTTGGGCAGCTCACAATCACCTGTAGCTCTAGACCCAGGGGAACCCGGCATCCCTGGCCTCCACTTTCCTCCATATACCCATTTTCTTTCTCCTGTACACACAGTTAAATGTATGTCTTTAAAAAGAAAAGAAGTATTTCGGGCTGTGGAAATGGTTTATTGGGTAATGTCCTTGCTATGCAAGCTTGAGGACCTGAATTCAGGTCTCCTGTTCCTATGTAAAAGCCAGGCATTGCAACACCTCTCTAATCCCAGCACTGGGAGGCAGAGACAGGAGCATCCCTGGGGCCGGTCGGTCTAGCCAATCATTGAGTTTCGGGTTTGGTGAGTGCCCTGTCCCCTAAACTGGGGTGGAAGGCATCAAGTGACAGTCTGCCTTTCACACTTGCTTGTGTAGACTTGTTTTTATTGGCATGTATGTGTGTGTATGGATGTCTTTGGAAGCCAGAAGGCCACCAGATCGCCTGGAGCTGATGGTTGTAAGTGGGTTTGGGGAACTGAATGCTAATCTGGCACTCTAAGCCACTGGGCTCTTTCTCCAGCCTTGGTCTCTTTTCTTTATAAGCAGTACAGTCTCTGATTTTCTTTATTTGAACAATAGGAAATAAACCGATACTAGGTAAACCTGAGAAAGGCGAAGTTTTAAAGTAACGTAATCTCCGAGGTGGGTGCAAGTGAACCCGAGAAGGACAGGCAGACTGACTTCTGCTACGGTTTTGGTGGGGCCTTTTGCTTGTAAGTGCTAGAAGTCCCCTTCAGAGGGTCAGCAAGGAAAGAAGGCAACAGAATGTGCAGGCCTGGCCCTGGCTAACGGGTCCCAGGCAGGATGCAGCAGGCCCTCAGAACCCAGGAAGCCCCTCCCGGTGCCTCTCTAGGCTTACAGGTGGGTTTTGCTGTTCAGTCCAGAGGTGGGAAGCAGTCGTTGTCAATAGCTTTTCAGGTTACCCCTGTTTCAGAAGAACAGTTAGATAACCTTCTTAATCCCAGTTCCAAATTCCAGAAGACTCCTTAGCTCCGATGAGGGCCCATCAGTGGACACTCCTGTGTCTAGAGGTAAGGCTTTTTGGCAGACATGTCTGATGTCTGTCCTGTCACCCTATAAGACTGGTGTCTGTGGGTGGACAGCGCATGCAGGACACCGCAGCCTTGGAGGAACAGTCTACAGCCGCTGTTATTTCAGCTCTGCATGGGGATGTGCTTCAGCCTTTGAACCTCGTTTCTTTCCTTTCCGCGAGCAACTCAGGGGAAGCCTGCCCACCCGGGCTGTGGCCTGGCCAGCCCCGGCTCTCAGAGTCACTGGGGTGTCAGAGACTCTTTCCTAAGGTCTGCTCCAGACTTAGCTGGTGAAGTCCTTCCAGTTCTGGGAGTGAGGGCCTGGCAGCCTGTGTTCTGTTTGACCAGCTTTCCAAGTGACCCTGACTGGAGAACGTTGGCCTAGTATGCCGAGTTTGGCCATCTGAACAGTGTTTCAGGCTCAAGCTGATGGGGAACAAAGCTCCATTAAATGTCCCCATTTCCTTTAGAAAAAAAAAAAAAAAAAACAATTCTTCTGTGCCGAGGCCTTTTAATTTATTATGAAATGGTGGCATCCAGGACTTTTGAAGAAGGACATGCATACCTGATAAATCAAGAACATGTTCCCCATGAGCCTGGGATAAAGCCACTTTCTACATGTTTATTGCAATTAAATTTCTGAATTTTTCCTGGGCATGTTGGTGTGGTTTTTGGAGAAAGTCTCCCTCCGTCACTGCGGACATCGAACACCGTGCTGTAGACGTTTCCACTCTGAAGAATTCCTTGAGAAAAATGAGAATTTTAGCGAAATTAATTTTGGGGCTGAAAACAGTTCACTGTTTCCTTTGGGAAGTGGCACTACTTTCTTGTAAACTTTCTTATTCGTTTGTCTTTTGGGGTTTTTCACGCATGAGTACCCTGTGTTTACACGGAGCACATGCTAAGCAGCGTGTCTTTCTTTAGTCAGCTAGCTGTCCTTCACTGTAACAAACGCATGACATGACTCCTTACAAAGGGGAACAGTTAACTTCGGTGTGGGGTTGGAGGTTCCAGTCTCTGAGTAATCAGCTCCATTTCCTGGGGCAAGTGTTTCAACCAAGTATAGTCAGGAAGTAAAAGAGAGGACCTGGGAGGTCCACTTGGGAGGGCACACCCCCAGTGACCCGAAGACTTTCTCTAAGTTCCCACCTTCTTAAGCCCCCCACCAGGAGTGCCACTTGGGGGGTCAGCTTGGAACACGTGGGTGCTGGACACATGCAAGACACAAGCTAGAGCCTACCGTGACATCAGTAACAATCTGAGGGATGGAAATTGTGTTCTGTTTTATCATCACAAGGTTTGCCTTCCTCAAACTTACGAGTTGCTTAACTGAATAGTGGAGAAGAGAGAGACCTTTTCAAACATTTTTGTCTATTTGAGACAGGGTTTCTCTACATAGTCCCGGGGTACACTCTGTAGACCAGGCTGGTTTTCAACTCACAGAGATCCGCCTGCCTCTGCTTCCTGAGTCCTGGGATTAAAAGTGTGCACCACCTCACCTAACCCTAACACATTTTTTAAACTTAATTTTACATGGTGCCTATGCTTCTACATGCCTGCAAAAGCCACCTGTGGCTGAGGAGATGCTAGCAGATCTGTATAAAGTGTTAAAGGGTTGGGCTGGGGAGATGTGGAGGGGCTCTACTGCCGAGAAGGAACATGCACCTGTGCTCTGTGCCCCGGAGCTGCAGGATGGAAGGAAAACACCAACTCCCGCGGACTGACCTCTGACCCATGCACATGCACCGTGGCACAGGCACCCCCCCCCCCCCGACTCACACACACTATCAATGGGAAGGTATTTTCTCTCCTTGTTTTATGAATCCTTCCACTTGTCAAGTCACGCTGCTGAGATATTTGACAGTAGCAGCAGCGCAGTCTGATCAGACTCACGATGGAAACCTGCTTTTGGATTTGCACCTGTCCGCACACATGGAGAGCCTCATTGAGTATGGCATTTGTCCTGGAGGTAGGCATAGTTCAGGTTGTGCTTTAGAGAGGGTTCCAGGTTGTTGATCATTGATGTTTCATTTTAAATGTTATCTCAATAAAAACAGATTTTTACTGAGCCAGGTGTGGCTGTCTGGGCCTATAAGCATAGATCTCTGGAGGCAGAGACAAGGTGCAGAAGGATCCCAAGTTTTCAGCCAGCCCGAACTTCCCTGAAGGCTAGGGACACACATGGCTCTTTCGGTGAAGTGAGGACATGATTTTGACCCTACAGCCCGTATAAGCACAGGTGTTTTGGTGTGCATTTGGCATCCAAACACTGGGGAGCTGGAGACAAGTAGATGCCTGGGACTCTACGACCAGCCAGCATTGCCTGAAATGTATCAGTAAGAGACCCCGTCTTTTTAAAAAAAAAGGGGAGGGGTGGTAGAGCATGTCCTCTGACCTCAATACACCCCCCACACCCCCCCATCTTTGTGATTCATGTACACAAGGTAACATTTAGTCATCTGAAGCCTGTGACTCTGGTGATATTCTGTGGAAACTGTGTGTCCAGTAGCGTATCTAGCTCCAGAATACTCCTCTGTCCCTGGAGGAGACTCGAAGATAGCAGCATTCCCCCTTCAGTGGCTCAGCATTTGATACGATTTGCTTACTCGGGACACATTCTCCGAATGAACTCATGCACTATGTGGTCTTTTTCTGTCTGACTTTTCAGCATGTTGCCATGGTCTGCCAATTCCATTTTTCAAATAGCATGTTATTTATTTTGGGAGTGGGGACCACTGATGTGGAGGTCAGAAAACAACTTGCTGGAGTTGGCTCTCTCAAACAAGTGAGTCGAGGGACTGGACTCAAGCCGCTGCTTGGTGGCAGGCATCTCTCTGTTGACTGTCTCACTGGCTTCTCCATATCGATTCTGTTTTCCTTTTTATGGCTGAATATTGAGAGTTGTATGGATACATTGTATTTTCCTTGCCCTTTAGTGGATTGTGTCCCAGTCTTTGCCGTTATGGATGTTCTTGGACAGGTTTCCATGTGGACTTAACGGTTTTAATCTTCTTGGGTATATCCTGTGCTGTGTAATTGGGTTACCTGGGAACTCCCCTTAACAGTTTAGAGAACTGCCAGATGTTTTCTCCAAGGCAACAACAGTATTCATTATCCCTTGTAGGTTGTATAAGGTTTCAACTTCTGCATGGCCTTATGAAAACTTATTACCATTTTTTTTTATTGGAACCACCATAATGGCACAACCTAGCAATTTCACTACGGTTTAGATTTGTCTAGCGTACGATGAGTTTGATACAGCTTCACACGTTACTTAGTACTTGAACGTCTTCTCTGAAGAAACATGGTTTTGTATTCTTTGTTCGCCTTTTGCTTGGGTTACTTTTGGATTTGTCTGTTTGTTTGGTTTGGGCTCATTGAAATTTCTCATATTCTGGACATAAGTCTTATCAGAGAGATGAGTGGCAGACCTTTTTTTTTCTCCTCTCATTTTTGTGTGTTTTCACGATAGCTTTACTTACAACACAGAAGTGTTTGCATTTGATGGAGCCCAGTTCGGGTTTTTGTCCCTTTTGTTGCCTATGAATGCCATTCTGTTTTCTGTAATTCTAAAAATTAACTAAATGCAGAGTTGTTTAATACTAAAAGGAAAACTCATCTTCAGTTATATTAGCAGAGTGTCATTTAATTTGCAGGGATATTAAGCCTATGAAACCTAATTTATTGAATTATGTCTATCCAGTTGAGGTGACCTCTCTAATTTTTGATTTGTGTATTAGCGTCCTCAGGGTGATGACCGAGTATTTTTGCATGTTAACTTTATAAGTCATTTTCAATGGATGCAATGAGCAGTGGACTTGTAATGAACGCCCAGAACTCTCTTCTTGCTGCCTCGCTCACTTCTTGACCCCACCTCCATATGTGTATGTGTGCATGTATGTTTGTATGTATTATGTACACAGTCTATAAGCTGGGAACTAAATCTAAATAAATAATTGCACTTTTAAGATCACCTGTAAACTCAGAGAAATGGAGCAACATGGAATATCACATATGTATTTTATATAAATAAGGGGCAGATCACTTTAACGAGATGAAAACTTGACGTGTTTCTGTATGCAGAGATATTTCTTGAGGGCTTAGAGATCCTGTTGAACTCAGAGGGAACACAGTGATATTATTATTCTGACCGTCTGAGCAGGACTGAATGAGAAGTCATTGCACCCTGCAAGGCTGTCCCCCTCTCAGCTAAGAGGGAGGAGGGAGAGCCCTGCTTGTACAGCCGATCCATCTCACTCCATCTCTGGCCAGAAGAGCCTTCTGTTATTTTATAATTTTGCACACTCCTAACAAATTCTTAGGCTTCTGTACGTGAATGGCTGTTGCCGCCTTCTCTATCCTCCCCCACCCCCACCCCCGTCAAGCTCGGGTCTCCAGGGCCTGCACTCAGCACCTCCTTTCCCCCTTTTAGCCCTGGCCCCTCTGGCCACCCTTTGTGCTTTCTTAACCAGCTTCCTCCTGCCTCCCACACTGAAGCCTGGACTCGGAAAGTCCAGACTCAAAGGGCTCTATGTTTTATTATCATTTCCTTCTTGCATAGCTGCATATGTTAATAGAGCCACGGAAATTTGTATTGGCTGGTGTTCCCAGAAACCGGGCAAGCCCTCTGCAAGGAATTTCATGGGCTACGCCTTCACATCGGCTGCCTTTTCTGTTTGACTGTCTCTGAACTGAGGCGCAGTGGAGTCTCCATACTGAGAGACTGGATAGGGCTGCTCAGTAGGAGTAGGGGCTGATGGGTGGGGCCCTCAGCTGGTCCTGTGGTAGGATAGTCACAGAACATTTCGGAAGTGTGCTTGTAGGCGAGTGTCCCTGCTTGCATGGTATTTTCTGTATGTACCTGGGATAGATGACTACTGACATCATCATACGACATCAGCAGCTTACAAACAAGCCACTGGCAACTGCTTTCCTATGGACAGTGCTAAGCAGAGCTTAGTTACCTGAGGTCTCTGCAGTATGGACACGTTATACCACTGCTGGCAATCTTCTCCAGAAGACACCCTGCCAAGTGCAGGTGGGACATTGGTTCAGTCCTTGTTGTATTGTGTGTGTGTGTGGTTGTGTCTCTTAACACACTACACACACACACACACATACACACACACACACACACACACACACACACACCTGGCTCCCCAGCCTTTCCCCCTGCATGTTACTCCAGACATAATCCAGTGAGGGAGAGCAGGAAAAAAAATCTTTATTTTTCTCAATGAGACTAGAATATTCTTATTGTGCATCAGTTTTTCTTCTCCCTGCCTTCCCCTTAGCTGATTCATGTCAAAGAAGGGGAAGATGCGCATATGTAATTAAATCCCGAGAATCCCGTGCTCATCAGGGTGGTGCTGGCATCAGGGCCCTACCTGGAGAAGGGAATCCTCACTGTGGAGTAGCAGGTGCTTTCCAAGTGGCTGAGTCACCCCCAGCAGGAGCCCTTCTGGAGTCTGTGCTGGGCTTCTGAGCATGCTCACTTCAGAAGCCAGTACAGACAGAGCCAGGGAGACTCATTTCCATTGGACAGGAGTCCGTCCATGTACTCCGAGGTTGGAAAAAGATGATTCTGGCCGTGGCTTCTGTTACTCTTTATGACAGCACATGATTTAACAGTGGTGTTTTCTCCTGGTCAAAGTGCGGGGACGATGTTGTTCCTTTGGAAGAGATCTTTGTCTTCCTTCCTAATAATTCTCTTCTTAACTCCACCCCTGTGTATGTTTCCCTGTATAAATCAGATTGCGTTTGTGCTGCGGGTTGATTTACGTCCCTGTTTCTAACAGCTGGAATCCGCACATTTCCTGGTTTCCTGTGGTTCGCCCCGTGCTTGTGTGGCTTATCTCCGCAGCTGGAGAAGTGAGACGGCCTCGGAATACACGCGTGCACAACCCGGGCAGTTTACTTCAGGCTGCAAGTCAGGTGGCCAGTGTTTAAAGCCTGAGTTATGAGCTATTTCCTTACTTTCTACCCCTGCTGTCAGAGCTCTGTAAACTCACTGTTGGCCTAAATGGTTTGGCTTCCAGAAACTCTTTTGCTCTTGGGGTAGAGGACGTTCATGGGAAGGCCTTACAGAAGCTTCTCTGTGTGAGCCACACAGAGGAGGCTGAAGGTAATGAACAGCCCCTTTAAGTCAGGAGGGAAAAGGACCAGCAAAAGGACTGAGGATGGAGAGTGAAGTAGAGGCCTTGCTTTGGTCTGAACATTCAGACAGGGCTAGGAACCTTCACTTGGCCTGCAGGGTGGGGCCATTTAGTCTTTAAACGCCTCCTGCTACTGCAGTGTGCAGTTGCGTGTTGGGCCCAGGGGTTGCCTTTCATGCAGACGTTGTTTGCTGTTTCCTATCAGCATTGTTCCTTCTAGAAAGCTCTTCCTCTCTGACTGTGTTTTCTGGGCATCCCCAGAGCTGGTGCAGATTCTCTGTTTAACAGTGGTTGTTTGATTTTAGGCCTAGATAACATATACTCCCCACCTCCAGATCTGGATAGCTATTCCTCCCTTCCCTTGAGCCTCAGCACTGGAGAGAACGGGACACAGAAACCAGAGAAAAAAGGAAATGAAATGAATCTCTTGCGTCACTTGTAAGAAGGTTTGATTCATAAGACATTTGTGAAGGTTGTTGAAGCCCAGCCAGGGTTCATTAGGAGGATACCCACACATTCCACATCTCAACCCCATGGGAAACCAAGTCCTAGGGAGGGGGGGGATGTCTGGAGCCCCGTGCTTGGTTTTGGTTGTGAAGGCTCTGATTTTGGCGGAGCAGATAAAGGTTTCTTAGGGCTCAGTGAGCCCTGCTCTTCGGTGCCTCTGCCGCTGTTGTGTTCCCATTTTGGTATGGCTCTTCTTTTACAGTACTGCCCTTGATCTGCCCAGTGGAGCCTGTGTTTCAGGTCCCAGGGGCTCCTCGTGAAGCCACAGATAGCAGCAAGCGCTATTGTATGTTATGGATATGCATATATCTGTGATCAAAATTTTAAATTACAAATTAGGCACAGAGAGATTAATGACAAGAACCAGTAAGGCAACATGTTATCAAGGTTACACGAATGTAACCATGTGCATGGTAGCAACCTTCCTGCTGACCACAGGTAAACTTAAACTTTGGAAAGTGAACCCAGAAAGCAGAATCTGTATTTCATGCATGCATTCATTCACTCACTCATTCATTCAGCCCAACTATTTATTGAGTTCCTTCTTTTTTCCGAGTCTAATTCTGAGCACTAAAGACACAGCTGAGCAGGATGACTCCCTCGCTGGAATTCCGTTCGGATCTCCTCTACGGTTTGTCTTACCCCCTCCCCACACTAGTCCAGTCTCTGTTGTCACAGGATGCGCTAGGAGCTGCCCTCAGGAGCATGGGTAGCAGCCCCCAGCTGACCAATGCTGTTGGGGTGGTGAGGCCTCTCAGCGGGGGTGCACGTGTCTGGCACCGCTGTTTTTATATTAACAATATTAGCATACTGTTATATGCTAGTGTATATAATTATGCCTGCATGAATTAGTAGTTTTTTTTAACACAGTCTAAAAAAAGAATTTTAAGCTGATTTTCACATTCTGAAGTTTACTAAAAACCTTCCAATAGAAAGTAAGCTTCGTGGACTGGAAAGTAGCTCCGCCAGTAAAGGACTTGCCTGTCAATCATTCAGACCCGAGTTTGCCTCCCCAGAACCCATGCTTGAGAAAAGTTAAATGTGGCTGTACCTGGTGGTTGCTGCCTTTAGTCTCAGCACTCAGGAGGCAGAGGCAGGCAGGTCTGCGTGAGATAAAAGCCCAGCCTGGTCTCCATAGGCCAACCAGGGCTACATAGTAAAGGCCCTATCTCAAGACAACAGCAAACCCTGGTGTGGTGGCACAAGCTTGTAATCCCAGCTTGGGAGAGGCGGAGACTAACAGACCCCTGGGATCCCCACCTGCCAACTTTTTAGTCTAAGCTTCTGCAGGTAGGTTAGTGCTTTTCTTTTCCTTTCTCTTTGTTTAAAAAAAATGGGGTGTCACTTTAGGAGCAAGAGCTGGGGTTGACTTCTGGCCGCCACACCCAGGTGCACAAGTGAACACACACATTCCTTCACACACGTCCGCATGCACACATGCAAATACAACGAAGGAACTGGATGAAACCCTAGTTATTGAAATAAAACTTCACTTGCTCCTTTATCTCTGTGGGCACTAAGAAATTCTATACTCTTGACAATTTTTGCCTAAACCAGTGGCCGCTCATCACGGTGGTGGCCCTGTTTTTCAGTTTGTTTGTTTATTTTTTTCATTCAGAATTCTTTTGAGTCTTCAGGAACTGTTAAAAATCAGCATTCATGTTCGAACATGGTTGTTCATACACAAGCACACCAACATTCTGATAGACAAGGCACAGTCATACATACACAAGCACACCAACATTCTGATATAAAAAGCATGATTATACATACACAAGCACACCAATATTCTGATATACAAAGCATGGTTATACATACAC
Organism: Arvicola amphibius; assembly: GCF_903992535.2. Taxonomy (NCBI): domain Eukaryota; kingdom Metazoa; phylum Chordata; class Mammalia; order Rodentia; family Cricetidae; genus Arvicola; species Arvicola amphibius. The sequence continues at coordinate 17,735,364 of NC_052061.1, forward strand.
AAGCACACCAACATTCTGATAAACAAAGCATGGTTATACATACACAAACACACCAACATTCTGATAAACAAAGCATGGTTATACATACACAAGCACACTAACATTCTGATATACAAAGCTCTCTTAACACCAGCCGAGAGATAGGCAGTTCAGAGACTTATTAAATGGCAAAGGATAATTATTTTTAATAGCTTTAAGGTTGAGCTACATGCTTTTGGTGACACATACACCTCTGCTGCTTTTTTTCTTTTGCCTTTTTAATGTGAGACAAGAAAAAGTACATTCTGGACATTGATGAAAAGTAGGTTAATATTTTTTAAATGAGATCATTTGGAGTGTTACCAAATGGCATATGTATGGTATAAATGCACCTCTTTAGCTAATTTCTTGTGAAATTATTAAATGAGATGAAAACAAGGTGATTGGGGGAGAATTTTGCATTAATACCCAGATGCTCAGAGTTCAATATATGATGTCAGGGTCACTCCGTGTCTCCCTCTGGGTTGGCAAAGCTCACTCCTTGAGCCCCCAGTAACTGAAGGGTCTCTCTTTTCTTTTCTTTCTCCCTCCCTCCCTCCGTTCTTTTTTGTTTGGTTTGGTTTTTTGAGACAGGGTTTCTCTGTGTAGCCCTGGCTGTCCTGGACCTCTCTCTCTGTAGACCAGGCTGGCCTCCAACTCACAGAGATCCACCTGCCTCTGCCTCCTGAGCGCTGGGATTAAAGGGATGCACCAGCCACTGCCCAGGTAGGATTTTAATTCTTTATTTTTGGGGGGGAACAGAAATGAAAACTGGTGCAGAATTTGCAAGGCTAGATGGATAGATATAGCCAGTCCTGTGGTCACCAGAACCAAGTCATAACCTTGCACTGTAGTACTGGGTGCTGTTTGGAGCAGTTTTAGTCCCCAGTTGCATCTCCTTAGGCAGGGGCCTGGGACAGTGCTGGGTGGCTGCGGTGGTGATGCCACTGAAGACCACCACTGTCCACAGAAGTAAAGCCACGGTTCTTTGGGCTGACCCAATAGTCTGCTCCTTGCCGCAGGGGAGCCCTGGGGCTAACTCCTTCCTACTTTTAAGGTTTGGAGTCAACTTTTTATTATTATTCTGAGATTTATTTATTTTTGTTACACATGTGAATGTTTTGTCTGCATGTATGTTTGTGTGACATGTGTGTGCCTGGTGCTCACAGGATTCAGAAGAGTCCATTGGATCCCCTGGAACTAGAGCTACAGATGGTTGTAAGCTGCCATGTGGGTGCTGGGAGTTGAACCCGGGTCCTCTGGAGGAGCAGCCTGAGCCACCACTCCAGCTTCTGAATCACACTTTCCTAGGGTGTAGTTGTTTCTTGCAAGTTTGGAGTAATTAACAAAATAGAGCACCTATTGTCATGTGCTTAGAAAGATCAGTTCCAAGCTTCTCCTCCACACTACTCTATTTAGTTGTGAATTACCGTGCACAGCTAATTCCTCAAATGTGTGTTACTGTGTCCCACTGTCTCCAGGAATACTTACTGATGTGGACGGGACATGCTAGTTAATTCAATTCATAACTTTTATGATTATATTTAAGAGTAAGCTTTGATACAATATTGAAATGGTTTTAGGAATCAAAATGTACATGTAGGGGTGGGGCGAGAAAAGGCTATAATCAGACAACAGCTATCATTTTAACAAAATTCTAATGAAGAATGGTGTCTCAATCTAGAAAAGAGTAATTTAATTAATGAATAATTTAATTTGACACAGATTTTAGTTACTTTCCTCAAAGATACTGGTTTGTCTCATTGTTTGGATTGGTTACTCTTGAATAGTTTTGAGTGGTTTGTGTGTGTGTGTATGTGTGTGTGTGTGTGTGCGTGCTAAAGGTCATTATATATAAGAAGTCATCGTTCTAGAAGTTTCTCCTGAATCTATAAGAACTGGAGAGAATATTTTCTACCCCTGCTTCCCTCTATGGAGATAGTTTCCTCCTTTCCACCCCAGAAAAGGTGACCAGTATGTCCACCAGGCCAGTATGTCCACTGGGGGAAGGAGGGCTCTGGTCAGAGCTGCAGAGTTTCTCTGGGGATGGCAGCAGCCATGGACAAGCCCCTGTCCCAATGTCATTCTTCAGACTTTACATTCTCAGCTTTACCCTGCTAAGAGCCCCTGTGTACTGGCCACTGTGGCCATAAACCCAAGGGCAGAGCACAGAGGAAGCAAAGCAGCATATAATCCCCACAGTGAAGAAGGGCGTGCCAGCCCACTCCTTTAGAGAGCAAATGTCTCAACCCACACATGCTGCATGCAGCCTTTTCCAAGGCAGAGACACTGGGTCAGTGAAGAAAATAAAATGGAACAGGATTGAGCGCCCAGCCCTCAAGGTCTCCAGCCCAGACAGGAGGTTCTCGCAGCCCCTCTCTGAAGTTACAGGGTGAGAGAGTCAGGGCCACAGGGCTCTGCCTGCCTTGCCCCTCTATTGCTTCCTTCCAAGAAGGAAAAACAAACAAACAGAAAAGCAAAAACAAAACAACAGGCACATAGCATCAGAAGGCTGTGAAGTTCCATTTATGCCTCCATCCTTTCGGCCTCTGGGTCAGTAGATCTGGCCTTAACTGTCCTCTGCTCAGCCTAACTCCTTATTCCATTTAGATTTTGGCATGGGCAGGAGGGCAAAGCCAGGGCAGTTGATCTGTATCCTGTGCCAGCCTGTGCCAGGCCCCGTGTGGAGATGTTACCTTGTGATTTCAATCCAGGTCCCTGGTCATTTGTTTCACCCACTTGGTGCTTTTGGTTGCATGGTAATTAATGAAAACATTAAGTTTACGATAATCCCAATAGCAGGAGTCAAATTTCCCATGTGGAAGAGAATGGTTTCAGTGTGGCACTGTTGGCAGTACTTCCAGCCTGTGTGTGTGTGTGTGTGTGTGTGTGTGTGTTGATTCTCAGGTGCTATTCACTGTGTTTTCTGAGAAAGGGTCTCTCATTGACCTGGAACTCCGTTCAGGTCCCAGGGATTGACTCCACCAGTTCTAGGAGTGCAAGTGCACACACCACACTCAGGTCTTTTACGAGAGTTCTGGGATCAAACTCCAGTCCTGGGGCCTGAAAAGCCAGTACCTCACCAGCGTGGCCACCTCCCAGCTTGTTTCCTCCTCGGAAGCAGCTGCTGTGGCTCCTAGAGAAAGGAGGGCGGTTGATCCTTCTGACCAGCGCCCTTCCATCCGTTCTTCATGTGCTAAGTGTGCGGTGCACATGCCTTCCTTCCAGACATTGGCCTCAGGAAGGGAGAGTAGCAGTTCCCCTCTGCTCTACCTGGCCTCAGGTAACGCTTGTGATACACATACACCAGACATGCCAGCTACACTGGCCCTGTGCTGATGAAAGAGGATCAAAGGTGTGGGAAGAGCCATGCCCTCCTGAGACCTCAGTCCAGAGCGGAGCAGGCCTGTGAGAATTCATGGTGGTGGTGTCAAATACCAGGTGTATATCTGGGACAGCGGAGAGAGAATGCCGGTCGGGAAGACATGGGGGCTTCTAAAAGGGGTTTGCCATCTGAATTCATTTTCTTTCTCAGATATTTAAGTTTGACTTCACCACCAAGAGACTAGCTGAAGAATCTTTGCTTTACGGATGACCTAGTCAACCTGGCATGTGACGGAAAGTCCGAGCTGGAGAGCGGATGGGGCTCATGCCTAGTGGTGCGGTTGCTCCTGGGGAAGGTCGCCAAGCGTAGAGATGGATGTTGGTGATGGTAGAGTGAATGACACCCGTGTGTACATTTAAAATGGCTAACTCAGGGGAGGGATGGAGAGATTGCACAAGTTTGAAAGGTTCTTCGGACCTTAGTTATGTCCTCAGCACCCACAAAGAGCTGGACTTGCGGTCGCAACATAGAGGTACGAGAGGCAGACGGATCCCTAGTGCGCAACCAGCTCTTCTAGTCTGGTTAGGGAGCTCCAGGCCAGTCAGAGACTCTGCCTCAAAAGGAGGCAGATGGCATTTCCGAGGATGATACTAGATTTGTCCTCTGACCTCCACATGCACACACACATGAACATAAGCATGCACACACTACACACATCCAAACATAAAGAAAAACATATGGTCAAAATGGTAATTTTTAAGGAAGGCTCAGTCATCTCAACAAGAGTAAACTATGAAAGTGAGAGATAGGTCAGGTGATGCAGGTCTGTAACCCCGCTGCATGGGAGACTGCAGGCCTGTAACCCTGCTGCATGAGAGACTGCAGGCTTGTAACCCTGCTGCATGGGAGACTGCAAGCCTGTAACCCCTCTGCGTGGGAGACTGCAGACCTGTGACCCAGCTGCATGGGAGACTGCAGGCCTGTAACTTTGCTGCATGGGAGACTGCAGACCTGTGACCCCATTGCATGGGAGACTACAGACCTGTGACCCCGCTGCATGGGAGACTACAGACCTGTGACCCAGCTGCATGAGAGACTGCAGGACTGTAACCCCACTGCATTGGAGACTGCAGGCCTGTAACCCTGCTACATGGAAGACCGCAGGACTGTAACCCCACTGCATGGGAGACTACAGGCCTGTAACCCTGCTGCATGGGAGACTGCAGGCCTGTGACCCCGCTGTACCAGAGACTGGGGCAGGAGGCTCACAATATCAAGGCTTTCCTGAACTACAGAACAAGTCCAAACTTATCTTAATGAGATCCTTTCTTAAACATTTTTAGATGAATGCATAGTGGTAGCAATGAAATCGGCATTGTGAAGAAGGACTGGGGGTACAGCTCAGGACAGAATTCTTGCGGAGCGCACACAAGTTCAGTCTCGAAGGAAGAGAAAGAGGGTTAGTTGGCCGTTGACTCCATGTAACCTAGGCTGCCTTCAACTCAGGATCTTCTTGCCTCAGCATCCCAAATGCTGGGTTTCAGGCATGCTCCATCTCACTACTGCACCCAGAGGGGATTTTGACGGTTTCGTTAAAGGGAACTTCACAGCCTCTGTCCTAACAGACACATGCAGAAGGGGTTCAGAAGGAAGAGAATGACTTAAGAGACACTACTGTGAAGTGTGCCCTGCATTTCCCTTATCCTGGTGTGTGACGTTTGTCCCTGACATCCAGAGGGGAGAATGGGCTGCATGCTGCTCTTGTGACATGGCCCTGGTAGGGACGCATTGACTACACTTTGTCCTTTCAATCCTGTAAAGAAATGACGGTTTCCCTTGGCCCACACCTCGACCAGTTCCCACTAGAGGCCTGAGTGAGTTTACCTTAAATGTTGTCCAGTGTAAATGGATGGGACTTCAGCACAAAGGGGGATGGGTGGCCATGGGTAGGAGCAGGACAGTGGAGGGACTGAGTGGCCCCAGGCTTTCAGGAGCTCACCTGTGTGAAGGCAACTGCGGGGAAGAGAGAGATCTTGGCTAAGTCTCTGCTGAGGAACACCTGCTGACCCAAAGGTGAACACTGCTGTGCAGCAGGACAGCAAGGGATCTTTCTCGTGGCTTCACGTGTCCCTCCCCATGCTTCTCTGGTCTGAAAGAAGAAAACTGTGAGAATGGGAAAGGCAGCTCCTCTCTCCTGCCCTGCAGTGGACCACGGAAGACTTTCCTGGGCCGAGACACGACTCGCCTTCTGAGGATGAGCTCTCAGTGGCCCAGCGCATGGCATTAAGGCTTCCGGTTTCTGAATCCGGAGTGCTTTGCTGTTTAATGGGTTGTAGTTCTTGTAATTAGCTGAGAATGATCAGGTTATAGGCCTTACCAGACTTTTCACCCAGCAGACGGGACGGAGCAGATTCAGAGAGTGGGAGTCAGAAGTGAAAGCTGCTTTTGTTCCGCTCTACAAATGCACTTAATTCAGGACACCAGGTCTCCCGCTTCACCTTGGCATCCCTGAAGTCAGACTACATGATACCCCCCAACACCCCAGGAAGAGTCCATTACCACCTTTGGCCTGGGTTCCTGGGTGTCCTTACAAACTATATTTTAATTTCACCTTTTGTATTAAAGGAACATTTGTCTTCTCAGGAATCATCCAGATTTGCACTGCCTGAGGGCAAGTACAAGACCAAGATTAAACCGATTGTAGAGTGGCAGATTCACTGACCAATGAGAGAAGAGAGTGTGAGGGCTAGTGGGACAGGGCTTCCCCTGTACCCCTTCTGCAACCAAGCTGGGTTTGAGTGGGATTTATCCAGTTCCCCTCCCCACGCTGCTAGGGGTCAGAGGACATGTCACTGCACCGTCCCAGTCACAAGCTGGACACCCGCATCTGTTTATGGGCATTGTCTCCTTAAAAAAAAATAGGTAGGCCGGGCGGTGGTGGCGCACGCCTTTAATCCCAGCACTCGGGAGGCAGAGGCAGGCGGATCTCTTGAGTTCGAGGCCAGCCTGGTCTACAAGAGCTAGCTCCAGGACAGGCTCTAGAAACTACAGGGAAACCCTGTCTCGAAAAAAAAAAAAAAATAGGTGTGTGTCACTTTATTACACTTATCAAAGGAAAATTAGAGAATGGAGCATTTCTGTGTATGGTCACGCAGAACCTGCTTCTCCTGCATCATAATTGGTTAAGGCTGGTGTGTGTGTGTGTGTGTGTGTGTGTGTGTGTGTGTGTGTGGGAGTGTGTATGCATGTGTGTGCGTGTGTGTGTGCATCTGTGTGTGTATGCATGTTTGTGTGTATGTGTAGGGCACGTGTGTGAAGGTTAAACATCAACCTTAGGTGTTGTTCCTCAGGATTTGTCTGCCTTGATTTTGAGCCAGGGCTTCTCTTCGGTTTGAGGTTCACCCAGTAGGCAAGCCCCAAGAATCCACCTGTCTCCACCTCCCCAGTATTGAGCTTACTTTGAGAACTCACTGACTGCCATGCCTGACCTTTGTACATGGGTGTTAGGGGTCAAATTCAAGGCAAGTTCTTTCCTGACAAGTGTGGCCCTACCCCCTTTTAGTCTTATAGATTCCTTGGGACAGAAATTAGTGCTTGTCCTATTAAGAGACCCTCAAACCTTTTCTATTGTGTGCGTGCATAGGTCCTAGAAGTGAACACTTAGCCTTGGTGCGAGTGGATGGTAAGAACCAGTAGGAATGATTAATTCAACCATTGTCGTGTGAGAATGTTGCCAGGCAAACAGGAGCTGAGCAGGGGACAGTGGTATTTGGAGCAGACACCTGTGTTCCCAGGTCAGACCGACCTCTGGTCCTAGGCCAGACTTGTTCAGGCAACCTGGCTGGGCTTGTGATTAGCATGGGGTGGGTCCCCATTGGAACATAAAAGGAACTTTTCCTTTCTTGCTCTGGATGAAGGTTTTTATTTATTTTTGCACGTATTTATTTATTTATATATTTTTATTTTTTTTTTAGACATAGTTTTCTCTGGGTAGCCCTGGGTGTCCTGAAAATAGCCCCGTAGAGTAGATCAGAGTGGCCTTGAACTCAGAGTTCAAGTTCAAGTTCAAGTGCCCCCACCTCTGAGTGCTGGGACTAAAGGCCTGCATCATCAAGCCTGACTGAGTGCTGGGACTAAAGGCCTGCATCATCAAGCCTGGCTGAAGTTTTCAATTTGTTGTTGTTGTTGAGTGAAAATTGAATGTGGTAGAAATTTCAGAAGAATGACTTTCTACTAGATTGATTGTTTGTCCCTCCCCAAGAAAAGTGGACAATGTCTTGTGTGTGTGTGTGTGTGTGTGTGTGTGTGTGTCTGTCTGTCTGACTGTATGTCTGACTATCCGTCAGTCACTCTGTGTGTGCGTGTGTGGAGGCCAGAAATTGATCTTCGGTCTGACACTCCCTTTATCTGTCTATCTATCATCTATCTATCTATCTATCTATCTATCTATCTATGATATTTTGTTTTCTCATAGTCATAAAGTATTTTTATTTTTCTTTCTCTGTCCAACTGCAGGTTCCCCTCCCTCCAGTCTTCACAGCCCCTCCCCCCACTGCCCCTCTCCCCCACGTCCACTCCTTCCATTTCCCTTCAGGAAAGAGCAGCCCTCCCCGGTATATCAGCTGAGCCCAGCACAATGACTTAACGAGTTACGCCAAGGCTGGGCACATAACCACATTTCAGGGCTGCATGAGACGCCAGCAGGAGGAAAGGGTTCTCCCACTCCCACTGTGAAGAGTCTCACTGGAACACCACGCTGTGCGTCTGTAACATACATGCAGAGGACCTAGCTGAGACACACAGACTCCCTGGTTGTTACTTCAGTCTCTGTGAGCCCCTACGGGCCCTGCTTAGTTGACTCTGCGGGCTGTGTGTCCATGGTGTCCTTGACCCCTCTGACTCCTGTAGCCCTTCCCCCCACTCTTCTGCAGGCTCCTCCCAACTCCGCCAATGTTTGGCTGTGGGTCTCCGCATCTGCTCCCATCAGTTGCTAGATGAACCTCTCTAATGACGATTGGGCCAGGCATCAATCTATCAATCCATGAGTATAGCAGAATATCATTAGGGATCATTTCATTGACTTTTTTCAGTCATGTTAGCCTCTATCCTAGGTCTCTGGGCCCTCCAGCCTCTGGGTCCTGACACTCCAGGCAGTGTCAGGGGTGGGTTCCCCTTTCATATCTTGGTATTTTTGAGACAGGGCCTCACTATGTCACCCTGGCTATCCTGGATCTCACTATGTAGACCAGGCTGTCCTTGAACTAACAGAGATCTGCCAGTCTCTGCCTCCCAAGTACTGGGATTAAAGGTGTGCACCTTCACGCCAGGTTCCGCCTTAGTTTTTTGAGCCGGGGTCTACCACTGTTAATTTAGAATGCGTCGTTAGTTCAGCTGTCTCTGCTCCCTCCCTCTGTTGGTTACAGACATATGACACCATGCCTGACTTTTACATGGGTGCTGGGGATCTGAACTCCTGTTCTCATGCCCTCCACAGCAGACGTTTTGCCAACTGAGCTGTCTTCTCAGCCCAGGAGTCATGTTTGGTTGTTGAAGGTCGAGTGCGGTGCTGCTTGGTACTTAAGCCTCCTCACAGATCACAGCACAGTGGGGCCAGCAGAGCTCACAGAGCTCACACTGCTACCCTGGCCAAGGAGGAGTGGGGTGGGCTGAGGGTGCCGTAGCAGGTGGGAGCGTTCACTGCTCTTGAAGGGGACCCAGCAGCACATGGCAGTTGTAACCCTGCAATACCAGTTCTGGGGACCCCGACACGCTCTCTGGCCTCATCGGTGCCGGGCACACACAGTGGACACACCGGGCACACACAGTGGACACACCGGGCACACACAGTGGACACACCGGGCACACACAGTGGACACACCGGGCACACACAGTGGACACACTTATATGTAGGAAACAAAAAGGGCGAGGAAATGCTTGGTGAGGCTGCATGGGAAACAAAGGACCGGGCGGTGCTGACTGGTGATGCCAGGCTTGCCCACTCACTCGTCAGCTTGTACTGCTCCCCGCACATCTGGGGTCCATCAGGGAGATTAAGGATGCTAAAGGTTTTGATCAGAGGTCAGCGCTTCGGGCACTTTGAAAAGGTTGATGTGAGGACAGAAAGCACTTCCATGCAGATCATACCGGAAGCCACCCCAAGTTGGCCTGAAAAACGAATTGTTCCGATCAAGTCTGGGTGCAAGCAGTCACGTGGCTTTTAATCTGGGGTCACAGACGGGGACCTGCGGGTGGAGGAGGAGATGGATACACGGTGGATCCTCTTCCCAACTTCACTCTCTCTGGTGCGGAGACTCTTTAAGTCAGCCAGTCTCATTGTATTGGTCCTGGCATTCCTCTGTGTGTGTCCTCGGGCTCCAGAGAGACTTGGTAGTGTGAAGGTCAGAGCCACCGTGGTGTACCTGTGACCCTGACCCCACTGTTTAGTTTCCACATACTGAATACTTTGTGGGAAAATGAAGAAGGAAATGTGGGCAGATGATCCAGCTGAAGGCTAGGATGTCTGTGGGGTCATCACATCCCTAGGGCAGGGAGCCAGCACCCCGGAAAATTGCTGATCTGTAACTGACAAGGTTTTCTGCTCTACTCCTCCACTCCCTTCCTCCTCCTAGTTTCTCTCTCTTTCCTCCCACCCCCTCCATTCCCCTCTCTCCCTCCTCCTTTTCTTCCCTCACTTTCTCTTTTTCATGCCTGACTGAATCCGCGAACTCAAATTTTATGCGCTATTTAGATCTACAGAGGGGAAAACAGTTTGTCGGTAAGAGGGGGAGGGGGGACAATCTAGATGAAATATCCTAGTGCCCAAAGGTCAACTGTTGGCCAGAGAATTAGCAGGTTTTTCACAAGAATCGTGTGTAATACATTAGGAAGAGAAACAAAAAATTAGCACTCTAGTGATAAGCTCGCATTGGTAACCACAGATTAATTTTAATGGAGTTTAATTTGAAGTGCTCTTGTGTTCGCTTGTTTGTTTCTAACTGCTCCACACGGCACTTATTTGACTTCCCTCCCAGCTCCGCTCAGCAGTTTGCGGCACCTATGGCTCCCTCCCCATTGTTGGACTGACTCAGGAGTCAGTGCCCGGGAAGACTGTTCTGTCAGTTGTCAGAAGACTGTTCTGTTCTGTGCATTCTCCGCCTCTGCTATGCAGCTGTGTGGCATACCGAGAAACTCGGTAGCTTCTTCGTGCGGTTGTTGTGGTGGTGGTGGTTGCCGTCATAGCCTGGTTCAGGGGTTTCATGCCCACCACGCTGAAGTGGGAGGACCTTGCCTTGCCTTGTCTTACTCTGTGCAGCTCTTTGGCCGGTTGCACGGCAACTCAGAGTCTTCCTTGACTCTGTCCTTTCCTGTCTCTAAGAAGGACCCTTGTCACTGGCTCTAGGGTTTTTCTGGGTTATCCACTAAAACTTCATCTTGGGTCCATAGTCACGTCTGTGAATGCTTTTCCCCAAGCTGGACCGTGTTCACAGGGTCTCATGGTAGGATGCTGGGATACTGCTCAACCCACTGCCTGTCTGTCCTTTAGCTAAGTGTCCCAATCATCTCTGATTTTTGTCTTCCAGGGTGCTGTGTACTCAGTAGTACACTAATACATGTTTACTGGTTTGGAAATGTGACTTTGTTTTGAAATGGTCTAAATTCATGCCTGGATGAAGCAACCTACCTTGGTCCAGGCATGTCCTGCGCTTCACTCCAGGAGTGCATGACCAGAGACACCCGGGCTCGCAAAGCAAATGAGTGTTTCACACTAACGTTGGGTCATCTAGAAACTTGGAGGAAGGAAGAGCGGTTGTGATCTGCCCCTCCTTCTGGGCTCTGAGACTGCTTCTAGGTGTACATCTGGGCTTCAGTTAACTTGAGAAGTGGTCTCAAGCTTTAGTAGCCCCCAGCAAGGCAGAAATGCCTCCAAAGAATCCACCCAGTTTGACCTTTGTCATTTAGATGCCTTCTTAGAGAGAAAACCCTTGATGCGGGCTTTAGAGACAGGGAAGAAGTCATTTTAGTAAGCTCGCTCTTATCTGAGTCGCTGAAACTGGCTGAGCTATAAAGCCAGAACAGTCGCTGGCTGCTTTCTCTGTTTACAGTCAGCCCTGGACTTAGGGTTGGTCAGGGAATCCCTCACCAAGAAACCTGATGTTCTAGGCAGCCAGGCTGTTAACTCTGTGACCTTGGGCCGACCACTCAGTTTCTCAGGCTATCTATCCTGTTTCCAGTGTTTTTTCTGGCAGCCAGGTGGGTGGAGCTAATGGTTTCACACTGTGTCCTAGCGTCCTGTGGCACCCACTCTCCTAGACTCTTTTCTAACACAAACCTCATGGCTTTCTTTGTAATTAGCGATTGAGTTGGCTGGGGATACACCTCAGGGTGGAGCATGTGCGCCCCTTGCATGCGCTGGGCCCTGGGTTCAAGTCCCAGCACAACAGACAAAAAGACGGCAGAAACTGGGTTTGCTTCCGAATGAAGGACGGCTCTGGTTTCTCTCACCCACCTGCTTGCAGCGGAAAGCTACAAGGAGACACAGGCAGTGAAAGTTAAAGAGGAGCCCATGGAGGTGGACATCCAGGACTCCCCAGTCCCCATATCTCCCAGCCGGACCGTTGGCTACAGCACTTTAATGGGGCGAGAGAAAACTGAACCCTTACAGAAGCTTCCAGAAGGTAGAGTTCCCCCGGAGAGGAATCTCTTCAGCCAGGACATCTCCGTGAAGATGGCTTCTGAGCTTCTTTTTCAGCTCTCGGGTAGGTGAACTGTGGGACATGTCACTGGCTGGAAAGCCCTTCTTGGGAGGGGGAGGTAACCCACACCATAGGGGGTTTGGAAGGATCTGTTTTGTGTATACAGCAGTAATGGTTAATGAGGTATTGCCAAATCGGATTCCTAACTCACTTTTAGAAAATGTTAGGATTTTATTTTTGTGGCGGTCAGATGACAGCTTTTGGGAGCTGCTTCCCTCCTCCCAGCACATCGGAGCCCAGAGGTAGAGCTCAGACCCTCACATTTGGCAGCAATCCCTCTACCTGCTGAGCCCTCTCACCTGCCCCAGCTGGCTTTAACATGGCTGGAAATTAGAGCTGTGTGCAGTTCCCTGGTGATCCCTTTGGCCAGGCTCAAACATGTACCTCTGGGAAGGTGTTGATCTTATTCACGACCATTTCTTTCTAATGGCAAAAGAGAAACTTCCACAGCTCCAAGAGAGCCTGTATTGCTGGGAAAAATCATGTTGTCTGAATTAGTAAAATTTTTATTATATCTTGCTGAAAAAAAAATTAAAAAGAGAGAGAGAGAGAGAGAGAGTAAAAAGTGGAAGCACGAAGGCCATCTCCAGCTGTAGTCTAAGAGGTGTTTTTGTAGATTAACCTTTTTTCCTTCAAATGCTTGGAATCCAGAGGTGCGGGAATGTAGCCCTGTGAGGGGCCTGGTACCTGAGCTGTGCTTTCTGTCTGCTTTTCCAAGCTTCTACCATTTGTCCCCAGGGAATCTGCTGTCCTGCTCCCCCTAGACCGTGAAGACTGGTTTTGTGTGTTTACAAGACTGGTATTCTGGCAGACACACACACCACCCCTCATCTGGGTCTTCATGGAGTTTTCCCATCAGTCATTTCTCACTGAAGTTTGATAGAGCAGACAGCCTTCACATCCCTGTTACATATGGCACTGTTATACCCCTTAGAAACAGGCAGGAAGCAAGCTGAAGTCCGTGCCACCCTGACAGGTCAGCTTCTCCGTGGCCTGGTGACACCGCCACAGCTGAGTGGCTCTCAGTGACACTGAGATTCTCTACAGTGGTGGCGATCACAAACTCAGTAAGCTTTAAAGGGCCTTGCTCATGCTGTCCCTTTTCTAAAGGCCTAGGCACATCTCAAAGCAAGGCTCCATAGATAGTGACCAGCTGAAGGCAGGACTGTGTGGCTCTGAGAGGACCCACCCTGGCACAGTCACAGCCTAGGTGACCCCAGACAAGTCATCCTGCCCAGACTGCATGCTAGCTAGCATCTGTGGATGCTGACAGGCCATCCAGATCCTCCCTTGCTGTCACTGTTGGAAGGAGGGGAAGGAGGTGTGCGTGTAAACACACATGACTGCCTTGTTTACATTTTGCAAAAAGTCCCCAAGATGAGATTTTATTTTTTAAACCTACCTGGTCATAAGATCTGAAAGCCGTGTAGGTTGGCCAGGTTTTCTGCAAATGCTTCAGAGAAGCCATCGAGAGCTGTGATGGTCAGGGGAGAGTCCTCACATTTGTGCGGGGGTCAGCGAGGCTATGGTTCAACTTGGTGTTCTTGAAAGCTAATTAAATAATTTCTGACAGCTGCTGGATACAGACCCCAGGATGCGCGAGGAGCAGGCTTACCTCTTGTCTAATGACATCGTTCTGTTCCTGCTGACATTTATTAGAATAAGCAGTCCATGACAGCACCAAGAGCTCTCTGGCCATCCTCGGAAAGAGCCGAACAAGACAGACTGTCGCCAGAGCTAGGGACAGAACAGTTGCCACAACTGCAGTTGGAGGGATTCCCTGAGGAAAACAGGAGTAACCAACTAGGGAAGGATGGGTAGAAAACATGCGTGCGTGTTTGGGTGTGTGGTGTGTACTCGTGCTTACTGAAGCCGAGTTACAACCGGCAGCACCCACACCTAACTCTCTAGTTCTGTTTGATCAGTGTTTAGTAGTTTTGTGGATGCATCTAGATGCGTTTGATTTCCCCAATAAGATGAGAGAGAAACTGGGTGTTTCTGTCTAAAAGATGGAAGTAAACTGAGCGTAACCCAAGGCGTGTGTTTCATTCTGTCTCCTTACAGAAAAAGTGAGCAAAGAACACAATCACACGAAGGAAAACACCATTCGGACGACCACCAGGTAGGTGACTGCTGTGCCAGGTCACCCCTGTGCCCCGTATGCTGTGTCACCCCTGTGCCTGTGTGCTGTGTCACCCTTGTACCCCATGTGCCATGTCACCCCTGTATCCCGTGTTCCGTGGCACCCCTGTGCCCCAATGTGTCGTGTCACCCCAGTGCCCGTGTCACTTCTGTGCCTGTGTTCCGGGTCACCCCCACGCCCCGTGTGCCGGGTCACCCCCGCACCCCGTATGCCGGATCACCCCCGCGCCCCGTGTCACCCCTGTGCCCCGTGTTCCGTGTCACCCCTGTGCCCTGTGTTCCGTGTCACCCCTGTGCCCCGTGTGCCGTGTCACCCCTGTGCCCCAATGTGCCGTGTCACCCCAGTGCCCGTGTGTCGTGTCACCCCTGTGCCCGTGTCACCCCTGTGCCCGTGTACGGTGTCACCCCCACGCCCCGTGTGCCGGGTCACCCCTGTGCCCCATGTGCTCAGGCCTGTTTCACTCATGCATGGGATGCTCTTCTCCAAACCCTGCGGATTCAGAGGAGTTAGAGCTTTCTCAAAATTTTCTCCCAGAATGCTCAGTTGTTGCAACAAGACAAGCTCCTAGGATAAACAGAGAGACAAACCTTACTGTTTATTAGATATGTACAAGGGACGGGTCGGCTGGCTGGGGAATTTTCCATACGTCATTGTTTTTTATTCCTTACGATACGTTTATGAAGTAGATGCTCTTATCACCTTTGCAGGAGCTTACTTATTTTCTTACTTTTTGGTACTTGGTTCTGAACCTAAAGCCTCTTCCATGGTGAGCAACTGGTAGAAGCGTCTGAACCTGAGGGTTGAAATGGGAGGTGCAGTTTGGAGGCTTAGTCTAGGGCAGGACCAAGGTTCTTCTGGTGGTTATGCGTCGCCCTGGCTCTGCAACCGTGAGCTCGCTGCTATCCCATCGTATTGACTTGAAGCGCTTTCCAGGGGGAAAGGATTTTAGAGCAGACGGAAGACAGTGCCTTCTTATAGTTGCAGGAGGGTGAGTGAGAAGGCTCCGCGGGCAGAGGCTGCCAAGCCCCACCACCCCACGGAGTTCCGTCCCTGGAACCCACATGGTAGGAGAGAATTGTCCTCTGACTTCCGCACGCATGACATGCCTGCCCCACAAACAAGCAGTCAAATGAATTTTTTTAAGTTGCAAGAGCTGGGCACCATGTTGTATCTTGTAGTCCCCACTGCTGGGAGCTAAGGCAGGAGAATTGCTTGAGCCTCGGAGTTAAGGCAGCTTAGACAGCAAAGTGAGACCAAGTGGATCTGAATTACACTGTAGGCAAGGACAGTTCCCATTGGCAGAGGTTCTGCTCAGCCATGTGGATGGCCCACCTTCTGAGAGCACCTGGGTGCTCTCACAGGGCCCTGGAGAACCGCCCTCCATAAAGAGTGAGGTGGGGGCTGGAGAGATGACTGCTCTTCCAGAGGTCCTGAGTTCAATTCCCAGCAGCCACATGGTGGCTCACAACCACCTGTAACGAGATCTGGCACCCTCTTCTGGTCTGTAGGCACACATGCAGACAGAACACTGTATACATAATAAATCTTTTAAAAAGGAAAAGTGAGGTAGATCAGGGGCAGCAAGCACATCTGCAGAGAGCAGCTCTTCCCTGTGCGGGACCATTCCCCACCCTTAGCTTGCTTCCAGCTCAGCCCAAGACAGGAGCCACATGGGAAACCAGGGCCAGATGAGTTTATAGGACAGACATCCAGGAAACTGGTTCAATCAGGAGTTTGCTTTCCTGGGCAAGCAGAGTTGTTTTTTTCTGACTGACCAGTTGACTGGTTTTATATTTTTAATTCTTTGTGTGTGTGTGTGTGTGTGTGTGTGTGTGTGTGTGTATGTGTCTGTGTATGTGTGGGTTTACGTGGGTTTACATATGTGAGGCCACAGGACAACCTTGGAGGAGTTCTTCAAGTGCTTCCTCACTTTGCCTTTTAAGACAAGGTCTCTCAATGGCTTGGATCTCAGCAAGTAGGCTAGGCTGGCTGTCAAGTGTGCCCCAGGACCCACCTGCATTTTTTTTTTTTTAAGTTGGGTTCTGGAAGATTGAACTCAGGTCCTCAATGCAAGTATTTTACAAGCTGAGCCATCTCCCGAGTCCTGTTCTTTCAATCCTTGAAACAAATGATAGATAAATGACCGATTTTCTTTTAGGCTGTAACGACCTCATTGCACCATCAAGTATAGACAGAATTCTCTGGGATTTTACCCCAAGATTTTCTCTTCTACTCAGTTCAGTAGAATTCAGAATATTGGATATCAATGAGAAATGAACACAAAGTCAGTTTGCCTCATCCTGGGCTACATAGTACTAGGGAAAGAACCCTTGTCCTAGAATGGAAGATGGACCGCCCGTCTCTGAAGGGACAGGGCTGGACAACTGGTCCTGTGAAGATGGTCCGCAGATTGTCTGGGTGGAAAGCCTGTTTTGTCTCTGGCCTTGGATGCCCCCGCAGGAGATCTGAGTTTATACAAATGCTCGCTTGCTACCTCCATGGCATCCTAAGTCTGTCTGCTGTGTTCCAGAGTCATAACCTCAAATGGAGTTGCCTTGATCCATAGTCACCCAAGGACAGCAAACTAATGACACATGCTCATTTCACTTTGCTTCCACGGGACCCTTGAAGGTCATAGATCGGCTCCCTAAAGTGGAGTGTGAGTCTGGGCTCTCTTGAGGGGCTTTAATGGGGAACTGCTTTTGGATGGGAGGGGTGGGAGCAGGGAAGAGTCTATGGAGGTTGTGGCTTTGGCTGGAGCCTCCTTCAGCTCAGTCCCCTGGGGGTCCCTGGAGTAGGAGGTGCTACAGAGTCCACACAACCTCTAGTGTTGGCGCCAGATCCTTGTACCCTAAAAGCTGTTTCCTGATGGAGGCTCCCACTGGGAGGGGTTGTCACTAATTATACAGAAGAAAGGAGCAAGGCAGGCCCCCAGCAGCATTCCAGGGAGGCTGCTAGACCCTGAAGAGTATATGCTAAATTCTTACAGAATACATTACAGAGAGGTGTGTGAGACCATGTTGTTTTGTGCTTTTTCCCATGCTCGGGGAGGAGGGAAGAGGACTGAAATATACCTCCGGTATAAACTGTGTTGGCTGGAACTAAAGCATAATTATAGTTAGAAGAGATTTTTATTTTTAAGCATTCAGCAAAAAGGAATCAATCGTAATTTCTTCTCTTGCTGGGAGATTATTATAAGGAAGAAAAACCTAAGTCAGATCCGCCTGAAGCAATGGAAAAGTTGCTTCCTAGGAGCCCCAACCAGACGTGTTCAGAAGCTAGGATTAGATCCAGGGTTTATAATTCCACAAAACCCTGGGTGTGTTTTTATTTATTCTTATACACACCTTGGCCAAATCTACAAATTGATTTTTTTTCACCCCTTACCTCATGGCTTGAATTGGATTCAAGGTAGCCCAACTAATTGTCCCTCACCAAGGACAGAGGAGATGACAGCTCTCCGGTTTCTGATTCTTTCCCGCTTTCAAAGGCCCTTATTTTGTATGCCCAAGGTCAGGGTGGGGTTATATTTTAGGGTATGTTTTGTGGTAGCTCTCAAATAGATTTGTACAAACTCTCCTTTCTCATGTATCTGTGTTTTAGTACTTACTGGGTCAGAGTCTCACCATGTAGCTTGGTTTGACCTGGAACTTTGAGCCTTCCTGCCTCAACGTCCAAGGTACTGGGATTGTAGGGGTGCAGTACCCCACTTGGCTCAGTTATCCCACCTCTAGTGTTTATTTCCTGGAAGAAGCTAACTGTTTAGAACAGTGGCTTACCACAGGACTCTAGAAGTTTCCACCTTCAGGAGTTACTATGTAGTTTATTATGGAGGAGCCCTGGGGGCCAGCCTGCCTGTTCAGTATAGCCACATGGCCTTTCCCTGCCTCTTTCATCTGGATGAATCCACAAGCTCCTGCACTTGGGTTCTCTCCTGCTCCTGAAGTTTGGGGAGTTACAGGGCATGGGGGGCAAAAAGACGCAACTTGAAGAAAGTTGCTGGCTGCCTCCCTATCTTACATAAGGCCATAGCACCCCTCCATTTGTCTATCGCTATTGATTTCTATGTTCATTACACCCACAGGGCCTGTGGGAAAGCACAGTAGTCCCCAGTGAAAGGCACTGCGGCTTGCCATTCCCACCGGCTCTGCTGGGAGGCCAGGGCCAGATGCTGTGCCTGACATCGGATGCTCAAGAAGCCCTCGGGCTGCATGCCCTGCACTCTTAACCCACGGAGTTTCCAGTCCAGCTACCGCAGTGCCCCTCGCCCATACCTCTGTTAGAAAACATCCGATATGGAGAACAGAAAATGACAAGAGACAGCATTTCTTGGCAGTTTGTAAAAGGAGACTTAGAGGAAGCTAAAGGCTGAGGCTAGCCACTAGCACATTCCTGGGTTCATTTGTCTGTTTTTTAATACCTCTGTAAAGGAGAATTTCACAGATGCACGGGGATGGAGAGAGGGGCCAGTCACCGTTTAGACTCTTGTCAGTTCCCACCTGTGTCACTTTATCTGTTTTTCCCTTGTCACCTCTTCCCATAGATTACTCTGAAACAAGTTCTAGGCATGAGAATGCATGTATGTTGTACGCATGCGTGTGTACGTGTGTGTGATGTACATATGCGTGTGTATATATGTGTGCATGTGTATAAGCTTGATCACCTGTGTATGTATGGCACCATGTTTCTTCATCTATTGCTCTCCACTTTAAGCTTCTGAAACACTAGCGTCAGCTTCTGTTCCCGGCTCTTTGTCTTATTTTTATAAAGGTGGAGTCTTACTGTATAGCTCTGGCTGTCCTGGAACTTACTCTGTAGACCAGGCCTTAAACTCCCAGAGATCCCCCTGTCGCTGCCTCCAGAGTGCTGGGATCAAAGGCATGCGCCACTACACCTTTACTAACTGCTTGGCTGACTGCTCCCACGTTTTACGTCAGTCCTGGGAATTCAGACTCCTTGTGCAGAAAGCACTTTATCCACTGAGCCACCTCCCAGCCACCTTTAGATTTTCATTTTAAGAAATGATTTGACTGCTTTTGTTTTTGCTTTTTTTTGTTATGGTGCTGCTCTTGGAGCCGGGGCCTCCGGCAACTGTACGAGTGAGCCACATCCCCAGCAGGAACCGGTTTGAGAGTGCCCTTTCTTATTTTCAAATCCCTAAGACCTTAGAATCAGCTGTGTAAATTAGAACAACTTTCCCAAAAGAAAAGGCAGAAAATAACCCACCAGACTGTACCAGATAGCCAGGCACAAAAATCAATTTACTTAGCAGCTGGAATGATTGGATCATGCGATTCTGCCTTGACCCTGCCCCGCTGCCCTTGTCTGGACCCTTATAAGGGCACCTGCACTGAATGCAGCCTGTAAATTCTCAAGCCGCCATCCTTTCACACATTTAACCTTTAAGAGTCTAGAAAATTCAAGTGTAAGGAGGCCCGGAGGTCTTCTTTGAGAGCGTGTCCTGGGTGTGCCTAATGCCATCTGCCTGACACACAGCGGAGAGAGAGAGTTCTTGCCAGGATCAGGAGAGTAGGACAGACCATGGATGAGTCTAATAAAACCCTAATTTTTATAAATTTGCTTTCCCAGCACATGCCTCGTTTCTATAGGGAGTAGATAACCAGCCATTATGGTCATTTGGCAGATGAAAATACATGAGGCATAATTCTATAACCAGATTCCAAAGTTTAGTAATGGAAAGGAGGCCCGAGTCCTCTGCCATGGCTCATCACCCAGCCAGATGCCGGGCGGGATGGAAGTAGGGAGATGGATTCCCAGAGCGAGCACCGGAGCGAGCATCAGATAGCTCCCGGCAGGTGAAGGAACAGATCCAATGTTGTGTAACACCATGAACTTTGGACAGTGGCTGCCAAGAGGCCTCTCTTATCATTTATTACCTATTCCCATTAATAATCCAGTGTCCATGGGGGGGGGGAGTCAGATTGCAGGCCTAGAAGACAGCATGCACACTTTATTCCATAAAGAGCCACGTGTTTGCATGGATCCTCCTCTTACCCATTACTACTACACAAGAAGTGAAAAAAAAAAAATCAGACACAGACCTGTATTGTACCGTTCAGACCAACACTTAATTTGCCCAATTTTCCAAATCTGAAATGCAGGCTATTTTTCTGTGATCTAGATAATAGCAGAAAACATTGTTTACCAAAAAGACATATTCACTTGATAGTGTCCAATATAGAATTTTCCTGCGTGGTGGCTTGGATGTATGTCCTTAAATATTTATGATTCAGTAACAGAAATTGCACAGATTGATAAAATGTGTCACATGCTGCCTCCCTCCATTCATGCAATTTTCCCTTCTCACTTCTCTGGCAAACCTAAGAGAATAATGGTGTTATTACTTTAAAAGTTGAAAAATCACTTTTGGAATACCGAGTGAGACGGAAGCAATTAAGAAAAGAAATAGGAAACAGCAAATGAAATTTGTGATCTTTTAATCTCTCTTTTTATATTCTATTTACCACTCATGTTTTGTGACTTTATAACTGAATACATAGAGAACATCAGTGCATTTAATATTACACCACTATTAATTTTTGAATTAAGAGACTATAATTTATTTTGTTTTTTTAATGAAGCCAGGGTTGTTTCAGGGCCACATGGTTATCTGCATGAAATTTTAAGATATCCTTTCTCTACATGCTGCCATCTTTCGGAAGATTGTCTCAAGGAATATTTAGATGTTTTGATGTCTCTGATGCCGTCACCCGCTAACCATGATGCTTTTGTGCATGGTGTAGCAGGACGCAGGGCCTGCAGCTAGCCGCCTTGGCATGCACATTGAACGGAGAGTCTTTTCATGGAAATACATCTTCAGGTTATCTTTAAATTTTCATTTTTCAAAGAAACTGAAACTGATTCTTGCAAACAGTTTATTATAGACACGTGAACGCCTTGAAATACTTGGTGCATTATTGCCCATTGTACCTGCCCTCCTCTCTCACTAAGCTGTCTCCTCCCTCGGCTTGTGCATGTGACCTCTGGCCTGGTCTCTCTCATCTGTGGCAGGGATATTAGAGTTGAGATAAGGCTCTCAGGGAGCTGCCCAGGCGGTGTGACTCTGAAGGGGCAGGGTCTGAAGAGGCCGCTGGTGCCTTCCCTTCAAACTGTGCACTGGTGTGTTCCTCCTACTGGCTGACACTAGTCTTTTGTCTAACTCTGGAGAGTCTGGGATGAAGGTAAATGCTGAAGTCTCAGTGAGGAAATAGCCATCGTCCGTGACAGGCACAGCAGCCAGTGGCAATAGAACCGAAGGCAGATAGATGTAGTTTGGGTGCTGACCTCAACCCTGCTCTTATCTGGGGTTTTCTCTGGAACTTGCCCAAAGCTGTTACTAGAAATCCAGCAAATAGGCAGCAGCTGACTTGTCCCCGTGGAACAGCTCTCGAGTGACAGCAGGCCACAGGGTGTCTGTGTTGTGTGGAAGTGGTCCCTGCACCACTGCAGGGAGGGCGGAGCCCCCCTGGTGGCTTCTCACGGAAAGCCCCATCCTAGTTTCTGTGAGAAGTCACATTCTCCCTGGAGACCTGGTCGTCTAGGAGTTGACATTTCACGTTCCCGGGTGTGCCGGGTTCCCTTCGTTGGTCAGCCGGTGGCTTGGGATGCCCTGATCTGGCCTCTTCACTTCAGCGGCCCTGACAAGGCCTGCATTGTGCACCCTGCTCTGGGAAGTTCCCTGGCCCCTTTTGGATGAATGCTGAAGCAGGGCCACAGGAACCTGGGCCCTGAACCTTGGTGTTAGGTTCTGTGTATTGGTCCACCTTTAGAAAGACCAGAATAGATGTCGCTGTACATTTCAAAGACAACAAGAACCATCGCACGTGTGTGTCTGAGCTATTTTCCCTGAAGCACACAGTTTTTCTCCCGCCGTGTTTTGTTGTTGCTGGTGCTGTGTTCTGTTTGGGAGTTGGTTTGCCTGTTTGTCTCCTGAAGCCTCCCTGCCTTGCCTAATGTCTGCACTCGGGAGACCTGCGCTGAAGGTTACAGTGTTGCTAGGTTGTTTCTGTTTCTGTGGTTTGGCTTTTTACAACTGTCACTCCACAGTCATGCTTCGAAAGGCCTTTTTTTTTAAAAAAAAGTAAGATCTAAAAATCATCAAATGGCATAGTTTTTCTGTGAGGTTTTCAAGATAACTGACTTTCGGAGTATATAGAATATACACTTAAGTAATCACCATTGATGTTACTTCTACTGGGAGAGCCCATTGCTAAATTGTGATGGTTGTATTGGCAATGGGTGTATTTGTGGAATTTATTTTTATGTACTCAAAAATTACCCAAAACAGGACCTTGCCATATATACAGTTTATAATCTTAGTTTACCTAGGACTATGTTATGCAGTATGTTTGCGTTAGTCAGTGTAACTCAGTATTTTCCTTTTAAGATTTGCTAGTATTATTCAGCATTGCCATATGTCATACTTTACTTAATCAACCCCCTGAAGATTCAGTCTCCAGTCCTTTCCCACCGTTCTGATGCTTGTGTTTGTTTCTGACAGAGGCATCATGTGCTTTAGGCTAATGTTCTACCGCGGAGCCGTGCCAGAGAGCCGCGCCACAGCGCTGTGCCACAGGACTGTTTAAGTTTTATTACAAGAGAGAGTCCGTGTGTGTGCATGCGTGCGTGCCTGCCTGTCTGTGTGAATGTTCACACCACCGTGCACACATGTGGAGGTCAAAGGACAGCTTTCGGAAGCCAGTTCTCACCTTGTACCCTGTGGGGTCCGAGGGTTGAGCTCAGATCCTTGGAATCAAGTGCCTTTCCCCACTGAGCTATCTCACTAGCTCCGCTTCCTGATTCTCTGAACATATGTCTCTGTAAGGATGCTCCCAGCATGCCACTTCACACCTTACAGAGTGAGCAACACCACCAGTTCTTCATTGTTGAGAACTTCTGCTGTCAGATGAGGGCCCTATCAGAGCTCACCCTCCCAGAGCACCCACCCAGAGCATCCTCCCAGAGCTCACCCACCCAGAGCTCACCCTCCCAGAGCACCCACCCAGAGCACCCACCCAGAGCACCCTCACAGAGCTCACCCACCCAGAGCTCACCCACCCAGAGCTCACCCACCCAGAGCACCCTCACAGAGCTCACCCACCCAGAGCTCACCCACCCAGAGCTCACCCACCCAGAGCACCCTCACAGAGCTCACACACCCAGAGCACCCTCACAGAGCTCACCCACCCAGAGCACCCTCACAGAGCTCACACACCGAGAGCTCACATACCGAGAGCTCACACACCCAGAGCTCACACACCCAGAGCACCCACCCAGAGCACCCACCCAGAGCATCCTTCCAGAGCTCACCCACCCAGAGCACCCACTCAGAGCTCACACACCGAAAGCTCACCCACCCAGAGCACCCTCCCAGAGCAGCAGCAGGGGCGGGGTCAGTGTGCCTGGGCACCTTTGGCCCGCAGCCCCGCTCAGGAGCCCCCTCTCACTGAGCTGCAGTACCAGTCTGTTTTTAGGGCACATGCCTGCTAACCTTTGCCGGTGTCCAGAGACTAACCCACAGTTTGCTCTCCTCAGTCTCTAGTTCTGAAAATGTATCCAACACAGTGGATCGTCAGGCTCCGAAACCCTGTTCTGAGCTCTCGAGAGGTCTCTGTTTATTATGTGCCTTTTAGGCTTGGATAAAGAATTTCCAGTCTCAGAGAGTCAGGGTGGGAACTCATGACGCTGCCTGGGATGATTTTTCTCCCAAATTGCTCTTGGCTGCCGTCCAGGACTAGCGATAGAAGGTGAGATCTCTCAGGAGATGGGTCCTCCTTTCTGAAGTCCTGAGAAGAGACGGGGTCATTCCCCAGCTCCACTAAGCCAGTGTCCTTTTTCGTTACCGTCCATTACTTAGAACCGTGTTACAAAACAAACATACAATGACGTGCTCATGTGCTTGCATGTATTTACATACGCTAATAAATCTCTTATTCTAAATTGTTAACAAATAAATTAATCAAAGAATGTGATAGTTAAGGATAATTAAATAATTAACAAAATAGGCACTCCCTTAGAAAGAAGAAAATTGGAGTAATCATGAAAATGAAGTTGAGGACCAGCAATGTGCTCGCTCAAGGGTAGAAGGCTTGCCTAGCAGGCGTGAAGCCCCGGTCCAGCCCCAGCATAGCTGGCGTGCCGTGATCACCTGCCATCCCAGTACTCCTGAGTTGGGGGCAGGAGGACCAGGTCAGGGCCACCCCTGAACACACAGCAGGTTTCCTGCAGCCTGGGATCTATGAGAGGCAGAGGAATTTTAAGCGGTGGTGGGGTGTTAAATTGAAACGAAATACAAATTAGGTAGTCCTGACTCAGAAATCTGAAATGTTTCAAAGCTCAAAGTTTTGTTCTCCAACGTAGCACCACATATGGAAAATTCCACGTCTGTCTTCATGTGATAGGTCACCGTCAAAACACAGATGCACTAAAATTATTGTGTATGATTACCTTCCCATGTAGGACGTATAGGACCCAAAATGGATTTCCTGTTTAGATCCGGGTTCTGTCCGCAAGGCACCTTTCTTTACACGAAGATACTCCAAAGCGCGCCTTGTCTCGGGCGTTCCAGGAACACTCAGCCTGCAGTGTTACTTGGTTCTTTTCTTTCTTTCTTTTTTAATGGGAAGGTACACAGGTGTCTCAGCGGTTTGGTACTGACATTTAAGCATAGCTGTTCTCGTACCACAGACTTCCTCCTGCACTTCAGTTCCTTGAGGAGCACTGTAAAGAATCCAGCACTTCCCTAGTCCTCATCTTGGAAAAATCTCATCCTCTAAATATGATATATTCAGGAAGCTTTCGGAAGAAAAACGGTTGTGTTCTTTAGCCAAGCTTGTAGTCTGTTACTGTAGCAAGCCGTAGCCTTTGTGTAGACCTTCCCAGTCTGTTATTTCCTCCGGTTTCCTTATCTAGACATGGAGATTCCATACAGGAGCTCCCTGTAGCCGCTCGCCTTTGGTCATGGCGCATTGTGTGTGGGCAGAGAGTCTTTAACTGGCGTTAGATGAATCCTTGGGGTAGCTGTTTTGTCAACTGTCTCTTGTGGCTTTTGGAGACATACATGGAAGATTGTTCTCTCAGCTACAGCTTCCTGATCGCTTCAGAATGAGCTCAAACCTTCTAGATGTATTTTCCACCCAGAATTTGGGGACAGAAAATTCAGGTACATAGATTAACAGATAATTAAGAAACTTTTGTCTTGAAAATATACTTTCCTTCATTTACTATAGAAATTTGTCTGTGTGTAACAAGTCAGGATAATCTACTTTTGTGTCTGATGCGGCTCCACTCCACCTTGATGTGTAGCTCCGCGTCCCCAGGAAGAAGCATTGCAGAGCGGTTGCTCTCTCCGCTGTCTTTCTGTCTTGGTGCCATTCCTGGCTCAGAGCTCCGAGACTGCTTCCCTCATTGTGAAGAGCAACAGCAGCTGCTTCCTCAAAAAGGTTTATTTTGTTTATTTATTTTTATTTATTGGCGAGTGTGTGCACGCACCACACAGATGTCCACAGAGGCCAGAATCGGATATCAGAGACCTAGGAGCTGGAGTTACAAATGACTGTGAGCCACCTGATATGGGTTCTAAAACCAAACCCCAGGAAGAGTAGGCAGTGCTCTAACCATTGAGCAATCCTTCCAGCACACTTGGCTACTTTGAAGACATTGTCCTTACTCCAGGTGAAGTTATTGGCTTTTTTCTTCCTCCCTCCCTTCCCCCCTCTCGTGTGTGTGTGTGTGTGTGTGTGTGTGTGTGTGTGTGTGTGTGTGTGTGTGTGTGCATGCGCTTGTGTGTGTGGCTCACTTATTTGGTGAGGCTCACTGGCCACAAGTTTCAGTGTTCCGCCTGTCTCTGCCTTGCAGTGCTGAGATTTCAGAGCCCGCCGCCACACTGGCTCTATGCACTGTCGCTGGACTGAGATTCTCACACTTGCTCAGGCAGGTGCTGGACTGGCAGGGTCGCCTCCCCGCCCTCAAGGCTTCTCTTCCAGGCTATGTTCACCTTCCGTCCCTTCCTTCAGTGTTTTGTTCTGTCCTAGCAGTCCCGTGGGAACTCCTGCAAAGCTGGTTCCGGGATTGACTGTGGGCCCATGAGCTTTCTGCTCACATGGAGACAAATCCTGCTGGCCCTCAGATGTTAAAGGTGGAGATATTTGTGCCACAACCCAGCACTTAGTGAAATGTATCACTGTTTAGAGCCATAATCTTTTATGGACGGCTTTATTATTTATTGTAAATCTTTCTGTGTGCAGCCCTGCGTTGTTGACCCCATAGCCCGTGCTATGTGAGGCCTGGCATTGGCCTCTCCGGGTGACAGGACTGCCACTTCTTATCTTAGCTCTTAGATTCTTTGCTACAGGGAAAAACATGATCACACACATCAAAAACTGTTTCACTTCTCTCTAGATAAGAAACTCATATAGATAATAGATTAGGTGTCTTTCCTAAGTAACCAACAGGAAAGGAAGCAGGTGATTTGGGTCTGTTGGAAGTTCACCTAGCTCCTAAATGTGGGTGCTTATTGTATGGACTGTTTAGACAGTTGACCAGGTAGCCTGCCTCCATCTAGGCCAAAGAGAACACACGACAATAGACACTGATGTTGTTAAATGAAGGTAACTGACGACCCCATCCCACTGGGTATTAGTTACTCCTGCCTGCCACGTTCCCATCAATGCAACCAAAATGTATTTTTTTCTTTCTTGTTTTTCTTTTATTCCCCCAAATTTTTCTTTCATTCTTTCATTCATCCATTCATTTTTACTTCCTCAAACTTACCCTTCACAGGGTGTGGGGAGGGTGGGATCTCATGTTGCCTTGAATTCAGTAGGTAGCTAAGGGTGATCTCCATCTTCGTCCTGGTCCTCGGGCCTCTGTATCCCATGTGCTAAGTTACTGAGAGGTGGTCCGCCACGCCTGCTCACTTGGTGCTTAGGTTGAACTCAGGGCTCCGTGTGCTTTGGGCTCTTGCTCTACCAGCTGAACCACATCTGCAGTCCCATTCTTCTTGCCTTCTGATAGTGGCCTCTGTCTGAATTAGGCTTCTGTTGCTATGAAGAGAGAGACGCCACGACCGCTGTAACTCTTATAAAGGAAAAACACTTAATTGGGGTGGCTTCTGTCTTCAGAGGTTCAGTCCATGTGTGACATGGTGTGCAGGCAGACACGTGCTGCAGAAGGAGATGAGAGTCCTACATCTTGACCCGCTAGCAATAGGAAGTTGACACTGGGCATGGCTTGAGCATATATGAGACCTCAGAGCCCACCCCCACAGTGACACACTTCCTCCAACAAGACCATACCTATTCCACCAAAGCCACATGTCCTAATAGTGCCTCTCCCTGTGACCCTATGGGGGCCACTACAGTTCTTTATAGTAAAAATGACAAAGATTGGGTAGCTATAGAGCGGGCTCAAGGGCCATGTGACAGTCACAGACTGGCTCATTTTCTAGAATGATTTGTAGCCAACTTGCATTTCTAGTACAAACTTCCTTCCTCATCCTTCCTAAAGTCTGGCTTGTTTCCCTTCTGTTTTTCTCCCTGTGGGGGCAGGGGATCCCAGGTACCTTTGGGACTTTCCCCCATCAAGCAGTAACTGCGTCCTCACCATCTCTTAACCATGATGCTTTGAGCACCAGAGTCCAGCACCATTGAGAGCCGTTGGGATTCTGCACGTCACAAGCCTCTGCCCTGTGCAGCTGGAAGCTACAGATGTAGGGTCTGGCTCTCGACACATGGCCAAAAGTAGATTCCCTCTGCTTAGAGCCCCAAGCCCTCGAGGCTGGTGCTCTCCAAGGGTGTTTTCCTCCAGCATGGTGAGGATATAAAGATGGTGCTCATAGCCATAGTGCCCTGGAAACCTAATCTTTCCCTTTTTCATATGTGTGAGAGAGTCTCATTCTATAGTGCGGGCTAGCCTGGATCTATGTAGTTTAAGCTGGGCTGGAACTTGAGGTCATCTTCTGTTGTTGAGATCACAGGCATGAGCCACCCTGCCCTGCTTACCCTTCCCTCTTCACCGAGGCCCAACTGAGACCAGCTTGCCTGCAGAGGCAATAGGAGGGCGTGGCTCGGGGGCTGTGGAAGTTTTAGAAAACTGGGACACAGCTTAGGTTTTAGAGAGAAACTGACTAAGGTCAATTTCACTTCCCTGTACTTCTCAGCTTATAAAAACATCAGAGCTTACGCCTGCTCTCTACGAACCTGCATACTGAGACGGCCTCTCTCTACCGCTTGCTCGTTTGTTCCCTCCTTACACGGATTCTGAGAAAGACCCTGTTGTTCAGGATAGAAGGCAGACAATGAAGGCAGCCTGCCTGGGTTCAGACTTCGCTTCAGCTCGAGCATGGACACTCACCCCTTCCCTAAGAAGTCTATCATCTGTATGCTAGGGATGTCATAATGGTGGCTGTCCTCCCAGGATCCTCTGGGGCTTGCCTGCACTACATAAGCCTCAGTAAGCCCTGACGGTAGCCCTGGAAGATGCTTTCTGAACCACGTTCACAGTGATGAAACTTGGACTGGAGGGATTATTTGACACAAGTTGCTTAATTAAGTGGCCAATATGGATGTCAGACTACCCATTCCTTTAACCTCATACTGTTAATGCAGTGGTCTAGCCTAGGACTAGTGCTCTGTTAACCTAGCTCCTCTTCGTGGAGAACTTGACTTTCTTGACTTCTAGGCATTTCTGCATTGATCCTCTGACTCCATAATACATGGATGCTCCTTTTTGGTGCATTTTTGTGCTTGGCATGACCCTCCTCACGTTCTCTTGCCTCTAAAGAAATCTTTCTTTCTATGCAGGATAAAGCTGGCATAAAGACTAGAAAACTTACTTGGAAGTGGCTTTGACCCAAGATCACTTTTTTTTTTTTTTGACTCGGTTTCCTCGGAGGGCTGCACTGTTCACTGGTGGGGACCTGTGCTATGAAAGAGGGTGACAAGATGCAGCAGTGCCCCACACAGCCAGCTGCAAAACCCAGGTGGCTGTTTCCCGTTGGGGAGCGTGGCAGCCCGTGCCCACTTCTCCCAGGTGTCCCAGGGTTGGTGTAAACAGCCCTGTGGTCTTCCTTGCTCCTTCTTAAAGCCTTCTCCCATCTGCATGGCCCTTTGCTGGCTTGCAGCACTGCCCCCCACCATCGCCACTTCCTGCATGTACCATGGTGTGGCCACATGCCAGGCTGTCTACGTCAGTAATTGAAACCAAAGTCCTTCCCTGCCTCCCCACTTGCTGAAGACATTGCAGTGCATCTGTTGCGAGGTCAAAGCCGTGCTCCCAGCACTGCCACCCCACTCACCTCTCTCCCTGTGGCTTTCCTGCAGCTCCACCTTCTGCCTGTCCCTAGGCCGTGTTCCTCAGGCTTCTTGGAACCCGGCAACACTACCCTCCTTCAGATCATCTGAGGCCTCCTAGACCAGGCCAACCTCCCCCATCATACGGTGCCTTTCTCCTGCATCGACTCAGCCACTTGTCCCACTCCCTAGCTCGTCCTTCATGGCTGGGACATGCCTCTCATCCAGATGTGCTGACATCCTGATCTCTCACACCATGGTGGGTGTGACTCTCATGTTCCCGGGCCCACCCACCACAGGCACTCACTAAGTAGCTGCTAGAGAACTGAGGGCAAACTCTGGCCATCTCTGTAATAGCTATCCATAAGAGAGGGGGCAGGGCACAGTTCTCAGTGGTGTGGATATTTCTAAACACACTTTCAAGGGCTGCTCCTGGGATTTCAGGGTCCCCAAAAGGAAGTCTCTCCTAGGTCCTCTGAGTCCTCATATGTCAAGGTGGCTCAGCCAGCTGTGGTGCCACATGTTTGCAATGTCAACACCTGGGGGGTAGAGGCAGGAAGATCATCCTTAACCATGGAGCAAGTTCATGGTCAGCCGGGAGAGCCTGTCTCAAAGATAAGTAAATAAGCTGGGAGGTGGTGGTGCACTCCTTTAATCCCAGCACTCAGGAGGCAGAGGCAGACAGGTCTCTGTGAGTTCAAGACCAGTCTGGTCTACAGAGTGAGTTCCAGGACAGCCAGGGCTACACAGAGAAACCCTGTCTTGAAAAAAAAAAACCCGAATGAATGAATGAATGAATGAATGAACAAATAAAGGTAGTTTCTGCAGACAGAGCCATAACATGATGGCCGATGGCCTGCTCACCTTTCCTGAGGCAGTGTCACTCTGTGTGTGAGCTTCAGAGTTAATGACATGGGAATCGTGTGTGTGTGTGTGTGTGTGTGTGTGTGTGAATGGGGATGGAGCCCAGAGTCTCATCCATGGTCAACAAGCACTCTCCTGATGGACTTCAGCCCAGCCCTGGCATCAAGAACCCTCATGTCCCATGTCTGACCAGCAGTATCCCTCACTCCTTAAACGTCCTTTGACCCTTAGCAGTCTTCCTCGTGCGAGAGCTGGATACTATCCTGATCCCCACAGCTAAGACTTCCAAGTCACAATGGCTTTGCCTTTCTTTGGTGTAATGACTTCTATGCAAAGGGGACTTCCCTGTTTGTTAACTTGAATGGAAAAGTTGTTTAATTTGTTCTGCTTTGGGCTACACATTTTTTTTTAAAGTTCTCACTTATTGAGCGCTTGCTGTATACACTGGCACCATGCAAAACACAGCCCATGGACGTCTGTTCGATCCTCACACCTCCTGTTGATGTGTGGGCACTATGATCCTGTTTATAGAGGAGAAATGGAGGCCCGGGAAGTTAAGGAATGTGTGCGAGGTCACACCACTGTACTGGTGTGACCAGAGTTTCAGTTCTGGAGTATAGGCACCCAGCCAACAAGTGTTTCTGTCACTTGCAGCCTGTGTGGCTGTTGGTGTAAGACTGCCTTTCCTGTGTCCGTAGAGTGAGCCACGGCTTGCACGCTTTTCAAACCCGTTTAGAGTGCTCACTGCTTATTTACACTTAAATTCCAAGTGTGCCAGGCAGAGCCATGGTCCATGGAGCCTCACAGTGTTGGTGGAACCTCACTGCCCACTGATGTGTGCTTCCCTTTAAGAAAATGCTCCCTCCCCCTCGTATCCTAACGCCATCTCCTTGACATTTATTTAATTGTTGTAACTGTAGTCTACGGCCATACCTAGAATGGCAGCACCAGGTGTGGGGTTCTCGTGCCCCGGGGTCTGTTCTGTGTCCTGTGCCTTCAGGCTGCAGTCACCTTGCTTTCTGGGAAGGCCTGGCCAATCCCAGGCCCTCCTGGGAGGCAGGGGTAGAGCCGGGAGAGAGTGCTTCTGGGTACAGGCTTCTGCTGTAGCTTCAGGCTTATCTGGCCCTCAGCTTGTATCAGGCTCAGCACGGGGGTTCCTACAGAACCTTCTCAGTTCCGGCCTGAGCTGCAGTTTCTTTGGGCCCAGCCAGTTGTCTGCAGTGTAGTGGCCCCAGGCTTCAGTCTTGTGTGCCTCCCATGTGTGCTGTTGGTCTCCGAGGGGGTCAGGTGACAGGTTATGGAACAAGCAGTGTCTATCTCCTCCACTGGAAAAAACAGAGAAGTTTTTTTTTTTTTTTTCTGATTCGGAGCCAGTAGTGATCTTAATTTGTGCCCAGAAAGCTCGTTAGCAAGGAAAAATACATGCAACCACTGAGCTGGCCATGGGCTTGAGTTCCTCTATGTTTTCAGGGTGATGTTTTAGGGGCTGGACTGAGGCTCAGTGCTTACGAATGCTTGCTGCTTTTGCAGAGGACTCCGGTTTGGTCCCAACACCCATGCCAGATAGCTCACTGACATGACGTCATGTGGGTTACCTGACTTCAGCTCTACTGCATCCCACACTCTCTTTTGGCCTCTATATGCATGCATGCGCGCACGCACACACATATGTGCATACATACACACACAACAATAAATAAAAAATAAAAATGAATCTTTTTTGTAAAGGTGATGTTTTATTTGTGGACCTTTGGTATAAAAGTAATGCCCGTGTGATGTTCATGTGAGAAAACTTGCCCTCTCTTCCTCAGTCACAAGCATAGTCTTATTTCTATTTCTTAAAAGTCATTGAGAAAGCTCTGGTCTTTCCAGTATTGTGTGTGTGTGTTTGGAGCGATGCACTGGGTGCCCTAAATAACTTTAATTTACTAAACCTTGCTCCTCTCCTATCCCAGCCCTTTCTTTTCAGAAGACACATTTAGACAATCACCATTCACCTCCAATTCAAAAGATCTGCTGCCCGGAGAAGCTACGCCGCACGGAATACCAGCTCCAGGTAAGGACGCGTTGTCGTGCTTCCTTCCTCCGGTGCTTGTGAAAGGCTTTTCAGCAGTGTTTCCAGATGCTCGTGGCTTAGGCGTCACAGCTGTTCCTGTGCAGACGGGTCTTAGAAAAGAGGGGAAATGCCTTTGGGCCTGCAACAGGGTTTACTAAAATAAGTGCATGCTATGGTAACTCCTTTAGCTCTGTTTTAAGATCCCATCGTCCCTTCCTTGCTGTTACTTTGTCCATGTAGTGAATTTCTTTTTCTTTAAAATAGAGAACTATCAGGGCGGGGAGATGGTTCGGTCGCTGAAATGCTCGATGCACCATTGTGTGGACCTGGATCCATCCAAGCTCACACCTATCCTGAGCCACACTGCTCACCTGAAATCCCAGGATGGCAGAAACAATACAACAGGCCTGGGGCCTGCTGGGCAGCCACCCTAGCCAAACCCAAGCTTCAAGTTCATGAAAGACACTGTGTCAAAAATAAGGTGGAGATCAGGTGAAGAGGATAGATACTCAGTGTTGAGCTCTGCCTTCCACACATGTGCGTGTATACACACAGACAGACAGACAGACAGACAGACACACACACACACACACACACACACACACACGGGAAGTGTTTAACCTGAACGAAATTCTGTCATATATGTTGTCAGTATTTCAGGAAGGCAGTGAAAGCTGGGAGAAGCTAGGGTGGGAACTAGGCACTGTACAAACACTGTTGCCCATAGAAGGGACTCAGTTTGCCGGGGGCCTGGCCTCCAGCCTCCCGGAATTCCATCTCTCTTAGTCAAGCACCTATTACAGCCATGTGTCTGACCCTCCTGGTAATCTCAGCCACCAACATGCCATTTCCCACCTATCCTTCACTCCCCTTTTCTAGAGTAAAAGAGAAAGTGTGTTGTCCTTTTATGGGGACACAGATGTCCTTCAGGGCTCGTGGTGTGTGTGTGTGTGTGTGTGTGTGTGTGTGTGTGTACAGGAAGGGCTTCAAACAGGGCTAGTGGTCCTGTAACCTTTTCCAGAATCAAATCCAAGGACGTCCACACCCCAGGAGCCCTGCTTCGTAGAATGTTGAGAGTTGAGTAATTTAGGAAAGAGTCTCATGACTTCTTCTGAAGTGCTTATATGAGTGTCACAGTGTGTGCCATGCGAGAGGGCAGTCAAGTCCGTCCTTCTTAATCTGGAAATGGCAGATCCTCCTCTTACCTCCACACTACCAAGCAGAACCTACTCCCCAGCATTTTCTCTGGCTCTGTAGGCGGAGCATTTCTGCTCCGTCTCCGGAGGGAACATGCTCATGCAGGAAGACATGATGTCATGGTTGGTTCTAGGGATGGAAGGACATTTGCTTAGTTTTCTATCTTCCTTCTCAGACAGGGTGTCTTGGAGCTACTGATTGCTTTCTACGATTGTTTGAAAAGCTATCACCCAGGTCCCCCAAATTATTGCCCTACTGTTAAGTTGATGGATTGTGATTTTCCAATGTCAGAATAACTGCCCAGGAATTACATATCAGAGTGCTGTGATCCATAAAGCTAATATCCCATGAATGTTGCTGGCGTCACAACCGGTTTACTGTGTTTAAGACATTTTTAATTGGAGGGGTTTGGAGGAGACAAACCAGAGGCTGTTTAACTGTGTTATAGATGTGGGGGTGTTTTGTGGTGATAGATTTACATTATATGTTAGATAAACTCACTCTTTTAAAGCTAGCTCTTAATTGGGGGGAGATGGGGTGAATGTCACTGGGATTTTAAACATGCAAACCAACCCTCACAAGGAATAACCAACCTGCTGTTGAACAGAGCCCTTCTGTAGGCACCCAGAAGCCAAGTGATCCCCGTGTGTAAACATTATGCCTAAGTCAGTGCGGAATTTGGCTTTTGGTATGGAAGGAGAAAATACTTCAGAGACAGAGTTAAAAATGGAAAGATTTAAATTGCCAGGGACAAGCAATCTGAAGTTCTCCTCACTAAAGACAAGTACTGGAAAGAGCCCCAGTGGCCCACTGACTTGGGAAGACCAACGTGAATAAGTTTGCAGTGCGGAGACACTGAAGGGAAACATGCTTCCTTCAGTCTACACAAATGGCCACTGTATCCTTGGGCCAGCTCCCTGGGCCCGCCGTGCCGCTCGGAGAGACACAGAAGCCTCCATGGAGGAGGCTTGTTTGACTCATGGTCCAGAGGACACAGCCATCATGGAGCAGAGGGAGGGCTGGGTTCTAGGAGCAGCGTGGTCCCTAGTGCTGGCTGGAAATAGGGACTGGAACTCCATGCTCAGCTTTCTCTTTTTTTCCCTTTTTACTCAGTTTAACTCCCAGACAGAGACTGGTGACTAAGGTTCAAGGTGGGCATCAACTCCTCGGCTAACCTTCTCTGCTCCAGCCCTGATAGTTTGCCTCTCTCATGCCCACACCTCACTAATGCCCCCCCACACACGTAGGGGACAGAAGGCAACTGTGTGGGTCACAGGGATCAAACTCAGGTCACCAAGCTTGGGAGCAGGTACTTTTCCCCATAAAGAGTCTTACTGCCTCTGAAGGATTTTAGCCCAGTCAAGCTGAAAATAGGAGATAACAATCATATCCACCAACCAGAGTTTTTGAATGAACTATTTTTTAAATGATTTACTTATTTTTGTTTTATGTTCATTGGTGTTTTGGTATCTTGCCTGCATTTATGTCTGTGTGAGGGTGTCAGAACCCCTGGGACAGAAGTTATAGACAGTTGTGAGCTGCCATGTGGGTGCTGGGAATTGAACACGGGTCCTCTGGAAGAGCAGCCCGTGCTCTTAACCACTGAACCTTCTCTCCAGCCCCCTGAATGAACTACTTTTAAGTCTTCTCCCCTGGGTTTAGAGAGAGTCTATTTGCATATGACAAAACAGGAGTTCCTGTGTTTTGTTACTGAAATGCCAGGTAGTGAAGTCTCTTGCTGCTCTGGGACACCACACAGTGGTTTGCACCACCATCCAGAAAGCCGGGAACTGTGAATCTCAAAATACATTTGGACTCTAGGGTATCACATAGACATGTTCAGTTCATACTCCTGCTCACTGGCTCAGTGCTAAAATCAAAGAGATGGCGCTCCAGTTGAAGATCTTAAAAGATCTGGAATGCGTTGGGGATGCTTCTGGAAAACACTGAATGACATTTGGGCAGCAGATTGCTGAATTATTGGGGAATGTGGGATTTAAAATGAAGCTATACAGTGGTCTTGTAGTCCCAGGATGGCATTACTATAGAAAGCCTGGATAGAAAAAAAGGAGGAGGGACCAAAAGTTGACTGATATGGGAGAGTGATCCACTTTGAAATCAACTGGTTGGTATGGAGGCTGCAGGTAGCTGTGCAGAAATGGGGGCCAGAAAGGGGATGCTGATAGGGAGGCAGGGAAGGGGATGCTGATAGGGAGGCAGGGAAAGGGATGCTTTTGGGGAGGCAGGGAAGGGGATGCTGATGGAGAAGCAGGGAAGAGGATGCTGATGGGGAGGCAGGGAAGGGGATGCTGATGGAGAAGCAGGGAAGGCGATACTGATGGGGAGGCAGGGAAGGGGATACTGATGGGGAGGCAGGGAAGAGGTTGCTGATGGGGAGGCAGGGAAGGGGACGCTGATGGGGAGGTAGGGAAGGGGACGCTGATGGGGAGGTAGGGAAGGGGATGCTCATGGGGAGGCAGGGAAGGGGATACTGATGGGGAGGCAGGGAAGGGGATACTGATGGGGAGGCAGGGAAGGGGATACTGATGGTGAGGCAGGGAAGAGGTTGCTGATGGGGAGGTATGGAAGGAGATGCTGATGGGGAGGCAGGGAAGGAGATGCTGATGGAGAAGCAGGGAAGGGGTTGCTGATGGAGAATTAGGGATGAGGATGGCTGTCTTTTTAGTCTGTCTTTTTAGTGCATAGGTACAAAATAACTTGTCAGTGTATCAGTCAAAGCTCCAGTGTTCTTAGAAACCCTTTTCTAGGTCATTTAAAGGCCACCATAAAAATATTATTTCTACTCTTTATTTCCTTAGCAAATTTATTTCCTCAGGAAATGTAAGATCAGTGTCAGCCCAGTAGATTTTCTCTGATTCCCAGTGGTGAATGAGGTTCAATGGGACCAGTGACAGTCTACAAAATTCCTGGTACATGGAGCAGGCACAGCAATATCTCAACAGCAGACTTTGGTATATTGTCCTAAACTGCTGTGGTTTAGACTTGAAATGCCCTCAGTGACATGCTTGTGTAGACGGCTCCGTTCTCAGCTTTATGGTCTTGGGAGGAGGCAGCCCCTTAGCAGAAAGGGCCCAATGTTAGGTCAATGGAGATATGCCCCTGCAGGAGATACTAGAGCCCTGGCTTCACCTGCTTTCACCTTGCTTCTTGACCACTGTGAGGCGAGATAGATTTGCTAAACCCAAGCTCCCACCATCATGTTCTGTGCTGCTACTGGCCCAGAGTTCTAGGCTCAAGCAAACATAGAACTCTAATAAGGTGAGTCACAGCGAACCTTTTGCCCCATGAAGTTGATTTTCTCAGGCATTGTTTAACTGTGCAAGATGTCTAACACACATGAGTTTACTGGTGGGATCAAATCATTTTCCACATGCTTCCCATGGAAAGCCACACAGTGCGAGGGAGTACAGCCACACTAGGTGAGAATACCAGTTAAGGTAGAAAAGCTACACCAAGGGGACCCGTGGTCAATTTTATGTGTGTGGCTGCATTGGGGACAGTGAGTGGGGGTAGCCGAGTAGGGTGAGATTGTTCGAAACTACGGACTGTGAAGGAATCAAGAATAGCACAGTTAACTAGGCATTTGCCTTCAGCAGATGGTGTCTGCAGCTCGCAGCTGCCACCATCTTAGAGACACAGAATAAGCACAGAGCCTCCCAGCGCCTCGGCCTTGGTTGTGCCAGTATTTCTAGACGGACATCCCTGAGAACCAGACCCTCGCCTATTGTGCACGTCTTAGGAGGAGGTAACACTGGGAATCCTTAATCACAAGATAAAAATCATCGTCCCTTTCGTCCAGAGTGGTATAGGGACAGGGGACCCCCTAAAGCCACATGTGGGTCCTGAGTGTGCCCCTGAGTGTGACTGGACAGAAGGGGTAAAGGAGCTTTGCCGTGGGGCATGAGAGAGAAATCACAGGTGTGTGTACTTTGGTTTATAATGGCCTCACTCGTGAAGCATGTACGTTACAGAAGGAAGACTCGGACGCCAGATGCTCTTCAGGGAAGACCGGTCACAGTCGTACCTTCCTCTGGGTTCCCTTTCTCGTCTTGCAGTGAGCAGGAGCCGTTCAGGGAAAGCGTCGATTCTGCTTGGAAACAATGTAGTGCCTTAGTTCTCAATTATTATAATTTTGAATCACAGCAGGGTTTGCTCTGTATCAAGCCAAAAACCAGAAACACAACCAGAGTGGGTGTGAAGGAAAATGTGGGTCTCCATGGGATTCTTCCCAGTGTTGGGAGTCCCTGTGCTTCTGTTTGTTATTTCAGATGGAGCCCAGAATTAGATGATGTAAACATTTGTAAACTCCTACCCCCATTCTTTCTCACCATAAAAAGTGTTTTGTTGTTACAATAAATCAATAAGGAGAGCAAGAGTAGAGAGTGTTAGTTAGCGCCCCCTCCAAAAGGAGACTTCTCCAAGTCGGAAGTGGGGGAGTATAGTTTCCTCAAGGACTTGATTTGACAGTCAGACTGGGTGTTCAGTGAAAAGATTGTTTTAGAAATTGTCTGCTGACTTTGGGGAAAAGGCTGTCACTGGTGTACCTACATGTGAGCGTGGGTCTGAGTTCAGATCTTCAGCATCTGTATTGTGAGGTTTCACTCTTTTGGCTCTTTGAGGGATCCGTCACCCAGCTCACAAATAAATCACACATGGTGGCCTATTCTTAGTTATGAATGTCCGGCCTTAGCTTGGCTTGCTTCTTGCCAGCTTTTCTTAAATTATCCCAACTACTTTTTGCCTCTGGACTTTTACCTCTCTCTTTCCCTGTGTACGTTTCTTTACTTCTTTCTCCACAACTTGCTGTGTAGCTGGGTGGCTGCCCTGATGTCCTCGTCTCTTGTTCCCTCTCGCTCCTCTCCCTCCCTTCATTTCTCCTTCTATTATACTCTCTGCCTGCCAGCCCCAGCTAGCTTTGCTCCTGCCTCGCTATTGGCTGTTTGGCTCTTTATCAGACCATCAGGTGTTTCAGACAGGCAAAGAATCACAGTTTTACAGAGTTAAGCAAATGCAGCATAAACAAAAGCAACACATCTTTACATCATTAAACAAAAGTTGCACAACATAAGCAAAAATAACACACCTTAAAATAATATTCCCCAGCAAACAGCCACATAAAGTTGGGTGTGGTGGCACATAGCTGTAAACCTAACTCTGGTGCAGTGAGCAGATTGCCAGAGCTTGCTAACCAGTCAGTGAGGACCACCGCCACCATCTCCAAATAAATGAAGAAGGCAGAGAACAATAGAAGAAGATACAAGATGCTAAATTCTGGCCTCCACATACACTCGAATACATGTGCCTCCATGCCCACATCACATGGCACCATGGCACACACACAAACAAGCTATGCTACACATAGGGATACATAGACACGCAGGGAAAAAAGGAGGGAGCAAGAGATGAGAGAACTATTGAGTGATTCCCTGTCCCCAGTTCAATTCTGGATCTATTCTCTGCTCTCTGCCCTGCCAATCAGTCTAATTTAAGTGGTGCCAAGACATACATCTCAGTGGTTTGGCTCTTACATACCCCCAAAGTACCATGTGTTGAAGATTTAGTTTCCAGTTGATGGCATTCTTGGGAGATAGTAAGAACGTTAGGAAATGAGTGACGTCACTGTAGGTGAGCCTTTAAAAAGGCTGTTGGAATATACCCAGCCGAACATTTCCTGCTCCTGTGAGGAGAACAGCTCTGTCTCCCTATGATGGGCGCGCTCTCTCTCTCTCTCTCTCTCTCTCTCTCTCTCTCTCTCTCTCTCTCTCTCTCTCTCTCTCTCTCTCTCTCTCACCACAGAACCAAAATGGCAGCACCAACAAACCATGGACTGTGTGGCTGATCTGGGAGACAAAATAAATCTTTCTTCTCTATAAAATGTGTCTCTTGCATATGTTGTCACTGTCAGCTGATG
Organism: Arvicola amphibius; assembly: GCF_903992535.2. Taxonomy (NCBI): domain Eukaryota; kingdom Metazoa; phylum Chordata; class Mammalia; order Rodentia; family Cricetidae; genus Arvicola; species Arvicola amphibius. The sequence continues at coordinate 17,774,963 of NC_052061.1, forward strand.
AACACTTTCTGAACTCTAAATGAATGATACATTGTGTGACAGAACAAGCTGGCCCTTGCCTGCCCTGCTACCGGTTAGATCCCAATGATTCCTTTGAGACAGTTGGAAAAGATACATCTTAAGCGGTATGTGTCCTTTATCTTTGTTTCCAGACCTTATCTGGTTCCAAGAGAAAGGGAAACAGACAGATAGACAGAGGACACAGAAATACAAAGCTTTCCTGGGTTCTAGCAAAGTATCTCCCTCAGTCTTCTCTAACACGGCAGATTCTTTTTACGTTCAACCAAGTCATAGACAAATAATAGAGCATGGGGTGTTGGCGTGAATGTTTTCTTTTTTTCTTTAAGTTAAATATCTTTTAAATGAAACATTCTCTTTATATAGGGAAGGAAACAAACGATATCCAGGTCTCCTTGGCCAGGGTGGGACATGTCTCCTCTCACCTAACTCTCTGAGATCGGGGGATTATCCCCACCATACAGATGACCAAACGGAGGCTTGGAGCACTCAAACTCACTCCAGTGCTGCAGCTGCTGAACATCAGCCCAAGCCGGGCCGTGGTGGCGCACACCTTTAATCCCAGCACTCGGGAGGCAGAGGCAGGCGGATCTCTGAGTTCGAGGCCAGCCTGGTCTACAAGAGCTAGTTCCAGGACAGGCTCTAGAAACTACAGGGAAACCCTGTCTCGAAAAACCAAAAAAAAAAAAGAATTCAAAGACAAGTGTGTGGTACAGCAAGCTAGTGAATGGAAGACCTCAGCCCCTGACACCCCTGCACACATCCCAAATGTCAGCATTATACTTGATAAGGAAGGCATGCTCTCAGTTAGAATGAAATATAATCCTTCATAAGCTACCTTGATATAAGGTCTCATTGTTTTCAATAGATTTCTAGTTTTACCGCTTTCATCTCTATCCTCTCTCCTTTTTTAGTGCCCAGTAATGTCGTAGTCAATTGAGATGTGTCTTTTCTTTGGGATTTAAGTAATTCCTCCATTATCATGACACCATTACTATCACACAGTGCCAGGGATTGCGCCTCGAGTCTCACGCTTGCCAGGCAAGCACTCTACAGTCTCACTTCCACAACCCTGAATGCATCTCCTGGTCCTGGACTTGGCGTTCTGAAGCTGTGCCCTACGTCCCTGACTGCTGCATGCTGTACAGAACTCTGGCAGTCTGCTCGGCAAGGCAGAAGGAATCGTTCTAAGCCAGGATTCTGGAAAGCTAGGGTTATTCCCAGCCCAGATTCCAGTAGGAGGAGGTTAAAGGTTTCCAGGATCGTTCTAGATCCTGTGCAGTTCAGAGTTCTGCCACAGTCAGTGGTACTGTGACACTAGCTAGCCTGATTTCTTTGTATTCTTTAGAAGGCTCAAATGGTGCTAATGCAGGGAAATCAGTCGACTGTGGGGGCTTTCTCCTGGGCTGTCTTCCCTCACTGGTGGCTGGAGAGGAGAGGTGCTAGCCCCAGCACTCCTCAAAGGCTGTGTAGTGACGTCAGAGAAGGGCTCCTGGGGAAACTGGGAAACTGGGGTGCTCCTGATTGGGCTGACTACATGTGTATGGAGTTCCGTGGGAGTTCATGGGGCTGGGAGCTGATGACATCATTTCTAATCTGTAGGCCACTTGGCCTACTCATAAATAGGTGGGTGTAGGTGCCATGTGCACGCCTACAAGACATCAGTGGGAGTGCTTCAGATCTGACATCAGGGAAGGACAGTAACGGTAGATTTGAGCTTCATGGCCTTTCCCTGGTAGGGTCTTGTCATGTGGCACAAACTAGAACCCTGTGGGAAGAACCTCACCTGAGAAAATGCTTCCACCAGGTTTGCCTGGAGGTGAGTCTGTGGGGCATTTTCTTGATTGGTGATTGATACGGGAGTGCCCAGCTCATGGTGGATGCTTCCCTCCCTGGGCATGTGGTCCAGAGTAGCATAAGAAAGTAAGTTGAGTCATCATGGATAACAAGCCGATGAGCAGTGCTCCTCTGTGATTTCTGCTTAGTTGCTGCCTGCCGTCCCTCAGTGATGGACCATGAGCTGTGGGGTGAGAGAGCCCTCTCTTCCAGGCGTTGCTTTCAGCCATGGTCGTTATTATAGCAGTAGAAAGGTAACTAAGACAGAACCTAATGGTTTTCAGACGATTCCTGTTTGAAGCATGAGCTGGGGGCTCTGACTGGAGCACAGGTAGGTCAATACATCCTCTTTTCGTTATACTGCAAGTCTGGAAACTTCCATACCACATGAAGCATTTCTTTAGGTGCTTGATAGATAAGTTACTGACTGGGATGCTGTTTACCAAAGGAAGAAAGTTTTATAGCCGTGGATTGTTTTAATCGTATGCTTCTTAAGGGTAAAAACTGGGTGCTCATAACTAGCCCTGACTGTCCCTTGGCAGCTGGTCGAAGTGTAGGTGCCTTTAGAGACCTGTCGACTCAATTCAGTGCTGTTTGTAGAGGCAAGTTTCTCAGTAGTCCTGTCAGGCTAGTGTCTGAGTGAGCCCTTCTCTGACATGGAAGTAGTTAAACTAGCTGAATCATTGGTCTCCATAAGAGAACAATTGTACTTCCATGCACTAATGTACAGGGTTGTTATGGGGGAGTGGTAGTAAATTCTCTAAAAAAGAAATTCATGTACAGTTTATATACCTCACCTAAGGTATATATAACTTGAAAGCCACAAAGTGGATAAAACTTTGGCAAAACTCGTGTGTCTCCTCCAGTATGGCATGGGCATGTGACTTGGGTCATTTGGTGTCAGAATCAATCATTGGCATGTTCACGTGTGCACCTCGTACAGAATGATGCCATCCAGAACTTCTCGGTGCCTCAGTCTGGAGACTTGACCTGTCGGGCCCACCTGAGCCTCTTAGGATTGTGGCCACTGTGGTCTTGACCCAGCACAGTGTGCTCTGGGCAGATCACATACATATGTGTTGACACAGTACTCGGAACACGGTTTCTACAGCTTCAGCAGGGCCTTTGGCTATGTTCCTACTTTTGCAAAGACTATTTAGATGCCTTGAGAATGAATAGAGCTATAAAAGCCAAATTCTGGAATCTGTGTAATAGATGATGGAGAGGATTTGTTTGAAAATTGCAGTGTAGTGACCCTGGCTTGGGTTTGGGACTGGCTAATTCAATCTACAAGGCGTTTTTTTATATATACACTGTGTCCTTCCAATTCCTGTGCTATCAAAAATACAATCTTCTCCTGTCACACAATTTCTTCTCTGTGTTTATTTCTTTTCAGGGTAGTACTGCCCTCCAGTACCCAGGGCTGAAAAGAGAGAGAGAGAGGAAAGGCATCCTACTCAAAAACTAGACCATTTATTTCTACTTAAACAAATCCATTCTGTTTTCCATTTGGAGGACAAATGACTGCCTCACTGTTGAAGGACAGCCCCCAGCACAGCACAGCCTGCTTTCAGATATAGTCATCAATGGAATGGTAGTCCAGGGGCTTCCTCTTTCCACACACTGAGTCTCTCTCATTTCCTGTTTCACTTATCAAGTTAGCATCCCTGTTCTCGGCTCATCATTGAGAAAAGAAAGGTGTTAGCTCAGAGTGCAAAAGGGTGGCCCTCCTTTGCTTTTGTTTGACCTCGGGTTCATCACACCATCCCTAGGTTATCTGTTGAGGCACCCAGAAAAGGGTTCCTGTGCTAGGCACATAATTTCCCCCACCCTATACTTTCTACATACCTCATTTCCAGAGAGGGGTGGAGGGACCTTCTGTTTCTGTAGCTGATGCTAAGCCGCCACGCCGCCGCTACTCACAAAACGCACCCTATGTTTAGAAACCATTAGTGTGACTTCCCTCAGAAACAGATTTTGGATAAAGATTTGAGTACATTTTTTTTTCATATTTTAGAAGTAAAACCAGGAATCTCTATTAGGGGGTGGGAACCCCAGCCCAGGGTGGAGGGGGCCAGGCAGTAACCCTAGGTTTATGAGACAGGTTAGCAGTGTAGACAACTAGAGATTAACGTCCCCGTTACTATAGCATGTCTCTTGAATGCATCCCCAAGTATCTGTGTGGTGAAGGCTTGGTCCTTGACCTCTGATGCTATTAGGAGGGACTGTGTGGGAGAAGGCAGTCACTGGGGAAGTGACCTCGTCGGGGATATTGACTTCCAGGAAACCCCACCTTTAGGTGAGCGGCTCACTCTGCTCTGTGCACTCACTGTGGTGAGCTGCTTTGCACAGATTCGGTGGCCAGGGGACCATGGACAGAACTTCTGATGTCAGAATAAACTTTTCCCTGTAAGCTGACTTTCTTGGGTATTTTGTCTCAGTGATAGAAAGTAGACTGAGAAACCAGGAAGCCACGTGGTCACCCACACTTGAGAGTCTTTTACCAGCAGATGTAAGCTGGGTCTTCATGTGGGCAAAGCGATCTCAGAATGTGATTTCCCCACACCCTGGGCTACACGGAAGTAGGTGAGCAAACTTCAGTGAGCTCAGAGAGGCTTTGGGAGATAGATATATGGAGGGGCTGGGCCGAGAAGTCAGCTGGAAGGCTGAGGGGAAGCATAGGGATTGCGAAGCTCTGACAGCACACTTGGATTCTAGTTCTCAGCCCCCTGGCTCTTCAGGAGGCTTGGCAAGCTTGCGCTGGTCTAGCAACCCTGTCACACCAGACACTAGTAGCCATTATGGCTGTTCACGGATGACAAGACAATGCTGGGTGAAATAATGCTGTTGGGTGTGGTGATTCAAGATCTCAGGAGCCCGAGGTAGCAGGAGGCTACTCTAGTTCAGGCCAACGTAGCAAGACTCTATGCGAAACCATGGCTGGGTGACACAGCTCAGTGCAGGAGCGCTTGCCTCGTGTATGTGGGAGTCTGCATTCTGTCTCCAGCGCTGCCACCCTAGGAAAAGAAAGGAAAGAAAAACTTCATTATTTGTACATCTACAGTAGTTTCAAATATTTTAAGGAGCGATCTCAATAAGACTTTGATTGCGCAGTACGGATCTGCTCTACAGTGTTCCACACGATGCCATGAACTTGGCAGCCTGTGTCGCACCTTGAGACTTTAGGATGCACATAGGCTTGAGCAAGTAACTCTGATGTAGGAGACTGCAAAATGCTTGCAGAATAAAGACAAGGAACAGCCTGGGTGTCCGCAAGCTGGGAACTCAAGCGAGGGAGCTGAGCAGAAAACGCCGAGCCATTTAAAGAGAATGAACAGCTATGAGAATTTATCTCAAAAAGACATATTGTTGAATTTAAAAGAAAACAAAAAGCTGGCTGCAGGCAGCATGTGTCACCAGCCTGTTGTTGTTTAAAGAGACAATACCCTGTGCGCGCGCATCTGTTTGGTGTTCGTAGGTGATGTGTCTACAGACAGGTAAACTAAACGGAGGTCACAGAGATGAGGCCGTTGAGAGTGTTTTCGTCTACTGTGTGGCCGCCGTTCCTAGTCTCCTTGCCGTGTGTGTTTGAGAATTAGCTTTGACATATGTGGTAGTGAGCAATCTCAAGATTAAGGGAATTACTAAAACAGTAATTCTGGGCAGATTTTTCCTCAGTGAGCCCCACCAGCTCCAATGAGCTTTTCCTCAGTCGATTAAGAACATAAAGCAGAGCTGAGGAGCTGGGTAAAGTGCCTGCTGTTCTTAACGACAACTTGAGTGTCCCTAGGACACCACTTGGTGTGATGTCACTGACCCCAGCGGGCAGCGCGAGAGGATGTGGATCCTGGGGTTTCCCTGGACAGCCAGTCTAGCCAAAGCCAGGAGAGGAATTCTGGGTTCCATGAGAGACCCTATCTCAAAAACTAAGGCAGAGATGTTCTGCTGATGCTCATGGGAGATCCGCCCCTTCCAAAACCTGAGGAGGAGTGGGCTGGGGACTGGGGAAGGGACAGGGAGGAGACAAGGGAGGGTAAACTGTAGCCAGGATTAAAATAAATAAACAAAACAAAATGCAAAGGCAGAGAACAATGCAGAAAGATATCCAGAGTCAGCCCCTGGCCTCCACAGGTGGACACAGGGGCAGTGCAACCATGCTCACGTGTGACACACTCACAGAGATCCTGGAGCAGGTTACAGGTCCATAGGGGTGACCTGACCATTGTTTGTGGAAACACATACCATGTGCAAGAGACCAAACTATGGCAATGCTGACTTTACCTCAGTGTAGGTGAGCTTGCAAGAACTTTTTACATGTCGTCCGGACTTAAATTTTCATAATCAACATGTATTAGTCTTCTAATCAGAAAACATCAATAAATTATTTTCATTTTGAACAAAGGGATGATTGTCTTACATGTTCTCCTACTGAATGCTTGACACCGAATCTGGAAGTCTCTGCCATGAGATCATTCCTGGAGCCTTAGACAAGATCAATTTTCTCAAGCCCACACTTAAATATGACCCCAGAAAAGCAATAGGCCCAGCAATAACACAATGTAACAGAACTATCTGAGCTAGACAGGATGAAAATATTAGGTTTTGAAAAAATACTTGCATAGGGGATACTAAGAACACAGAATCCACTTAAATAATTCAGACTAAGGAATGCTGTAGTCTGTTCTCTGTTGGTTGGTCCCACATCCCCCCAGAGCTCCCTTGGTCTCTGGGTACCGTTCCCATCCTTGCCGTGTGGGGCTTTCCAGTCCAAGTGACTCACTCTACCTCAGAGCAGTTTCCTCCTTCAGTATCCAGGAATGAGTCACGGAGAGCCAAACTCAGGGACACGCAGCTGAAGGATCGGTGAATGGGTACCTCATGCAGTCATCAGGAAGACTGTGGCATTAGAGAAACAGAAGGAAGCCGAAAAGCAGTGTGATTAGCAGGTGGCATCAACCTGACGACAAGTTTGAATGAACACCTAAGTTTGGCTCCTGACTGCCAGTCCCCACTAGAGCTTACGGGCAGGAACCAATTGTGGTTTAAGTGACCATTTTGTAGGAAGATGACTTCAAGACTCAAGATGACTCACACCAATTATTATTTTTGCTCACTAATTTTGCATCTACTATGTGGGCAGTTGCCAAGAGAAAAGTAGAGAAATTTACTTTTTAAAGAGAAGAAATCTATACTCCTATGAATGCTTTTAACATATAGGCATGCTTTCAGCACGGGAAGGTTATTTTTGACACTATTTTTGGTCAAATTGTTTTTCATTTTTCTGAAACATGTTAATTTTTAAAGCACGCCAGTCCATCTCCCAACTGTTACTTCTCTGTCACTGGGAAGTGTGGTATTTTAAAAATACCACCCCTGTGAGTTAGCTCGCCTCGGGCTCCATCCCTTCGTAGTAATTACAGCTTCGGAGAAAGACGGAGAGAGAAGGCATTTGGGCATGAAGTGCACCAGAATGTTTGTGGCCGTTGTCTGTGGATGGTGTGGGCTTTTGTGTCCCCTTCACCCCACTGCACTTGCTCCTTAAATTCTTGGAGCTTTCTAAAATGATTACAGAATGATTTTTATGAAGAAAAAGTAAACACAGTACTGGGAATAACAGGTTGAAGAAGAAAGTTAAGATTCACTCGACTGAATTCTAGGCCACGGCTATAACCGTGATTCCGGTCAGACAGTGTAGGTCTTTCCTGGAGGTCCCTAAGCCCCTTGTGTAGCAGTGAACAAGTTCTGATAAAGCTTTTCAGACATCACAGACTCCACGTCTCATAAGTTAGTTAAAAAGAGCTGTGAAATACTCACGAAGCACAAATATGACAAAAATCGCATGGACCAGTTTGGAGATGTACCAAGCTTGCCCAAGGAAAGATGCCAATTTGAGGCATTGGCTGCTTATTTTTAACCTTGCAAGTTTAACCTTCCAAGATGGGTTAATTAAATTTACCTCAGGGTACCAGCTATCGTAGAAGGCCCGCACGCCATCTCCGCTGACTTGCTAGTCAGAAATAGCGTGTTCAGTGGCTCCATCTGTGGTGCTCTTGCCCTGCTGGTCCCGATGCTCCCATTGACTCGGGTTTAATTGGAGGCTGACTGCAGATGGAGCGTGTTCCAGTAGCCCCCGAAAAAGGCACGGGGGGCACTCAAATTTCTGTTGCATCTGTTTCATCTTCTCCCTCAAGAAGTCACTTACAAAAGCCATCTCGGTGACTGCAGACCAGGCCCACTGACTTGTTCTTTAGACTGTCTGCACCCTCCTCCATTAGGGGTCGAAGGTCATGATGCTCTAAAGTGAATCGGATATAAAAGGATCTGAATATGAATATTTAACAAGCACTGTGAGAAGCTTTTGAGGTGTGTGTGCCACTGGCATGAAAAGAAAGTTCATTCACTCATTCTACATATATCTACATATATCTACATATATGTACTGTTAGGTAAACAGGGAACCTCAACCCCTGTCTTCATAGGTTTATGTTTCAGAAGGGAACATAGAAAATAAGAACATCATAAGTATCCATCTATGGCACACTAAAGTTGACATCCTTCATTTCCCGTCACTATAGCCGAATACTTGAACATGAGTAATTTATAAAGAATACGATTTACTTGACTCATGATTCTGGAGTCTGGGAATTTCAAAGCCTGGTAGCAGCATCTGCAGGACATCTGGTGAGGGCTTCTTGTTCCCTCTGGACATGGCAAAGGGCTTCTCATACTGGGGCAGCAGTGGGTCTCTTCCAGTTCCTCTCTTATACAGTCCATCTTAACCACGGTTTCCCCTCCCTCCACTCCTCCCGGCCTCCCCCAACCTCCTGTGTCCCCCACATCCACGCCCCCTCCATTTCCCTTCAGAAAGGAGCAGGTCTCCAAGAGACAGCAACAAAACAGGACAGAACAGCATACAATAAGACAAGGCGAAACCCCTCGTGGAGGCTGGACCAGGCAACGCAGCAGAAGGAAAGGAGTTCTAAGAACGGCCAGAGGAGAGACACACTCATTCTTACAGCCGGGAGTCCCACAGAAACACCAGGCTCGTAGCTCTAACATGTACACAGGGGACCTGGTGCAGAGCCATGTAGACCCCATGCTTGCCGCTTTCATGGGCAAGCTTCACATGAACCCGTATGAGCCCTGCTTAGTTGGTTCAGAGGGGCCATGTCTCCTGGTGTCCTCTGTCCCATCTGATTCCAACAACCTTTCCTTCCCCTCGTCCGTGGGGTTCCCTTATCCCTGAGGGGAGGGACCTGATGGAGACCTCCGATGTAGATTCTCGCTGTCTGTGAGTCTCTGCACCTGCGCCCACCTGCTGCCAGAGGAAGCCTCTCTGATGATGCCTGGACAAGGCATTAATCTGTGTGCAGAGCAGAATATCATTAGGAGTCATTTCACTGACATTTTTCCTCTTGCCTGTCATGCTTGGTTCTACCCTAGGCCTCCGGGCTACCCAGTCTTCGGTTCCTCCTGACCATCCAGGCACTGTAGGGAATGGACTCCTTATTGAGTTAAACCAAGCATTGGTTGGCCGCTCCCACAAGTTCCTTGCCACCATTGCCCAGCTTGCATGCAGCACAGACTGTAGGTGGGGGCTCTGTGGCTGGGCTGGTGCCCAGGCTTCTCTTTCTGTAGTCTGCAGAGCACCTTCTTGGACTAAAAAGTGGAATGGAATGTAGGGTTGACACTTCCTCTTAGGGACTGCCCCTCTTCAGGGCCTCACCCGACTCCAAACCCATTAACACCTGAATTGGGGGGGGGGTGCCCTAATTCTGGCAAGGTCTTGAAAAACAAAACAAGGAACCCAGACCAAAGGGGTAGGTGTTCCCCCAGCAGGGGGAGTTCCAGCAGCTAGCTGAAACCCTGCCCTGCTGTGCACAGGGGCAGGGCCGGGTGGGGGGGGGGTGGGGGGGGGGGGGGGGGGGGGGGGTTATTATAGTGAAGAAGCCTGTCAGGCACTGGGGCACTGGGAGGTGAACTGGAGAGGAGGAATGGGAGACCACTTTCTCTGCAGGTGTGCAGAGCCCTTTGGAATGTTCTAGCAACTAATGGCTTGATCTCTCCTTCCTTCCTTCCTTCCTTCCTTCCTTCCTTCCTTCCTTCCTTCCTTCCTTCCTTCCTCTCCTTGTTTAATATTTAAGCCCAAGTCCATTTTCCTGAAGGAGTGACTAGACAGAGGCCTGTACTCAGGTCAGTGAGGCAGGGAAAGCAGGCAGCCACCCTCCTATAGAGGATGGGATCTCTGTGTACCCCTTTAATAATTGGCTAATTACAGATAGAGAATGCTGCCCAATATTTATCTCATTCAGTTTTCCGTATTTCTCAGTTATAGATGGGGTTTTCTCTCTTATTAAACATGACTGAAGTTTGAGTATTTTCCCCTTTTTAATCAGTTAAAGACCTGAATACTTCTAGGGGAGAAAATTATCCCAAGATCATTCCTCTAACATTGCAGGGCTCAGAATATCATAGGACTTAGATTCTAGGAGAAGATGAAGCCATTGTTTAGAGTTTCTTTTAGAAAAGACAACGCCTTCTTAAAAAAAAAAAATGAACTTGTCTTCCTTCACACAGAATTCATTGCATTATCTCCGTTGGGCAGCTCGGACTTGGCAGATAAAACTGTAAATCTCTGTACTCAGTGTTAAGATGGGGTGTGAGTGAAGACCACGTGGGTGACAGAATATGCCAGGCAGAGAGAGTTTGAATGTGGAGTTTGAGATAAAGGGAATAGGAAGGAAAGAGAGAACGGGAGAGACAGAGAGGGAGGGAGGGCATAGAGTGGGGAGGGAGAGAGAGAGAGAAAGAGAGAGAGAGAGAGAGAGAGATCAGGAGTAGGCGGAGCTTGTCTCTAACAGGGACCTTTGTACCTGTATACAGTCCAGTCAGGGAACTGCTTGCCATAGCACAGGGGTGCCAGGTTCCCAAGGGGCAGGGTCAAGGTGTGCCTGGATACTAACATCCAGTACTTTCCGAAAGAACCTGGAGCAGTTGTGTGCACATGTTTAGCCACTGCTGCCACAGGGGGTGATCTACCACCCCCAAACCACTAATGGTGTATTTTCTAGATGTTACACCAAATTATAACGTTGAAGACAACAACATCTGGGCACTGCACTGGGGTTTCCTGCGTGTCTGGTATCTGCCTGCAGCAGGCTGTCAGAGGCCCTCTGGTTGGGTCGAGCATTTTATGATGCTTACAGTAACTGAAAATGTGACTTCTTCATAGGCTTTTCCGGACTTGCTTAATGCATGGCTTGGTTAAGTGGTTTAACTGTGTTTCAGCCAACAGGACAGAGCATGTACGTTGCTGGACTAGACCCAGCTCTGAACCATTCTTCAGCCAACCACTCAAAGGCAGTTTGCTGGGGTACGTGGGAGAGCTAGAGTCAGTTTCCACAAAGAAATAGACAGGACTGGCTGCTGGGGCTGACTTCTCAGCACTTAGCCGTGTGTCTGAATGTGAGATTCCTCTTGGATGATGCAAAATTCATAATTCCCAAGTAAGAGGAGAAACACATCTGTTTTCACTGTTTCATATGTGTGTGCTGGTGTGTGCCTATGCACATGCATCCAAGTCCTTATAACACACTGCTCAAAATCTCGAAGAAAGCTTTGCTATTTTAAATAGAATTTTCTGGGCCAGCAAGATGACTCAGCGGGTAAAGGTGCTTGCTGTGTATGTGCCTGGCAATCGGAGTCTGAGCCTTGAAATCTACCTCAAGGAACCTGCATAATGTTGGAAGGAGAGAACTAAGTCCACAATTTGGCCTTTGACCACCACACACAAACAGTGGCATGTACACCCACACATGTGCATCACACAAACACAAATAATAATAATAATAATAATAATAATAATAGTAATAATAGAAGACAAAATGCATTAAATAGAATTTCCTATCAAAGATACTTTGAATATGAAAAAAGGAAAAGAAAATAAAAAGTTCTTGACTAAAATGAGCAGATTCTACCGAGGGATAGTAAACCATCTTCAGGGATGCCCACGCATATGCTAGAACTGGAAATGAAGAGAAATGAAGGGGAGGGGAGGGCATTCACTTTGACAAACCTATTGTTTTTCTGGGTTAATGACAACCCAGATGTTGGGTGTGTGCTACACACCGAATGCCTTTAAGTCATTTTGTTTGATTGGGAATCAGATAAGATTGCCATTAGACTGGGACGTCATCACTAGCCCAAGTCAGATGACCTCACTGCTAGCTCTGTCCAGTTCTCCGAGTTCTGGGTATCGGACACACCAACTCAGGAGTCCCCTAATCAAGCAGAAGCGAAACTGTCTGCTTAGAAAGGAGGCAGAGAAGGTGTTGCCTGGTGGAGTAAGCGGCTGAGGTTCCTGAAATGATGGCTTCAGCCCTGTGCCTCTCCGACTGAGCCCCTCTGTGGACGGCGGTTCCTGCATGGTGTTGCATGGTTGTCATGCAGCTGGCAGGCTTAGCACGACACTGAGTCACTGGCTTGCTGTTAGTTTCCTTTTCACAGTTAAGACCCAGTACTTTCAACTCCTGATCTGCCAGCAGGTCAGCTCTCGATAACCGGGCACCACTGGGATGGCCATTCAGGAAGCCAGGAGTCAGAACAGCCCTGGAGCCTAGCTCTTGCTCTATGCCAGCGCCTGTCGGTCTCACTGGTCCAGCCGGTCTGAGGGAGCTGGTCTGGCACACTCTGGTTTACAACTCCCATCCCACTGACATGTTTGAGTGGCTCCTGAACTGGCCATTGTCATCCACGACTGTACCAAACACAACTAAATCAATCAAAGGAACCAAATCTTTCCTCAGTGCAGCCCCGTGATACTGTTGGGAAATAATGGTGTTTCACATCTTAAGGGATTTCGCCAAAGAGCAGTCAGTGTCTTGAAATTGCTTTTCAAACCTTAAGTAACAGTAGCATGAACTTACTGTGTGTGTGTGGGGGGGGGGGGTAATGTTCCTTGTTTTGTGTGTGGAGTGTTATAGTTGGCATTTCCTTCGGACCCTCAACCAGCTCCCAAATAAAGACACAGAGACTTACTATTAACTCTGACCACTTGACTTTAGCTTATGCTTCCCCACTGGTTCTTTTAATTTAACCTATTTCTGTTTCATCTACATATTGCCTCGGGGCTTTTTTACCTTTCTTTCATTCTGTATGTCCTATCTTCCTATTTCCTCCTTGTCAGTTTGTCTGTATGGCCTCTGGTGTCTCTTTTCTTTCTCCCTTGAAGTCTCAATTCCTCCTCCCTGCCAGAAACCCCACCTGTACCTCTTCCCTTGCTATTGGCCATTCAGCTTTTTATGAGAGCAGTCAGGTGCCATAGACAGACAAGGTAAAACAGCAACACAACTCTACATAGGTAAACAAATATTCTGCAGCATAAACAAATACAACATACCTTTACACTTTCTTTTTATGTATTCTTTGTGTCTTTTACATCATGCATCTTGATCCATTCATTTCCCGCCCTTAAATTATCTTCCCTCTGCCCTTGCAGCCCCCTCCTCCCCCCACCCGGTAATATTTAAGAGACAAAAAAAAAAGGTGGGAATTTCATCATGGACGCTATAGTGACTGGCACAGTGAGTCGTGTAGAAAGCCCTGTAGTTCATAAATATCTGTACTTGCAAGTGATCATTGCCAGGAGTCATGGGTCTGGTTCTAGGCCTTTGGTTTTTCTACACTATCAGTGCTCAGCCCTCACTTGAGCTCCTCTTGGGCATCCTGTTGTTGCCCTATGTCGTGGAGATTCTGCAGCTTTGGGTCTGCAAAATTGGTTCCTTCATGTGCTCCAGCAGATCCCAGATGGGGTAGATATTGGGGTGGACCAACCCATAACCCTGGTTCTGGGCCAGAGTAGTTGCAGGGTTGGTCAGCCTGCCAGCTCTCTCTTGTTCTCACCAGCAGGGTGAGCTCTCCTGCATTGTCCTGACGAGTTCAACCCTTGCATAAATGAACAAGGGGCAGGGACAGTTTTCCTGCTTTCTTGTCCTCAGGGCCAGACCTCCCACTCCTGCACCTTCAGGGTCAGTGAAATTACCTGGCATGAGTGAGAAGGAAACACGGAACACGCAACACACCCCCTTAGGAGTTTATTAGAGGGGGTGCATACAGGCCTGGGGACCCGTGTGCAGAGAGAGATAGGGAGATGGCGCCTCCAGCTTTTAAAAACTGCCTAGCACATGCGCACAGGGGGTTGGCGTGAGTACGCACACTGATGACGCAGATGAAGGGCGACTCACGAATGCACGCAGAGTTTAGCTGAGTCATACGTGGATGTAATACACATGCGCGCACGTGGGTCCTTTGTGCCCGAGGGCCCGTCTGCATGTGCCTGCCTTTAGAACCCGGAAGTGCAGCCTTATCTGTGGCTGAATAATTACAGCCAGCTCTACTGTATTGCTCAGGTCATCAGAACCTGAGGACCTAGGGATCGCTGTCATCAGAAGAGAGGTAGGGCTAGCTCTCCAGCTCTTATAACCTCAGGGCCAGCTCCCCCACCTGCCTCAGGTGTTGCTGGGTGTGGGTGCGGGGGAGCATCTCTCACTTGACTGCTGAGCAGTGGGGGCAGGTCTCCCATGCTCACAGCTTCAGGGCTGGCTCACCCACACCTCTGCCAACAGGGTTGTCTCTGTAGTGTTGCCCAGCCGAGGTGACGCAGTACATCTTTACCCAGTTAAACAAATGCAACACATCTTCGCATAGTTAAACAAATATTCCGCAGCAGGGTGTGTTTTATTTTATTACCAATGGGGCTCTCAGATCCCTCAGGATCTGGTTTGTCTGTGGCTGAGCACCTCGTGGACTTGGGGCTGTGATGAGATGCGGCCTCCATCCTTACTCAGTATTAGATAGGTTATAGGTGTTCCGGTGTGCTGCCTGTGACTTCCATTTTTTCAAGATGACCTCTTTCTATGAACAGCAGGTGCGCTGTCTGTACTCTCCCCTCTCCCCACCTGAACAGTTAGGATGCTTGGATTAAAATAACCAAGTAGGAAGTGGCTGAAGATGAAGAGTCCTAGCAATTAGTAGAGCTTTTAAAAGCACAGGAAGTGAAAGGGAAGCAACATGGGACTCAGTTTCCCCTAATCCAGAAATCAGCAGTTTTCTCAATTAGAACGGTGTGATTTCCACCCTGTCCTGGGGAGCATTGTTCCTGGTCTGTTGATGAAAAGTGACATCAAACTGATTGGCTTCCCATGTTCTGGCAGTCATTGGTTATGCCGGGAGTGTTGGGGATAAGGGCAGTCACTTGAAAGGCATACAGGTTGACAGTGGCATCCCACCCAGTTCTCTGTAGTTCCATCTCAGGACAGGTGACAGGGTCTTTTTTACAGTATGCTTCTCCTCTGCTAACAGGAACCTGGCTTTCAGGATACCATTTGTTTTGAGTGAGCTCTCTCCTGGAATGTGGACAGGCTCCCATTCATTAAAACAGATTCAAGACTAAGTCCTACAGGATTGTCAGTGTAGAAGAGCCTGACCGGTGGCTTTAAAAGCTTGCCTGTGTGAATATCTGCAGATGAGGTTAGAATCCATTTGTAATATTAAACACCCGCGGGGTACATACAGTTGCTGTTTAATAACAAACCCATCAATGCGAACGGGCATTGGGGAAGGAAAAGGTCTCAACTCTGAAAGGTCCAAATTCTCCACCGTCAGTTCGGTTTCTATAGAAGAACCCTGTTCAAATGCTAAAGTACTGTTGGTCCTTTCTTATTCCACGCGATTATCTCCATCTTAACCTTGGCTAGAGGAAGTGGGACTCGTGGCTGATAGTGCTTGGAATTACACCTGCCACTCTTTACCGGCTCGTGAATCTCCTTAGGAAAAGCTCAGTGAACTTAAAGAAACGTGAACCCGCCTATGCTCCTTGCCCCTGGCCACCGGGCACCGCTGTCCTAGAAAGTACATTGCAGACCCAGCTGTTCGCCTCCCTCCTGGCATTTAAACATGGTCGTAGTGCCAGCTTTCTCAAACCTGCAGCCTATCTCACATTCCAGGAGGATTCACCTCCCATGGAATGTTTGGGTCTGGGGTAATTTTTTGGTCATCTTAAGAGCAGGCATTACTGGTATCTTGTAGGTGCAAGTTGGGAATGACACCAAGCATCTAATATCGAGGCATGGGGCACATACAATACGAGCTTCTCCAAGTGAGGCAGCAGATGGAAAGTTCATGGTTAGCCTGGACTACTACAGCAAGGGACTGTCTCAAAACAAAATCTCAAAGGGCCGAGAATGTAGCTCAGAGCCTATGTGAGGTTGTAGATGCAATCCCCAGTATTGCCAAAGTGGGGAGGGAGGTGGAGAGGCGGTTCAGTGGATAAGAATGTTCGTGAAAGCAAGAGTACAGGAGTCCAAGTCCCCAGCGCCCATGCAAAAGTCAGGCATGGCCATGTGTGCTTGTAACTTCAGTATTAGGGACAGACAGGCAGATCTTAGGAGCTCAGATATGATCTAAATCGCAGTAGTGGAGAGACCATGCATTAAACATTGGTAAATGTACATACAGGGCATACTGAAAACCAAACCTCATAGCAAGATAGATGCAGTAAGTACTAATTAGGTGGCACTGTTTTAATTGTGTATAAACATGTGCTTCTGGAAAATTCTTAGGTTTCTAAGCTATGGGTCGGTCACGTGATAGCTCTGCTTATGCATGTCTGCTTCATTTAAAACAGCTGGGCTAGGCAGCTTAGGTGGTAGAGCCATTGCCTAGCATGTAGGAAGCCATATGTTTAATTTCCAGCATGGCATAAACCAGGTATGTCAGCACATGTCTATAATCTGTGCTGGGGCAGTTGTGAGATGAAAGTCAAAATGTTGGGTGTTCAAGACCAGCCTGGTCTGCAAAAGACTCTCTCGGATGGACGGATGGGTAGATGGATGGATGGACAGATAGCCAAATAATTAATCAGGAATTGTGATACTGCTTGGTTGTAACAGTGACTAGCTACATAGGACAGCGTCTGCCTTGAACTCACAGTAAAATCTCAGGAAACAGAAAACGGGTTGCCTCAGCACAGCGTGCCCACCTAACTGAAACACATTTCACAGGGTTAAAGTGCGTAACAAGTCAGTCACAGTGAGGACTCCGTGTCTATTAAAAACACCAAAATAATGGCTTAAGTAAGGTGTAAATAATTTCTCTTTGATTTAGCAGCCAGAGCATAGAGTCCCAGGCCGAGGCAGAGGCTCCGGGGTTACTCAGAAACCTCCTATTGCTCCGCAGTCTGTGATCTACCGCTTCTCTTCACCAGTGTGCTGTGGCTGCCCCCGCTCCGGACACCAAGTAACATCAAAGAGGAAAGCAGTGAGGGCATACCTTCCTTTTAAGGGCATGGCTCTGAGCAGGGACATCTTAAACTTTTCCACTCTGAGTACCTTTCGCCTGAGGAATTTTTACTTGACCTCTAGTATATGAGTACAAATAAATCAAGTGTTCACTGATTAATAATCATGAAAAAATTATCTTAAGACAACTCACTGGTACAGATCTAATTTTACCATTTAAGGATGAAGCAACATGCATTCTAACAGGGTGGGTGTGCTTGCTTGTTTAAGACTACGCAGTACCGTGGTACACTAATTTCATATTTACATACTGAGGAAATACTACAAAGCTTTTTTTGTGGGCTTAAACCAGTGTTTCTGTAAGAACAGGGAAGTTTGTACATAGGGTAGTTGCGGTGCTGCAGGCAGCGTTCCTTGGCGTTTCATGGTGTGACATCACTTACAGCGGGAAGTGTGAATGGTGTCCTTTCAGACCAAGGCTGCAGTGATGTCACACAGTGCAGCGCGGAGGGGTTCGCTATAAGAACACCTCAGACTCGTCATTCAGTGTGGGCTTGAATTTAAATGAACTTTTGTTTTTCTGTGTGTCCTGAAACCCTACAGCAGGTCACCACCCACTTTAAGAACGTTGGACATAGACATAACACTTCCGGCAATTCAGTTGCCCAGAACATGGTCACTTGGCCACTACTGGCTCTTAAAGATGCTAACAAGCGTGTCACAGCCGTGGGCTCAGTGGACACTCAAGGGCTCCTTTACTAAAAAAGAAATGCCTGGGTGTCCGAGGGCCTCTAGCTCTGCCTCAGGTGGAAATAGCTTGTTTGGGTTAATTCAAGGTCAGGAACTCAAAGCCTGATTAGCAGATCCAGCTGGCCTTAGGCCAGGGTAGAGTTCAGGGCTGCGACATGGCTCTGCACTGGTCTGTTACTTCACTGTTAGGTTAACCTGAGCAGCAAGAATCTGCCTAGGACACCAAGTGCATACGTTGCTACTGAGGATACCGCTGCTGTGGGATTGTGCTGCTCAGTGAGATAGCTCAGGATGTACACCAGCAGTGCCTGCCATAGTGAGCTGTACCAAGCACCATCGATACATTGTGGGGGGATGTAGGCCCCCAGCTAGTGTGTTTCATATCAGCTCAGCTGAGCATCAACTTATTAGGCAAATGGATGCCTATTGATTTCATTTGGATTTTCAAATCTCAAGTTATTGTTGTTGCTTTGAATTCATTTTGTGTGGTAAGCTGCTATTGCCTATCCCAATCCCCAGTCAGCACCAAGGCTACTAGATCTGATTTGAATTGAAGCTTATGCTGAATTGCACTGGGTAGGGATTTGTGCTGGCTCCCAAGCTTTTGACTGTTCCCTGCCTCAGAACCAACATAGGTGGACAAAAGGAACACAAGGCAAATGGTGACCCAACAGCTGCTTTAACAGCTTCAAGTGACTGGCCTCATATTTGTCTGTTTCTGACCAAAGTGCCAGGAATTTCTGGCCCAGTGGTAGGTTGTCAGGCTTGACAGCAAGCACCATTACCCCACTGCCCCACTCCCTCCAGCCAAGATTCGTACTCCCTTTACTCCTTAGTAAGGACATTTAAAAATTCCTCAGGGATAAAAATGCAATTTTGGAGATTACAAATGGTAGTCACAGTCTTTAGCTCCTATGGTGTGTTGTGGCTTGGATGAGAATGTCCCTCACAGGCTCAGATATAACACTTGGTCTCCAGTTGGTGGCAATGTTTGGGGAGGTTGAGGAGGTGCAGCCTTGCCAGAAGGAATGTGTCGCTGGAGATGAGTGTTGAGACCTCAGGCCTCACAGTCAAGCCCCTTCCAGTTTTCTCTCTGTCTTGGGCTTCTAATAAAGAGTATATGCTCTCAGCACCCTGTCCCCACTGCCATAAGCCCAAACAGTCTCTTCCTGTGTAAGTTTACTTGGTCATGGTGGTTTTGTTGTTGTTGTTGTTTACAGCAACAGAAAACTAGCATTCGGTATTTAAGACTTTAGCGCCATGTAGCAGACCCCTCCCTTGCCAAAAATTCTGCCCCCTCCTCTCTAAGGAGCAGCCTGACTAGGTTTAGACAATCTTTAAAGTGGAAAATCCACATACACCCCATGCAGAGGAGACACTCACTGACAAGATGAGATGGTTTTACTCCCGAACTGTCTTCTTTATTTCCACCACTGTGAATCTGTAAGCACACTGGATAACCGGGGCAGGCTATTTTCTACAGATGTATCAGCGTGCTCGGTGTGGTTATGAGCTTCATGGGGTAGCCAGGCCTCAGTCCCACAACCTTGTCTTGGATTTCTTCTCAAAACGTTTCTCAAAGCAGGTCCAAAATTAACACAGTGTCCTCTAACAACTTGAGAGAGGTTGTCAGAACTTCCCCTAGTCAGGGTTAGGTCTTAAAATCTCACCCCCCAGCTTCCCTACAATTTCTCAATGCCTTTTTGGTATTCAGGACACGAAATTCGGTGAGATGAGTTTGCAGCCATTTAGCCTCAAAACCTATGAGGAAGAGCCACGGTGACCTATTGTAATGGTTCCTGGGGTTTTTCTTTTTGCTTTTATTATTCGTTTGTTTGATTGGTTGGTTTTTTTCAGGACAGGGCTTTTCTGTGTAGCCCTGGCTGTCCTGGAAATTGCTCTGTAGACCAGGCTGGCCTCAATCTCAGAGATCTGGCTGCCTCTGCCAACATTATTTTTCAACAGAAAATGACAGCTGTCGCTCATAGGGAGTCAGTCCTCTGCCTGTTTTATAAGAGCGACAGGAAGAGCCCACAGCAAGATCAGCAGAGTCTTCCCAACAGAATTCTACCTAAAGGCACCACATTTAAGAGCAAGGTTCATGCTTGCACCCTTTCTTGGTCTGCAGACTTTCTCCAGTGCAATGTGGCTTAGATCCTGCTTTGACTGTGATACAATTTGTTCATAAGAGCCCTTGAGGACCCCTAGTATTTGCTTTGTGGTATTAAATCCCCACCTTGTTAGCAGTTGTGGTTCTAGGAATTAGGCAGCTCAGAACCACAGTCTTGAAACCAGTGCCCCAGCTTTGCCTCTGACTGACAGGACCCCAGGGAAGAGACCCCTGTTGTCCATTGTGGGGCTCAGTATGTATGAGATGGACATCATGCCCTCCCACCACCAGGCCTTTAGGAGGGCCTATGACACATGTTTTGCAGTGCTTGGTACGTCATAGCTCAGTGTGTTTTGCTGTTGTCCTGTTTTCTGCCTGTGTGTTAAGGTAAACGGGGCCAACAAATTTTCAAAGTTAGTGAGAAATTGAGTTGGGGAATTACCAGACAAGGTTCTTCCTCCAGCGGGAGTTGTTGACTGAGCTTTGCTTCTTAGCTTTATGTCTTCATGTCTGCCTCTTGCATCCCAGCTTCTTGTGCACCTATCAGAGATGTCTGTGCATGCATCCCCACTTCCTGGACCCCTATCAGAGAGGTCCGTGCATGCACTAGTGAGAACATATCTGCATTAGCCCTAGTCTGTGTGGGGACACTTCTAAAGTCAGCTTCCACTTGAAAGTGTAGAGCCTCCTTTCAAGTTTATAATGGAATAGAGAAATGAAGTCATTCTCTTCCCAAGCAGCAAGTGATAATTAATACCTGTGTGTCCTCCTTTGCTTCTCTGTGTCTGTGATAAAACACTGGCCAAAACAAACTTTGGGGAGGAAAGGGCTAATGCCATATTACAACTCCCAGGTCACAATTATTACAGGTGGAGTTTTCCTGTCCCCGCCGCCTGTTTCCAAATAACTGACTCAGAGACTTAATATAAATTATAAATGCTCGGCCAATAGTTCAGGATTGTCACTGCCTAATTCTTACATTTAAATCACCTATATTTCTTATCTATGCTTTGTCACATGACTCATGACTTGTTACCTAATTTTCTACATGTCCTGCTTTCCTGGTGGCTGGCTGGCTAACTCCAGCATTCTCCTAGTTTGGTTGTCCCACCTGTAATTCCTGCCTGGCTACTGGCCAGTCAGCTTTTTATTAAACCAATTTGAGTGGCAAATCTTCACAGTTATGGCTGGAGCAAGTCGGTGTAGGGCCTAGCAGCCGGAACTGAAGAAAAGACCGTGGAAAGAGTGCTGCTCACGTGCTGCCGCCAGCTTCCTTCCTCTCACTACCCAGGACCACCTCCTAGGGGTGCCACCACCCACAGTGGCTGGACCCTCTCACATCTAGAAAATGTCCCACAGACTTGCCAACAGGCCAGCTCTTCAGTTGACATTCCTCTTCCCAGATTGACAAATTGGCAATTCCAATTTAAATTAACAAAAATACTAACCTGGGCCATGTGGAATTAATGGTGTGTCCCTTCCCAGCTTAAAGAATTTGGGGACACTTGTAGTCTTTCAACAGGAACAGTGCTGAGAACCAGCAGAGTGATCTGTGCATTCACTTTGGAGCTAAATGTCGCATCTGATGGGCCATTTGATCTCCAGTGCAGACATGAGCATTTACTGTATGAGTCAGAATCAATGATCCGTCGTTTTGTTTAACTCTTCAGTCTAATGCATGCTAGGCAAACTCTATACTGAGTTATTTCTGCAGCCCGCTTTTAACCTTTTGCTTTGAGACTAGGTCACTGCATATTCCCCATGACCTTGAACTCTCTGTGTGGCCCAGGCAGAACTTGAACTTGGATTCCCCGTACACACAGAGAAACCCTGTCTCGAAAAACGATTGGAGAGAGAGAGGAGAGAGAGAGAGAGAGGAGGAGAGAGGAGAGAGAGAGAGAGAGAGAGAGAGAGAGAGAGAGAGAGGCCAGTGTTTGGGATCTCAATTATTCCCTGTTCTGTCTGGCTATGGATGTTGCTTCAGCAGCTCTCTGGATTGGGACTGGGCAGATAGCTCAGGTGGAAAGTGGCTTCTGTGCCAGTGTGGGGATCTAGATTCCCATCCCCAGAGCAGACAGGAGAGATCCAGAGTTTGCGAGCCAATCCAGTCCGGTCAGTCTGTTGTCTCAACACATAAGATGGGGGAGGGGTGCACAGAGCCAAAATACATAGAATGAAAGACTCAAATAATTAGTAAGAATAGTGTTTAAAATAGGTTGCAGTGTGATTAAGGAAGACATATGACTTTGTCCTCTGTTCTACACCCTTACGTGCACACACACACACACACAAACACCCATACATGCACACACACCCACATGCACACACACATGCACCTCTGGATATTGAAGAGTCAAATCCTTTCCACTGGCCTGATTGGTGTTGATTATATGAAGCATAGATGGGATATCTCTAGGAGTTTTACTTGACATTGTCTCCTTTAAGATCAGGATGTGGCCACATTTTCAACCCAGGAGACACCAACAGTACCTCGAAGCAAATTAATCTGCAAAAAGGAGCCATACACTGTTGAAATGAGAATATGACAGTGATCCAACTCCAGAAGTACTTGTGAGTTCCTATATTAATATTAAATGCAAAAATCTTTGTGCACCATGAAGATTACAAGTGTGCACATGCCCAAACTGGAAACCATTCTGATAGTGATATCTGTTCCCCTGTTATTGTGATGCTCATAGTACTGGGAACAATTTTAAGACAGATTTGTTATGCAAAGCTCTTGGTATGTAGTGTGATTAATCTGAACTCAGCATCTGGGGAAGCAGGGCATGGGGGATGGGGTGCTCCATCCCAGTCCAGATTTCACCATGCAACTTGGCTTAGGCAGTCAGCTTTTACACCCCATAAATTGTCTACAAACTAGAGAATAATGTGCTTTTTCCCTAGTGCTCCCTAGTCAATAGAGGATGAGGTAGAGGTTCCATTGGGATAGTCTCCAAAGGATGCTGGCCTTTGCTCTCAAAGGTAGAGAGTTTTCACCTGTAGTTGGAGACCACTCATTCATTTCCCAGTTGCCCAGACCCGAATAATCACACAGAAACTGTATTATTACAATACTGCTTGCCTATTAGCTCACGCTTCTTATTGACTAGCTCTTATATCTTAAATTAAACCATTCTTTTAATCTGTGTATCGCATCGTGGTTGTAGCCTACAGGTACATCTGGCATCTGTCTCCTGTGGTGGCTTTTCCTCTATCTGCTTGGAATTTCTGCCTTGCCTTATTCTGTGCTGCAATAGGCCCAAAGCAGCTTTTTTATTAACCAATGGTATTCACAGCATACAGAGAGGAATCCCTCACTCACCTTTGAGAGCTAGCCACCCCTCAGACTCATCTGTGGAAAAATTATTTACATTAATTTACATATCACACATCAATGCTTCTTTTCTCTCTTGCCTATAACTAGAGAAATTTTAATTAAATCACAAGTCTTTCTTGTTTTCTATGATGAACATAAAAGGAGAGGATAGGAGAAGAAATTTTCAAAGACAAGCAGTTAAAATATGTAAGAAAAGGATTATAAACAGAGCACATAACTAGAATGTGTAGGTGTGTCTTCTATCTATCTGATGATTTCATTGGATAATTAATAAAGAAACTGCCGGGCCCATCTGATAGACCGGCCCTTAGGTGGGTGGAGTAGACAGAACAGGAAGAAGGAAGTGAGGTAGATGGCTCAGTCAGATGCCACGCCTCTCTTAAGTTAGACAGACTGCCATGCCTCTCCTCAGAGAGAGAAGCCAGACGAGATGAAGCTCCAGCCCAAGGTGGACGTAAGCTAGAAACTTCCCGGTAAGACACCGCTCATGGTGTTACATATATTATTAGATATGGGTTAGTAAAGATGTGAATAAGAGGCTGAAAATAATGGGCCAGGCAGTATTTAAAAGAATACAATTTGTGTGTTGTTATTTCGGGGCATAAGCTAGCCAGTGGCTGGGAGCCGGGTGGCGGGAAGCCGCCCGCACCTCTTCACTACAAGAATGTATTGCATTGATGGGCTGGGGACACAGCTCGGTTGACAGAGCTCTTGCCTAGGATGCAGTCAGTCCTGATCTCAGTCCCCAGGGGCACCACACACCAGTACTGGTACTGGTTTAAATCCAGTACTCCGGAGGGGGAGGCAGGAGGATCAGAAATTCAAAGGTGTCTGTAGCAGGCTTTCTCAGACTGCCAGCCCCCAAATCATGACACAGAGACTTGTTGGTTATGAATGCTCAGGCTTAGTTTAGGCTTTTTTTTTTTTTTGGCTAGTATCTTATGGCTGTGAAGAGATACCATGACTACAGGAACTTAAAAAGTCAGCATTTAATTGATGTGGCTCACTTACCGTTTCAGAGGCTCAGTCCATTATTGTGATGGTGGGGAGCATGGCAACGTGCAGGCAGATGTGGTGCTGGCCACATCTTCACCAGGAGGCAGCGGGAAGTCAACTGACTGTCATACTGAGTGAAGCTTGAGAAAAGAGACCTCAAAGCCCGCCCCCACAGTGACGCACTTCCTCCAGCAAGGCCATACTTCCTAATAGTGCCACTCCCTTTGGTGGCCATTATCCTTCAAATCACCACAGTTAGATCTTTTTTTTTTTTTTCTTAAATTGACCTGTTTCTCCTCGTCTGAGTTTTGCCTCGGGACTTTTTACCTTTTTCTCAAAAGCAGGAAAGCTTTTCAAAAGCTGCTTTCCTGCTTCCTCTCTGGCTCACTGGCTTTCAGCTACCTGGCTAGCCCCTGGCATCTTCTTCTCTTTCTCCCACATTGTCCTCCATCCTAGATTCCTCCTCCTCCCCCTTCTCCCTGCCTGCCAGCCCCACCTATTCCTCCTCTGCCTAGCTATTGGTCATTCAGCTTTCTATTAGACCAATCAGGTGCCTTAGACAGGCAAGGTGAAACAGCAACATAATTAAACAAATGCAGCATAAACAAATATAACACACCTCTACATAAAGTAATATTCTACAACAGGTGTCCTCATCTGATACATGACAAGTTCAAGAGCATGACAGGCTACATGAGGCTCTGTCAAAAAGTAATACGTTGCATTTCCCTCATAGAGAGAAGTCCTTTCATACTTCCAATTTATTATTTGATATTTCTGATATCTTGCTTGGTAGACAAACTACTGATTTCACTGAATTTTTCGTAGAGTAGTGGAGGCTGGCCTTGAACTCACAGTCCTCCAGCCCCACCTCCTACATGCTCTGGTTACAGGCATTAGCTATCACACTCAACTACATTAAATTTTTTTTTGTCATTTTATTTGGTTTCCTTTTCAATTTGAGAATTGAAATTGGAAGATGAAGCTTTTCAAAAAAAGATACATGCTTCTCCTTTTGCTTAGTTGATGTGGACTTGAAACATAGATTATCTGTTTAATTAAAAATGTCTTAGGCATCTAGAAAAAACCATATTGAGTGAGATACCCAGACTCAGAAAGACAAATATAAATGGACAAATATAAGTGGCTTCTAGCTATAAAGCAAAGGAAAAAATCAGCCTACAGTCCACAACCCCAGACAACCTAGACAACAAAAAGGACCCTAAGAGAAACATACATGGTTCTACATAGGAAGGAGAAAAAGACAAGATCTTCTGAGCTTGGGGATCATGGGAGAGGGTAGAAGGGGAGGGGGCAAAAGAAGGGGAATGAAGAAAAATGTATAGCTCAATAAAAAAAGAAATATTAAGAAATCCTAAGAAGTTTTATTTATGTAATACGTTTTATTATTTACCATATCATAGCCTAAAACTAAAAGTAGAAAATAATTATTTTATTCATTTTAAGATGAAAATTACAAGTTCTTTAAATAAAAGTCCTAGGGTGTTTACATTTCTGTTACATGTACGGAAAATCTACTTGTCACTCTTGCCAATCCCAAAATGACTAAGAAATGGCTCTGCCTTTCTATTCGTTTGTATCGATCGTGTTAGAGCCCTAAGAGTCATTTCTAAGCTCCTTGAAAACTCCTTGCTCATAGGGTATGCGTTTAGAGTACAGTTGCATCTACACCAGAGCTGTTCCAAGTGCGCGCCACTCCTCAACAGGGCTCCTGTTCCAGAACGACCACGCCTCCTGTGGTTGTTTCTTCAGTCAAGGTCTTGGAAAGCGCCGCTTGCCACCTTAGGAAAGAAAGTCAGCATGGGGTACCGACCTTTTTAGCGCCAGGTCCAAGTAAGAGTCTCCAGGCCAGCAGCCAGCAGGAGTTTCTACTTGACAGAGGCAGTGGAGGTCTTTCCTAGAGGAGCAGCACCCAGGTACAGAAGCTGCAAAATGCGCATGCGCATTTTCCCTCGCGGAGCATCCCAGTTTCAAACCCCTCCTCTCTGTCTTCCCCAGGAAAGGGGAACAAGCCAACTTCTTCATCATCCTGAGCTGTGGCAATGACAACCCAGTCTTTCTGGGCTGTTATGAAGATTAGCTAAAACTTTGCTTTAGTGTGGGTCCAGAAAAAAATAAGTCTTTACAGTTTGTCCTGTTTCACCTCCATCTACACCAGAAAACATACCAGGAGGCAACGAGATGCCTGAGTGTAGGTAAAGGTGCCTGCCACCAAGCCTGGCGACTGAGCTCAGACCCCGGGAACCACATGATGGGAGGAGAAGCCACCCGACTTCCACAAGCATAGTGTGCCACTCACGATCCCACACTCGACCACAAAATAAACCAAAGTGTAAAAGTGTAACAAAGCAGATAAACAGATAACAGACATAAATTGTACAGATTACTGTTCTGGTAAGAGGTTATTAGTGTGGCCCCTCATCAGGTCAGCTTTCTTAAGAAACTGCCAGCAGGGGTCTTTCCTCACCTCCTGCCTAGCAGTGCACTGTACTACTTACTGTACACGGTGTGCCCTCCCCTTTCCTGTGCTGAAATCTGCCTCCCACGTTGAGGGTTAAAGGAGGGTTTTGGGAGCAGTCAGGTAGTGGGATGGGCCATGTGTGAATGGGATGCCTTCCTCACAGAAGGTGCTCAGTTAAGGCCCTTCACTTCTGCCCTGAACCCAGCTGAGAAGCAGGTCCTGGCCAGACTCTGCCTCTGCCTTCATCTGGTGCTTCCCGCCTCCTGAGCTGGAGCATCCCTTTGTTACCTCATCAGTCTCTGGCCAAAGGAACAATGACAATCACAGTCCCCCAGCCCTGTGTCTGTGACTCCCCACCTGAGAGTAGTTAAATAAGCCAGCAACAGAAATTCCCACCATGTGAAAACTATCTGTTTAATTAAATAAGCAAGATCTCAGAGTCAAGATTTTAAAATGTTGGTTTAAAAGGGCTGATCTTTGTTGTATACTATTTTTCCAAATAAAAAAAAAAGACTAATTTTAGAATAAAAAGCACAGTAAATATTCCTTGGGTAAAGAGAAGGCTCAGGCAGGGGTGGGGAGTTGGTTCAAGGCTTCAGTCCCAGCACTCAGGAGGCAGAGGCAGGCTGATCTCTGAGTCTGCAGTCAGCCTGGTCTACAGATCAAGTTCCAGGGCTATGAGAGAAGCCCCATCTTGAGGCTCGGAGGATGTCAGTCCTCTGAGCTCGCTTTTTACAACAGCCTTCCCAACTGGGAGAGAGCTTCGCAGTGATGCAGAGAGATTTGCCCGTGGGTCTTTAGAGGTTATTCCCAGACGCTCTCCACCCATTGTGCGCAGTCTGCCTTTGAATGTCAAATCTCCCATAAGCTAGGAGGAGTGTTGCAGGTGCCAAAACCCAAGGTTAGGTGAAAACAATCAGATGATTGTAGTTTCTATCACTTCAGAAGTGAAGGCGGCAGGTTAGACCACACAGGAATTCCAGCGTCCGGAGCCGGTAAGGCCTTGGTGGTATTTGGAAGCCTTTGAAGGAGCCGTTGGTAGGATCAAGGGTTGTCACTAAGAAAAGAAGACAAAAATAATTGAGAATTCCAGTGGATTCTAACCTCAGTGAGGAGACCTACTTGACCCCTGCAGGCTCACTTCAGTAATATTTTAAATGACTGTGACATGAATCACAGAACAGGTTTGAATGTAGGTGGTGTGCTTAGCAGGGCATATAACTCTGAGAGCAAATAGCATTAAAATCTTACTAATATATGAGATATTTTATGAAGTCATAATTTTCAGATTGTATAATACCTTGTTAATGTGCTTGTATTTTGCTGTGCTGGAGCTCAAACCCAAGGCCTTGCATTTGCTAGCGAAGGGCTCCACCCCTGACTACATTCCTAGCCCAAAAACCTTCGTTATTTTTAACAGTGGTTGTTTTACTTTTAATTTATTCCTCCATTTATTCATTTAATCTATATTTTGCATATAGTTCCACAATCAGTGAGGAAGGGAGGAGAAATTCCCCTGGTGGTTTAGATGATGATAATATTCTTCTATCTTCCCAAATGTTTTGATAAATGTTTAGATATTCGGAGTTAAAGGTTTTCCGATACTCACTGCAGTTGCGGCAGGCTCGAGTTTGTTTGGCTATGTCTTACTTTCCCTCTCTGGAAAGAGTTTTAAAAAAATAGCCAGTGTCGTGTCTCACTCTCGGGCAGATACAAGTGGACCAGATTTCACTAAAATCTGCATAATCGGTGCTCAGAATTTGGGGCAGGGTGTGGGACGAGTGTTAAGGCAAGCTGTCACTGTAGCCTGAGATGACCTAGACGTCATTTCGCCCATTGAACTGGTCCAGACCTCACAGCTATCCTCCTGCCTCGGTATTCCAAGAGCTTAGGTCAGAATTTTTTGTTTTAATTTTTTTGCATCATTTACTTATTCATGCTTGCGAATTCACACATGTGCCATGGTGCGTGTGTGGTGGTCAGTGAGCAGCTTGTGGGAGTTGTTCTCTCCTTCCATGTAGGGTTAGCGTTAGGGTTAGGGTTGAACTTGTGTGATCAAGCCTGGCAGCAAGTGCCTTTACTCGCTGAGCTATTCTGTGACTGAACAGATCCTTATTTACACCTTTAGTGAGGGGAAGGTACCTCACACTTGGAGGTGAGGGCAGTACAAAGCCACAGACCACAGGGCCCGGAAACCAGAGAGACTATCTGTCCCTTTCGGGGCACACCTCCAGTGACTTGAAGACTTCCCAGTGGGCCCCACCTCAACCATTTCATCACCTCCCCATAAGGGCAAGCTGGGAACCAGGCCCTTAACCCAGGGGGCCATTTATGAATCCAAACTATAGCATATAACACACATCTGATGTGAGATGTAGGACATGGCTGGAGAGGCTGCAAACAGCACAAGGTCAGACAGAGAACAGATAGGGATGGAGTTCTTCACTCTCTCCTAGCAGGTCCTAAGGGAAGTGTTCGTGTGGCTCCAGTAATACCTTCTTTTTTTTCCTCATTTTTTAAAGATTTCCATCTCCTTCCCTCCTCCTCCCCCTTCCCTCCCCTCCCTTCCACCCATACCCCCACTCCACCCCTCTCCAAGACAAAGAGCCATCAGGGTTCCCTTCACTATGTTAAGTCCAGGGTCCTCCCAGCTCCCCCTAAGTCCAGGAAGGTGAGCAACCAAACTGACACAGAGGCCTTGACAATGGCTCTTCCTCCCCAACCCTTCTTCTCTTCCTTTTCTTTTTCTTCTTCTTCTTCTTCTTCTTCTTCTTCTTCTTCTTCTTCTTCTTCTTCGTCTTCGTCTTCGTCTTCTTCTTCTTCTTCTCCTTCTCCTCCTCCTCCTCCTCCTCCTCCTCCTCCTCCTCCTCCTCCTCCTTCTTTTCTTCCTTCCTTCCTTCCTTTCTTTCTTTCTTTCTTTCTTTCTTTCTTTCTTTCTTTCTTTCTTTCTTTCTTTCTTTTCTTCTTCTTCTTCTTTATCTTCTTTTTCCAGACAGGGTCGCCTCTGTAGCCCAGGCTGGTCTTGAACTCATGGCATGCCTTCTGCCTTAGTCTCGCTAGTACTGGCATTGCAGGCAGGAGGCATCTGGTTAGAAGCCTTGGTTATTGCTCACAGGAAACTTTAAAGTGGAACTAAATTAGATTGCTGTAGCAGAGTTCTCTGGTGCAATAAATTGAAATTGCTAGAGTCCTCTTTGGCCTTATAGTATAATGCAGTGAATGGGCTTCTGAGTGAGAGAGGCAGCCACTCCCTAGCTAGGTAACCTTCAACTCCGTCACTCCGAGCCAGCTGACACTTTTCCTTTCAAATGGTAGGTCTAACACTAATGTCTTGGGCACAGTGCTTTGTGAGGTTCAGTGCAATGTGGAAAACATATCGCATGGGGCATGGAACAGCAATGACTCCTCCATAAAAGGAAGTCATTGTTTCGGCCGTGCATTGTCTCCTTGGTGCACTGGTAACAAACCCTGGTGTTGATTGTCATCATGAAAATCAGCTGCCAACTGGAGCCGTTGTTAGAACTGTGTTCAGCTTAGCTCCAGAGGCTCACTGGACATGGATCTGTTCTGTCTGATGAAGTCAGACAGATGGTGGACATTGAGCCGTCCGTCTTCTGGTGTTATATTCTTCCCCCTTTATCAGGAGTTTTCATCTTCACGGCTGAAGGACACTGCTCCACCTGCTGGCACCCAAGGGAGATGGCCAGGGTCAAAAGCAAAGCCTTTTTATTTGATTGTCTTGGAGGATTATGGGTAGTGTGGGTGTTAAAGACACTCCCTCAATAACTTCCACCGTCCTCGGGCAGAACTGGGGTCTACACTAGCCTCTGAGAGCAGGCAGAGTTGGTCAGAAAGGGTATGTCTCTAGCTGGGAAACTGCCACTCTTTGAAAAGGGGGGGGATAGATTCTGCTAAGTACTAAAAAATTATTAGTGTCTGCCAGACCTCCCACTCCCATCCCAAACTCCCTTTAAGTCCTGTCAGCGTGAGAGCTGACCCAATAGTTCGTTACAATAGTTCGTTAGCCTCTATGCTGCAGTGTACAATTAGGTTTCTGCCTAACACAACAGACAAGAATGTGGTGATGTGCTGGCTTGTTTATTCATTGAACATTTATAGAGGACTGTCAAGTAGAAGAAAATAAAGAATCACTATCAACATTTTCTTTCATGGATTTTTTTTCAAAGTTAAGTTATATAGAAGCAGCGGGCATCAGTTGGCCTAGCTTCTGGCAGTGACTCTGTCTAGACATCTAGAAAAGTTTCCCATGTGGCGGTCAAGCCCCACGTGACTCAGCTTTCTTGGATATCGGAGCTCCTGGTCCCAGGCGCTGTCTGTTAGCAAAGGGTTCAGAACTTGGGTCTTCTCCCATCTCTGAGGTAACTGTGTAGAGGACAGGTCTAGAGAACACACACTTCTTCCCCAATTTAACAGCTGGTAGTCAATCAACATTTATGAAGCTAACTACTGGCTCAGCGCTAAGTAACCAGTCCCATCCAAACTAGGTATGGTGGCTCATGTCCATAATCCCAGCATTTAGGAAACTGAGGCTGGGGTATTGACAGACATTTGCGGTCAGTCTGGGCTACATAGTCAGTTCCAGCAAACCTGAGCTACAGATGAGACCCAACCTCAAAAGGAAAAGAAAAGAAAAGAAAAGAAAAGAAAAGAAAAGAAAAGAAAAGAAAAGAAAAGAAAAGAAAAGAGAAACACCGCAGCACCCCACTTTTCTGGGTTGATTGTTCAAAGCATCAGTTTGCTGAGACTCAAGTGGTCAAGCCCTCCTTCCTAGGGGACTTTGACATTGGCTTCTTATAGCATGCAGGAGCTTGAATGAGACCATAGTTCAAGGAGGCCTCTGCACCCCAATTTGTCAATCGACAGTCATCAATCATTTGGGCTCTCCCAACCTGTGTGTATATGAACTGAATACCGAATCAAGGGGTAAGATTCCTGCTTGAACCGAGGTTTGAGGCAAGATGGTTAGGCCTGTGGGACCCTTCTTAATCACATATAGTGTTCTGGATACACTTGGGTGTGAGATGTCTTAGAATCAATGCTCAATATTGCCTATAGAGTCATAGCAGATGAAGGAGCCAGATTTGAAGGTGGGCGGGTCCTCTACTTTCTGTTTAATAGCGCTCCTTCCCGACATGATTAAATGTCCCAGGCAGCTTTGGAGGTTTGCTTGCTGGATCTCAACCTTTCATACATTTATCCTTCAGCAGTATGGAAACAAAGCTTTGTTTTGTAAAGCTTGTTCAGCATTTATGTCCTCCAAAAGCCCAGGGAAGACCAAGGCAGTGAATGGTGCCATGCCTTAGAATCCACACCCAATGCTTGTCATTGGTTACAGGCTGACAGGCCTTTACTAAATTCTGGCAACCTAACAGTTTGTTGAATGGGTGTTTTGACCAGCACATAGATCAGATAGATAAATACTACTTTGGAAGAGTATTTGAAATGGTCTTACAGGAAAGATTGATCACGTGGAGACCCACAGGGAGTCAGTCAGAAGGAGTCTAGTAAGGCTGATATGGGCAGCAAGGAGCAACAGCTGTGGGGTCTTGCTCAGAGACACTAGTGGTTCATGGCATAGCAGCTCAGCTATGAATGCCAGCTAGACTTGCATTGTGCCCACTGTCCTAGTACAGTTCCAAGGCGCCAAGCTCGGTCCTCTGAGCTAAAGGGGCAGGAATGGTTATCCTAAAATGAAAGGACCTTTACAGATTACTTCCAGTTTATAGAAGACCTTCAAGCACTTGTCTGACGATAATCAGCCCCAAGAGGCATAAACGCTGCAGACTGGCAACTTCCTTGGCAGCACGAGGGAGCCAGATTTAAGCAGAGGGTAGAGGAGAGAGCCAGGCAGATCAGGCCTAACCAGAAAGTGTCATGGCCTTCCTGGAATACAATCTGACTCATTGGTTTCCATCTACCCAGGAGTCCAGAGAAACCCAGAATTCCACTTTTGAGTTATGTCTCAGAACTTTTCAGCTGAACTAATCGAGACTCCATATGTTGGGATGGAAAACGCAGGTGGCCCCAGACCCTGGTCTCCGGGGATGAATCAGCCAGGCTCTGGCTAAAGTGAACGGTTATTTATGGATTGAGCTCATGCTGTCTAATTTTACCCAGATACAGCCCCTACTCACAGCGTTTCTCTCGCCTAAATCAGGTGGAGTGGTGGTTGCTGGGGAGGATCATTCCATCGGGGAACGTAGTTTTTCTCCCCCAGGGAGGCACACCAGCAAAACCGTGTCATGCTCCAGACCAAAAGCCAAAGACCTTAATGAGGCAAACTCGAATCCTCCTCTTTATCCCCCTTGTTTTGAGAGCGATGCCATAAATATGTTTATTACCACAGTCTCTCTGCATAGCAACCAAACGCCCAAGGGATTCTTCAATATGACTTAGTTGGCGTCAAAGGAAAGGCTTGACTTTTAGGGTGCACCCATCTGACTGTTGCGTTGACCCTCCTTGGTGCTGATTTATGGCTTACTGTAGCCTCTCAGCCTCTGTGCCTGGGACATCCTAGGCTGACCCTTGCCAAAAAGGAGGTAGAAGAAATGCTAGTGTCTGAATCGTTGCCAGCTTGTAACTAAGAATATTAAGTGCACAGCCAAGGAGCAGAGGGAGGAGAAAAATCCCTTTGTGTGATGTAGAATTTTGAGTCAGTTTCCTGTGGCTTAGAGGAGCTCACATGAGATATGGGGGAGTCTAGTGTGCTCAGCCACTAACAAGACATTCTAGGGAAGTCGTTTCACTTCTCTGGCCCTTGCTTTGCTTCCATCTAAGAAAAGAGACTTAAACAAGATGAAAATTCAGGCTCCTTCCTGAATGAAGTTTTGAGGTAGGGTGGAGACATGGTTACCATGGAAACTCTTCTTGACCATGTGCAATTTAGAGTACACCTTGAGTTGGGAGAGGTCTTGGAAGTAATAATTCATTTGGCTCTCTTGTATGAAGGCTCTGTAGGTTCTCAGCGTGATCCATATCCTGTACCAGTCTACTGAATGGGTTTATCTCATGTTCAGTTTTGGGGACATAGTTGTTGGGTTTGATCATCTATGCCTATGAGTAAGACACATCCCTTTGTGTCAGTAGGTCTTAAGAAGCACAGTTTACCATACCGCATCTTGCATACTGAGGCCTCGTTGTCGTGAACAGAAGCCCTCACGTCACTGTGTAGGAATAGCTGGGGACATCTCACTGACGCTGCGCAGACACAGCTGCACTGAGAGACGAAAGTGCTTGTGCTTCTGGATCTGTTTGCATCACTGAAAACACAGACCTAGATGGGGGTGTAGCTCGGGCTATAACATGAGCTTGGTATGCTGACAGCCTGCGGCCCATCCACCACACAAAATGGAATCGAGGCCTTAATTAAGGACATGGAAAACCCTAAGTGATGTTTAAAGCCAAAACTATAGGTGAGCCGTTAGAGAGAAAAGCCTCAGACTGCATTGTGCCGAGTAGCCAGGAGTCACGGAGCAATTGAGGATATTCTAGAAATCAGAGTCAAAATGACTGAAAAGAAATAAAATGTTTTGCCAGAGATAAAAAAAAAAAAAAACCTATGAGACTGGGCAAGAAAGAATTTGTCATTAGATTAGAGTTTTGCTCTAAAAGAAAGGAAAAAGATTGTAACTACGCAGCTACTTAAAATAATGACAAACACCAGGGGGTGTGGGAATAAAGAAGGAAGTCAGAAGTTTTAAAATAATATTCATAGTTTGAACGGTCTGGAGACTTTGAGACTAATTGAGATGCTGGTATGTGTACTTTTCCATTCGTGGTATATGTTATGCTTCGTTAGAAAAAAAATTAAAGCAAATTCCCTTACTAATCTAAAAAAAAAAGGGGGTTGTAGGGTTTTTAAAGCAGAACCAAAGATAATTAGGATGGGATGTGCTCACCCAGCTTCCCAGTTGCCACTGTCAGGAGCGAAGATGGAGCGCCCTTCAGGGATGCTGTAGATGGGGCTGAGCATGGGAGAGAGTTTCGGTTAAGAATGGCATGAGTTGGCTTGCATCTTCATGCTTCATACTCACACAATAGCAGCCACCATCCCAGGTGTCCCCTCTGTCATCAAGGCATGAGAAAGAGAGAAAACCAACACCCACTCTTAGCCTTCTTTTCACCAGGAAAGCAAAAATCTTTTTCATTGGCCAGCGCTTTTAACTCAGGACTAAGAGTCATTGCCTCCAGCTGTGGGAGAGGGCAGCAGGAAAGGAAAGACTGTTGTCGGCTGTGACTGTTGTGTTAACAGTAATCGTGCCTCAACCAGAGTAAACCTGGGGTGTGGTGGACTCGGGAGGCTATAAAGTCTTTGCAGTTTGACTTGCGACTGTAAGCATTTCTACTAAAAGAATCGTAAGATCACATCTCTTAAGTTTATTTGAAACACCGTTCTGATTTGCTTTCTATTGCTGTGATAAACACTATGACCAAAGCAGCTTGGGGAACAGGGGGCTTACTTAACTTACAGGTTGCAAGTCGTCATCAAGGGGAACCAAGGAAGGAGCTTGAAGCAGAAACCATGGACAAACACTGCGTACTTGGCTAGCTTTCAGTGTCCAGCTAGCCTTCTTGTATAGCCAGTCCCATCTGCCTGGGTATCGTGCTTCTCAGGGTGGGCCGAACCCTCCTGTGTCAATTAGTAATCAAGAAAATGGCCACAGACATGGCCACAGGCCAATCTGATGGAGCCAGCTCGCCCACTGAGGCTACCTCTTTCCGAGAGTGTCAAATTGACATCCAAGATTAGCCTTACAGACACGTATCCATACCAGGCATATCTCTTTACTTTTTGCTCTGAATTGTCAGTTGACCTTAATAGTTTAATGCTATTAAATTAATCGTGCTAATCAATATGTTAATGCTAAGAAATCCCCATTCATTCTGACTGTAGAATAAGAATAATATTTAGCCCCTCTACATAGATACAAACACCAAGGAGTTAGGATCCATGCCGAGATGGGGCTGGGGTTGAGGCTGGGGCATGTTGGGTGCCTCACGGCCCAATGTGGTGCTTTCCCTGTTCATGTGTCCCAGTCCTCAAAGTTGCCATGGCTTTCCAAGACTGGAAGAAGCTGAATTCTGTATGATGCTTAAGCTTCTCAAGTTCACGACTAATACTCAAAAAATTATTAAGAGATGTCTTCACTTTTAATTACGTATGCGCTGGGTCTGTGGCACAATTAATTCATTTATTGTGGGTGCATTAGAAGACACTGCACTGTCTTGACCTCCACCTATCATTAGAATTATCGCCCTCCTGAGAGCGCTGTTTGATTGCACACTTAGAAAGAAGTGCTTGAAATACCATCTCTTATCTCTATGTGGCTTGAGGACAGGCACCCAGGAGTGGTCCTTGCCTTAAGATGTACAGCTGGCCTCTGTCTTTACCTCCCCATCCTCCCCGTCCCCTTCCACCCCGACTTAGGCATTACTGCTTGACACAAACTAGTTTCTTCTCCCTGAGGCCTCAAGAACTGCGTTTTAACAAACACAGATTAATCAGTAAATGTGTTTATCAGTGGTGGGATTGCTGGCAGATACTGCACAGCAAACATTATCACAATTTCCCCATGGCTTCTCCCTGCACTCCCTTCCAAATCTGCGTTATTTGTTTCTTCTGTCCTCAGATTACACTTCTGGGCAAAACCTCATTCAAATGTGCATTGATCCAATTGACTTGTCCAAATATAGGTGGAAACCTGTATCTGGAAAATGGTTTTAGCCTAATTGTGTGAAATCAAGCACTTCGCTCCGCGGTGTCCTCCGAGCAGCACTCAGGACACTTTCCTTTGCTTGGATCTTGGGAGAAGCTCCTGGGGACATTTAATTTTCCCCACATATACTCCATCCTGGAATGTAGCGCTGTGCTTCAGGAAGGCCCACAGAAACTCGGTCAGGTCAAGGACAGACTGACGGACGGACAAGCGGTCTCTTGGAAGTCCCCATTTTCCTCTTCTGGGCACCCCCATCTGTCGCCTGTCTTCTTACACAGCTGCAGATGAGATGTTTGTGTAGTCCATTGTGGTTCATTGAGAAGAGGCACGGGTCAGGAAAGAAAAGGAAATTCTATTGACAGTTATGAGAAATGCACGTCCTCTAAACTACAAAGCGAATGTATTGAAGTGTGCTTACTCCATCCAAGACTGCGTATGGATTGCTGGTGGAGCACCCATTTCCCAGCTGCAACAAGAGATGTCGGATGGCACCGTCGAAGCTCTTGTGCCAGGAGCAGTGTGTGGCAGTCATCCCTAAGTTAGCTTTGTGTGAGCTCCTGGTTAAAGATTTTCACAGCCCAAAACTTGGCAGCAAAACTTTTCTTTTTAAAGCGCGGCGGAATATTTTCTCTCCAGACATGGACCCGTTTATTTTCATTTTGGAACCTGGGATTTCAAATGTTTTGTTTACTGCTTTGTGGCAGGTGTCTACATTTCTAGAAAGCTAGCGTGCCGTTCTCACCCACTCAAGTGTTTATTGAGTACCTTCTATAGAGTGAATAGAGTCCTGTCAAGCCAGCATATGTGTGTGTCTGTGTGTCTGTGTGTACTGGCTTTACCAGAAAGGGGATCAATGGAAGACCCAGCTGCTGTTGGGCTGTGGACCCCTTTACCATTGTGGCCCCACTGGTACCCTTTATTGATGGGGATGAGGGTGGCCGCTGGGTCTTCTTAGTGGATCCCAGCCCCAATTTAGGGGGAGCCTCTGAGGAAGTCTTCAGGGCTGGCTAAGATGCTGTGCATTTTCAGTGCCCTGTATTCCTCACAGTGTCTTTTCTCTTGGCCCAGAGACAGAGAAGCTCGTCCTCGAGGCAGGAAATGGATTACCATCCTGGAAGTTCAGTGACCAGCTCTTTCCCTGCGATGTGTGTGGGAAGGTGTTTGGCCGACAGCAGACATTGTCGCGACACCTCTCTCTGCACACAGGTGAGTGGGGACCACAGCTCCAGAGCCTACACTGGCCCTCCCAGACCTCTTTGCAAGCAAGAGACTGAGTTTCTCTAAGAGAATTACTATGGGAAGTGGGGGAACGTTAGCTGCCTGGCACATGTAAAAGAGACCCTGGAAAAGCTTTTCTATACTGAAAAGCTGCGTTGAATTCCCAGAGGAACTAACGAGAAAAGACATGCATGTAAGTACCTCCAGGTCAACTCTTGAACTCTGTGAAGAATGGAGTCATATCCAAATAAAGGCTCAGAGGCTGGGGATGAACCCCACCTACCTAGTTTCAACTTCTTTTTGTTAAGAGAAAACATTAACTTAGATTTAAGCGTGAGTGCTAAGTGTGAGACAGACTCTGTAAAGAACGACTGTTAACAGTCCGAGTGTGCGAGATCTTAAGAGACACTCCTCCGGTTCATCTCAGGGTGGCAGGCACGGTGGAGCTGGGGAGCACGATCGCGGTGGAGAGGTAGTTTCTGTCTTTGCTTACCTGTGGCAGTGGACAGCCAATGGTTGGTTCTAAGGGTCAGGATGAGGAGGGCAAGCATATTAACAAGAAGTAAAGAAAGAACAAACAGTAGCATAATCAACAAACACAAGTGAAGGCAGGAAAGGTGAGGTGCCCTCGTCAGTCAGCATTTAGAAGGTGCACATGACAGGGCTGGAGTATGGCCAGCCGTAGAGCACATGGGAGACCAGCATTCAGTCCCCAGCACCGAAGGAAAGACAGTCAGATGTTTAGCAAGCCTGGCATTAAGTCAGACTTTAAAGATGTTCAGATGATATACCAGTATGATATAGCCAGGCATGCCTGTAGTATCAGAGCTATCAATATGATATAACCAAGCATGCCTAAGCATGCTGTAATGTCAGCATTTCGGAGACTGAGGCAGGAGCATCTCTAGTTTTGAGTTCAACATGAGGTACAGACCCTGATCCAAAAAAAAAGGAAA
Organism: Arvicola amphibius; assembly: GCF_903992535.2. Taxonomy (NCBI): domain Eukaryota; kingdom Metazoa; phylum Chordata; class Mammalia; order Rodentia; family Cricetidae; genus Arvicola; species Arvicola amphibius. The sequence goes on from NC_052061.1 coordinate 17,813,702, forward strand.
AATAAAAACATAAAAATAAAAGCAGAGCCTATTAATAGGACAGGATTAATTTTGACCTGTTTATCTTTTTAAATCCACCAAGTTCAAATTTTCATCATATGTTAGACAGAAAACGATAATGTGTTTTAAGAAGTGGGATTTTAAGGCTTTGTTCTTTAAGCATCGTAAATGAAATCTCAAGTAACCAAGTAACTGAGGATGAATAAAGTTCCCTGATTAACTAGGATCAATTTAAAAAGGGAAGAACGAGAAAATGCAAGTGTCAGATATCTAAGAAGAATGAGAACACTAAACACCTACAACTAAGAAAGCTACAGCTCAAGTCAGCACAAAAGGCACAGAAAAAGAAAAGACCTTATCTCCCATCTGAGGAGTCAGTAAAGCACTCCAGCCCCACAGCCTCCCTGATGCCCGGTTAAGAAAGGGAAGCAGGACACTCTGAGCTGGGGACGAAAGGGACAGCTAATCAGCGGGGACACTGGGGAGTTTTGGAGGCAGGAGTGGCAGCGCCTGTCCCCACACTTGGGAGGCAGAGGCAGGTGGATCCCTGGGCATGCAGACAGCCTGGTCTATATAGGGAAACCCTGCTTCAAAGAGAGAATTATTGGAGAATAAAGCATCTCGTGATTTTTTTTTCTTCAGCATAAAAGTTAACTGATAGATAATTAAGCAAAATTACCAAAATAGCAAAGACAAGAACTTGAGTAAATCCGTTAAAAAGGGAAATTTGGAAAGCTGATGAGGAAATACTCTTAATAAAGATATTAGGCCTATTTGACAGGTTTTTCTTACTCCTGAGAAGAGGAAATCCCAGTGTTATTGGACCTTCGAGGGTGACAGAAAGCAGGACCACTCCTCATTCATTTTACAAAGGAAGTGAACCTTAGTGCTGAAACCCAGGTCTCTATCTCTCAACACCAAGATGGAGACTCAGGCCCAGCCTTGAGCCTGCCACTGTCAGATAGGGGTGGAAGGACACCGTGACATGTCCTGGTATCTCGTATTCTACTGTAGTGGGAACACTTCTTACCCCACATTTTTCCTGGTGAAGAAAATGAGACAAGTATCTTCAAGCCAAGCCCCCACATCTGGATCGAAAGTGAGGTTGTTCTTGCTGTGTAACATCGTACACAGGCAAGAAGGCTGCTCCTCGGCCTCACACTCCATGTGATTAATCAAATGTATTCAGCACACCACTCTGGAAGCGCGCCCAAAGCCTTAGTTAGCTTTAAGAGCCAATTTCCATTAACAAATTAATTGAGATTTTTAAATTTTATTTATATAATGAAAATTTCCAATTAAATTATTTTATCCAAGTCATTTTTCCCCTTTAATTTCATTAATTTTTTTTCCCTTCCTTGGCTGGCCCAGGCCTGGAGCTGAGAGAAAAGGATGGACCTCTTAGGCTCCAGTTTTATCAATGTTTATTTCCTTATCTTTCTTCATCTCAGTGCCTGCCCAAGAGTGACACATAGGCCACACTCATGTGCACACTCATAGAGCAAGCACACCCTGTCATAAAGAGGGATGCGGGATGGCACATGGGGCACACTCATTTGCACACTCATAGAGCAAGCACACCTTGTCATAAAGAGGGATGCGGGATGACACATGGGCCACACTCGTGTGCACACTCATACAACACACACATACACACACACACACAGAGTGTCCTTCTAGTCCCTGTGGAGCTCACCTTGTCATGATGAGGGATAAAGGATGAGATGTCCAAGAAAAATAAATCCGAGAGCTCCGAGGAAACAGCTCAGAGCATAGCACACTGCTCTGGGCTGGGCTGCTGCAATGTTGCTCTTGGCTTCCATAACCTACCTTGAATCAGATTTGGTTTACACACCATAAAACCCACGCTTCGGCCTCAAAATGTTGTCCCTGCTGCCTAGAGAGAGCCTTTTTAATCTTTGAGTCGAGTATTGATACGGGAGCGAACTGCTAGGGATACCTTAGGAGCAGCTTTAAGGCGTGCCCTTCGTTCCCAGGTGAAGGGAGACTTGGGCTGACCTTCATCGGCTCCTCTAAGTGAGCTCTTGAATTGTTTTCTTTTTTGAGAGCAGTTTTGGTTTCTCCCCCAGAGGAAAGAAAATACAAATGCCATTTGTGCCCCTACGCTGCCAAGTGCCGTGCAAATCTGAACCAGCACTTGACCGTGCACTCTGTGAAGCTGGTGAGCACCGATGCTGAGGACATCGTCAGCGCCGTCACTTCTGAAGGCGGTGACGGGAAGAAACACCCGTATTATTACAGGTGAGTGAGGGGCGGTTTACCACATTTCTGAGACCCCTTGCTGGACACTCCCTCTCTGCCTGCCCAGAGCACTGGGCTCAGAGCCCCTTTCCTCAGCCTTTGGCTAACTTCATTTTAACGTGTTCTTTGCTTAGGCTGAACCCTGCGTTTGCACAGATTCCTATCTAGCTCGGGTGGCCCTAATAGAATTAATTGAAAGAGAAATGGTCTGGGAGGTGATTCTTCAGGACGGGGCTCCAGAAAGAGAACAAGACTCTCTGGGTGATTGGCTATTAGCTGTGGTGCAGTTCCCCACTTGGTGACTGAATACCTTGCTATGGCCTAGGAATCATGGGGAGGGTGGGGGTGTCTGAGCACTCCCATGCAATTGCTCCGATGGCCCAGCATGCTGTCCCTTGGCTGCCCATTATGATTCGCTACACTCTTGTGTTCAGCCTTGACTCAGCATAGAACTCCCAAGTCTACCAAACCTTGCCGTAGTGATATTGGTGGAGAGTCACCCTTGCAAGGCATCTAGGGAGGTGTCACGTGACTGCCTCTTGCTCAGAGTGCCACAGAACGATCTGCGTGCTCTCCTCACTGCACCTGAGGGTTTCTAGAGCCAGAGGGAGACCGATCTGCCAGTGGACCCCCACAAAATACCTTGGCAACACCGCCCCATGTCTCTGTGCCCAAAGGAGTCCATTAGGCCATATGTGGCATCTGGAATCTGTAGTTTTTAATTACCTTTATGATGATTTATCATCATTATAGCTTGTATGAGGTTGTTATATTATTCTGCCACGTGCCCTGTGTGACTGAGCAGCCATGTGCACTGTGTGACTGAGTAACCACGTGTACTGTGTGACTGAGCGCCACGTGCCCTATGTGAGTGAGCAGCCGCTCACTTGCCCTGTGAGTGACTGAGCAGCGTCTCGCGTGCCCTGTGTGTGACTGAGCAGCCCGTGTTTAGGACCCTGTCTCACTCTTCCCCTTTTCCTTCCTTGTTTTAGTTGCCACGTGTGTGGATTTGAGACAGAGCTCAATGTCCAGTTTGTAAGCCACATGTCGCTCCACGTGGACAAGGAGCAGTGGATGTTTTCCATTTGCTGCACAGCCTGTGACTTTGTCACCATGGAGGAAGCAGAGATAAAGAACCACATTGGCACCAAGCACACAGGTGACCATCCCTGTTCTTTTCCATCCCCTGCACCTAACGGGTATATGTGTGAGACCTTAATGTGGCCTCCTTCATCGGAGCAAGGGCCCTCCCTGAGCACCAGGGCCACATCACTCCCTTGGTCATAGTGTCGTGCCCTAAGTAGACCTGGACTTGGCTGCAGGAGTAGCTACTGCTGAGACCCATGAGCTGTGTGCTTGGTCCTCACCTGGTCCTGGCTGTCACCTAGGTGTCTAAGCTCTTATGCCCCAGGCTTGTGCGTTGCCTGCTTATCTCAGCCAGCGTAGCCCTCTAATGTGAACTCTCCTGACGATCACAGCATAGAGATTGAGGGGTGGGGGTTCCACACAAGGTCAGTGAGGAGTATGTGGATTCTGGACTACCATACAGGACACTCGGCAGGGCCTTGAACCTTCTGTTTTGTTGCACCGGGGCACTCTACCCACAGTTCTGTAGGCTCTTTCTTACGTGCTCCACAATGACACATATGTCTGTTCAGACTACCGTCTTCTGAAACCAACCTAACGAGGCCTGGCCAGTGCCCACCTTTCATTTAAAGCCTCTTGCCATGCTGGTTAGCCTCTTCCATTTAATGTTAGCCTATGCCTTCACCGCACAATTACACCGTCAGAAGCGATGTTACCAATGACGCTAGCATGAAGTCATTAAGCAGGATCGTGAGGGACTGCCCTCTACTCCCACCTCCCTTTGTGGTGCTTACATGTTGAGAGCTAGTGTTGCTAACTGCCAGTCCTGGGCATGGGGTCAGCCCATCACATCGCTGGCTCTCAAAGGATCCAGGAAGGGGAATCTACCCAGCAGTTGTGCTGACGATGTGCGTGGCCAAGAAGGCTCTGTTTCCCTGACCATTGGCTCAGTGGTGCCAATAGCAAAAAATAATTGCGTTTTTGTCAGTAAGTTGAGCGGCTCTGACTTGGGGTCCACAGAGAGGCATTCTGCTGAGTGAGAAGGTGCTGCTTTTACAGTTAGCTGTCTGAGTGTAACCACATTAGCACCGTGGGCTGTCGGTGAGCTGGGAGACCCACAGGGAAGGCAAATTCAACTTGGCATTTTGGAGGGAAAGGCCAGCTTCTCTCCAGCTCCACTGGCTTTGCATTCGCCCTCCTTTTTTGTCTTTTCTGCAAACCCTGACTGTCACCCTTTCTGCTCCAGTGTGTCCCTGAAAGTCCCTCCACCCCGCCGCAGCCCTCTCCAACACTCAGCTCAGGAAGAAGTTAACTTGTCCACAGTAGAAACTTAAGGTTCACGACTGAGCAGTGCCAACACACCTCCTAAGTGCCACAGGCTGCACAGGGAGACGTTGTTCCCTCTGAGCTGACAGACAACCTGGGAGCAATGGTCTCACTTGTTAGGACAGAAGCCACGGGTGAAACGCTCCAAAGAAGTTTTGTCTGATGTGTGCAGCCTCTCAGCTGGTAGCCACCTCTCACTGTTGGAATGGGATGATAACGTTGCTTGTGAGTTTAGGTGCTTCAAGCCAGAGTTCCCATGCACCCATGATGAACATTCCAGGCTCTCAGACCTTCCGTTTTTATTTTATGAATTCTAGGAGAGCTTCATACAAGGTATTTTGATACCTTGTCAAAGGTACTCCCCCTCCCAAGTCCTTCCAAGTCTACTTTCCCCCTCCTCCCACCTGCTTTTGTGTCCTTGTTCCCTGCCACCCATCAGAACTTGAAAGTCCTGGTAGATAATGCACAAGGGAACTGTCATGTTCCAGTAACACTGACAACAAGAGCAGGATGCTAGTCCCCGGGCCACGATTTCAGACCCCTATTAGAAGCTGATAGTTTTACAGTGAGAATCTGTTTCTAATGCTTCGAGAGGTTTGACTTTGGCCCAAATGAGTACATCTGAACCTGTGCATTAATAATCTAGCTTACTATGAAATTATATAAACCAGTATTCATGCTACATGATGTGCAGTCCGCTGTGTAGCCCCATGCTTTTGCTGCTTCGCATCAGAACCCCAAAATGGTATGCTTCTGCCTTCCCCTCCTAGCTTCCGCCTTCCCCTCCTAGCTTCCGCCTTCCCCTCCTAGCTTCCGCCTTCCCCTCCTAGCTTCCGCCTTCCCCTCCTAGCTTCCGCCTTCCCCTCCTAGCTTCCGCCTTCCCCTCCTAGCTTCCGCCTTCCCCTCCTAGCTTCCGCCTTCCCCTCCTAGCTTCCGCCTTCCCCTCCTAGCTTCCTTGGCATTTTTAGGCTTCTCCTCCCGGGTGGGCTCTAGCCCTGTCATTTGGGGTTGCATGCCAATACTTTCCTTCCCTTCCAAAGATGCTTAGAGAAGAAACGAATCTGCACAGCCACTCCCCATCCATCCCCACACCCCTCCTGGGTGCCGGCGCCTCGGCTGCTCCTGCTGCCCTTTCCCTCTATTTACAAGACTTACTTTAATTTTTCTTAAATTCAAGTCTCCAGGTGATGAGTTCTTTCATCTTCTTAAATGTCAACTTTGTTTGTCCTTCGTTTTTATGATATGTTTTTACCGGGTCTGAAGTTGGAGGTGGACAGTCTTTCGTTTCTTTGAAGATGTCGCTTGGTGCCTTGTCACGGGATGGCTCCTGTGGGAAAACCCGCTGTCTTTCTCACGTCTGCTCCACGTAATTCGACCTTTTGCTTATGGCTGTTCCTGGGAATTTTCTCTTCTCTTCTTTTTTCCTCTTATTTTTTCTTTCTTTTCTTCTCTTTTACTTTATTTTAGAGAGCATCTCACTCTGGAGCCCAAGCTGGCCTCTGTCCCCCGTCCTGACTCAGCCCCCTGTGCTGGGATGACACCACACAAGGCTCTAGAATTTTTTTCCTTTGCTTGCTTTTGAGCACTTTAATGATGATGTCTGTGTCTCTTGATATGGATGCCTTCTTCTTTTAGATAGGGTCTCCCTATCTGGCTCAAACTGGCCCTGAACTCAGAATCCCACCTCAGAGCCTGAGTGGTGGGTGGTAGGTGTGCGTTCTTGGCTCCTCATGCTCCTCGTGCTTGCCGTTCACTGAGCTTCTTGGATGCTGAGCTTTCTGGTTTCCCACAAGTGAGAAACATTTTATTATCTCAAAAAATTGTCAGCTGGGTGCACGCCTTAAATCCCAGCACTCGGGAGGCAGAGGCAGGTGGATCTCTGAGCTCCAGGACAGCCAGGGCTGTTACACAGGGAAACCCCATCTCAAAACAACAACAGCAGATTGAGATCAGCTGGGCATGGTGGCGCCCATGTTTAATCCTAGCAGAAGCAGGCAGAGCTCTGTGAGTTGGAGGCCAGTCTGAGGACATAGTGAGGTCCAAGGCAGCCAGGGTTACATAGAGAGACTGTGTGTGTCTCCAAGAAACAAGCAGGTAAGTTATGCCGTAGCCAGTGAATCAGGACTTCAGTCTATATGATATTGTCTCGATCACCTCCCGGCTCGACAATGTTCTTTTCATGTGGGAGGGGTCTTTGTTCTGCTCCGTTTCAGATCTTTCTGGTAGCTATTACTTGAGGTTTACTGATTATCTTAGTTAGGATTCTATTGCTGTGATGAAACACCATGACCAAAAAGCAAGTTGGGGAGGAAGGGGCTGATTTAGTTTACACTTCTATATCGCTGTTCATCACTGGAGGAAGTAAGAACAGGAACTCGCGCAGGGCGGGAACCTGGAGGCAGGAGCTAACCCAGAGACCATGGAGGGGTGCTGCCCATGGCTTGCTCAGCCTACTTTCTTATAGTGTCAGGACCGACAGCCTAGGGGTGGAACCACCCACAGTGGGGCTGGGCCCTCTCCATCAGTTATTAATTATGAAAATACCTTACAGGCCTGCCTACAGCCCCATCTTATGAAGGCATTTTCTCAGTTGATGTTCACTCCTCTCAGACGACTTTACCTTGTGTCAAGTTGATATAAAACTTTTCAGCAGGCTGATCTTTCTTCTTCTGTGTGACCCTCTAGCCATCCCCTCATTGTATGTCTCCGTCAGTAGGAATATGATTTGACCTTTCCATATCTTGTGTGTCTGCCTGACTTTTGGAATGTAATTTGAAACATAATTATAATGTCGTCTACTAAGAACTCTAAAACTCTGGCTGCTCCGGGTTAGCTTTCATTGGTTGACTTTCCTCCCCATTTTGAGCTGGTTTTTCTTGTTTCTTTGCATATCTGATAATCTTTGTTTAGAAACCAAACACATACTTCACCGTACTGGCTGTTCAGTTATGTATCTTGTGTTCCTGTTAGCACTGCTGACCTTTATTTAGGACATAGGTACTTGGAAGCCTTGCTGTTTCGGCATCTTTCCCATATGATTTGTTGGGCAGGTGTGGATCATGAGGTAGGGATTCATCTACTTGGGACTAATTATTGCCCTCTTTTTAAAAGTCCTTCCTCAGTGTCCCATCTAATGCCCAGAGTTGTGTGTTGCTCTGATCTTGCTTCCGGAAACAGGGACCAGCCCTGTGTGAGTGCCAGGCACTGCCCTCACTGTTCTCAGGTGACTTCCCCCGCACCAGGCATGGGTAGTTGCTCACCCCACCCCCAATCCCCGCTCTGACCCACGTCCTACTGACCTCTGCAGTCTCTGGGCATTTTTCTCTGTGTTCTTGCTCTTGGTTGATACTGTGTTCTGCAGGATTTGTCCATTTTGACCTCGCCAGACCCCTGACTGTGTCTCTTCTCCAGGGGAGTCCATCAAACTCCTCCTGTGTCCCTCTTACTGCCCTGCAACCTAAGACATAGCTTAGGGCAGGAAGCCAAGCAATTGTGGGCTGGCCTCCTTTGCCCTGCCTCTCAGAGACCAACCTCTTCCTTGCCTCAGGTCCAGCGTTGTAAAAACTGATGTTTGATATATATCGGTTTTAGCTGTTTTGGTAGCAATATTAGATCTGACCCCAGAAGCTCTGGCTTTGGATGCTAAAGTCCTGTGGCCCTAGGTTTTAATGGCTTGCTGACCTCCTTATGCCTGGCTTTGAAGCAGCGCCCGGTGTGTGCTGCTGAGTGTGAGTACAGCAGTCAGCTGAGTCACACTTCTGCACATGCTACAGTGCTCACGTGTGCGCTCTATGGAGTGGGCATGGTACAGTACCCATGAGAGGAGCGACATGTACACACTGGGCTGGCAGGACCCCGCACATGCTGTCCTCTCTCTAATGCTAAAAATGCAACACAGATCCTGGAACTCTGTGTGATCTTAACTACTATTGTCATTTTTTAATTGTTGTAAGACCTGCATAAACGCCCACACACATACCTGGGCCCAACATTCCGCACATGCCCTCAACAAGGGCTGCACTAGAATCTGGTTCCCAATGGGCGCCCTGGGGACACTGGAAATAATGAGCTCCCAGATGCCGGTATCACCCTTTCCTCACCTGCCGTCATTCTGAGGGGTTTCGGCTCCTTCATAACAGACCTGGCTTGTTTCATTTTCCAGGGGACGACAGGAAGACCCCCAGTGAATCAAACAGCCCCTCCTCATCCTCGCTGTCAACTCTGAGTGATTCAGCCAATGGCAAAGATGACTCAGACAGCTCCCAGAAAAACAAGGGTGGGGACAACTTGCTGGTCATCTCTGTGGTACCCGGGAGCCAGCCCTCACCGAACAGCGAAGAGAAGCCAGAGAAAGGTGAGGGAGGAGGTGGACATGGCCTGCTCACCCTGTCCACTCTAGGGTGACCTGGCCTTAAGAACAAACCTTAGAGAGGAAAACAAACTGCAGTGTGGTGCTCACTGCTAAAATGGAGCCCTTTGCTTTGGCTTGATTTGTGCTCAAATATGGGATGGGAAGATGGGGAAGGGGGTATGAACACCAAAGCTGAACGTTCAACCGTTTTTAGTGCAGAGATATGGGGGGGTAGTACCCAGAAAGCTATATGTGTTACAAGATGTAGGGTCAGGAGGAAGGGGCATTTGCCCACAACTGCCTGCCTGTCCTTCCCCACACACTCCTACACCCAGCTTCGGTCCTTTCAGGGTTCGAATGCGTTTTTTGCAACTTTGTCTGCAAGACGAAAAATATGTTCGAGCGCCACCTGCAAATCCACCTCATCACCCGGATGTTTGAGTGTGACGTGTGCCACAAGTTCATGAAGACCCCTGAACAGCTGCTGGAGCATAAGAAATGCCACACTGTCCCCACCGGTGGGCTCAAGTAAGGAAAGCAAGTACAGAATCTTTTATTGAGTTGTTACCCTTGCCCTACCCCATCCTCCCATGAAGGTTTTTGGGGGTCACAGAGTGGGGGAGCTTGGTGTTGGGGGGAGTTAGAAAGATCTGCTGCCTCTGGCTAGATGGTGGTCCAGCTGTCCCCAAGAGAGGCAACCCACATCAGTAGGAGAAGCCACAAGTCCCCCAGGCTCATGGTGTAGACCAGTGCAAAGCATCAGACCACCATGAGAGCCTAGACTCAGACCACAGTGCTGGGTTGTGTTCAGACTTGAATTTAATAGACTCCAGGCCAGTGTCCCCAGGTAGTGACCATTTCACGGGTTGTTGCTGCAAGTTACTGTGTTCATTCTTTAGATAGCCTGACATATATTTAGCTTTTTAAGTCAGTCCTGTAGGCACCCCAGCCCCCAAAGTAGAATCTTGAGGGTCTGATCAAACAAGAGGCAACGGTGTTCATGCAGACACCCAGTGCCTTGTGTCTTCCTGCAGACATGCTGACACCTTCCCCAAAAATCTAGACAGGGAGCATCCTCCTTCAGCAGTATTCGCAACAAGGACCTTGGCCTCAAGAGAGACCCATCAGCTCTTAGCAAGCATGCTATGGGACTAGCCTGACCACAGATGCTAAAGGACACAGGAAGAATAAAATATCATTCCCACCTTAGGAAACATATGTCCCAGCGCTACCAGAATTTAGTCGTCCAGTGATTCTGGAAGCAGAATCCCAAATCACAAGGCATTTTGGTTGAGCTAAAGGGAGAGGAGCATAAAATAGTTGGGTACAGAAAGAGGCGGTTATCAGGGCATTTTCATCTAAAACCACCGTGTAGATGAAAGAATGGGGAAGGACTTTTCCTTTTATTTTCTTGATATAAGTGGGTGGGGGAGGGATCTCTCATTTTAAAACAGTTTTATCCTTGAAACAACCTCAGAGAGGTGGCACGCCTCCTGAACGGGTAAGAGCTGGAGAGCCCAGGGGGACCTGGAGCAGAGTGTTGGGGGCAGAGTGGGGCTGGCTGCTCAGGACACCCTCAGCAACAAAACAGAAGAGTTTGGGGCATAGCACCTGCTGCTGATGCCATCCATCCTGATCTGCCCTAGGGGTCTGTGGGTGGGAGGGTCATGGAGAAGGGTTGGTTCTATCACCTATTCAGCTAAGATGGGAAATGCCTGGCAGAAACTTAGCTGAGAATTTGATTTGGTTTAATCCCACTGTCCCTTTATCAAGATTTGTATACCCTTCATTAAAAAGAAGAAATCTGCCTTCTGTGGATGGAGTAGCATCATTGCCTTCTGGTAGCTCAGTCACACCCACACCACTTGCGGCCTTGCCTCTCATCTTTTGAGACCCTGAGCAGGCCTGAGCCGCTGGTGCACTGGGGACGCTTGCACGAGGATCTCAATGCTTTACTGGGTCAGACACTTCCTGTTGGCGCTAACCATCCCCGTATGATAGTTTATGTTCTAGGACAACCAAGTAGAAGAACACTTTGAAAAAAAATTGATAATGCCTTCTGGCTATACAGTGAGTTTTGTTTTGTTTGTTTCTTTTGCCGTATCAGAGAATTAATTTGCCTGAGAAAGTGTCTTTAAGATAAATAATGGGATCATGGAAAAGCCCGAGTGCTTTGCCTGAGCAGTGAGCTACAGACAGAGCTGAGGGTCACAGAAACGTCCTTAACATGAGACAGACCGCCGATGTCTAAATGCTTTTCTGTGATGGGGCTGCTTGTACTCTATATCCTGTTCATAATGCAGATCGAATAAGATTATACTATTATTTTTCTTTTGCCGTAGCTCAGGACAGTGGTGAGTTTCAGACTCCTCTAGGTAAGGCCCAGCTTGGCGTAGGGGTTGTGTGTGCACTTGACCTGGGAATGGGCTTTATATTTCTGTGCACTCTTCTGTGAGCTGAGGGCCAAGGGCTAACAGTGAGCTTGGTGCTGAGGAGGCAGTGCACGGTGCACCTGACTGTCGGGCTCTGCTGAACACCTCTCCAACCCTCTGAGGACAGTCCCCTTCCGAGCCCTGCCTTGCAGGAGCTGAGTCCAAGCTGAGGCAACCACTCAGGCATCTGCATTCTTTTTGGAAAGAGCACACACATGCTACAGTTATCCTCTAAGCCACAGACTCGAACCTGGCAGCTTCCAGTCGTGAAGCCCAGCAGCTTTTGTAAACATACCCACCTCACGCCTCATAGCCCCTCTGACGGGGCTGGTGGTAGTGTGACCCATGACAGAAAGATGGAGAGTCTAAGCCAGAGATACCCAGGCCTCATGCTAGAGGAGACACCTAGGTCCCAGTCAGGTGCCAGAGCTGGGACTCAGCCCACCTCTGTCCCCTGTAAAGATACTCAGATCACGAGTCAGCATTCCTGAGTACTCTTCTGAGCACCATAGAGAATGCAAAAGAACCTGAGAAAAGCCCTGCCCTAGGAGGATCCACGTTCCCGTTGGATCACTGGTATTGCTATGGCATGATCATGTCCTAAGAATGTCTTCAAGCTCTGAAGAGCAGTCCCCTTCCTTCTCATTCCTCACGAGCAGAGGGGCCGTTTGTGTGGACTTCCTTCTCCCAGGCCCCATCACGGTCCTCACCTCCCATTCCTGACGAAGAGCTGGTACTTCAGGAAATGACATATTGAGAGTCCACATGTTGGTGCACACACACACACACCACACTGGCACGCAGGAACACGAACAGGCCTTTTCATCCTAACACCCCTTGTAAGCACGACTCTGGCTCCTGTGACTTTCTGTTTGCTGGAGGTGGCTCTCCCCTGTAAGCTGTTCCTTAAAACCTCTTAGCCTTTCTGCGTGTGCTTGGTGTGGTGCATGAAAAGTCCATTCTCTGTGTTGCTCCCATCTAGAGGGGAGGTCAGGAAGCCCCGACTTCTGCCGTGCCCAGTGGTGGGGTGGGGGTGGAGAGGGCCCCAGGGACTGGGAGGTGGCAGGAGGGGAGTACCAGCTTTATTTGCTCCCCAAATTCTCTGCTCCTTTGTGAGGGCTGGCCTCGGCTATTGCAGCCTTGAGCCCCCAGACCAGCTCAGTGGACTACCCAAAGCTCCCTGTTAACCTGGACTGCACTGTCTGTCAACAGTGAAGCCAAGCAAGGCCATCTGAGAGGTGGCAGGGTTGATCAGGCCAGGCCTTGGGGACCCAAGGGCTGACCCAGGGCAGGCTGGTGAGGAGGGGAGATGGAGGGTTGCCATTGGGCCCGCCTCGCTAAACCTCCTTTGCCTTGCTTCCCCTGGCAGGTGCCCATTCTGCATTTATTCCACCAACCGCCCTGCTGCCATGGAGTGCCACCTCAAGACCCACTACAAGATGGAGTACAAGTGCCGGATCTGCCAGACGGTGAAGGCCAACCAGCTGGAGCTGGAGACGCACACCCGCGAGCATCGCCTGGGCAACCACTACAAGTGTGACCAGTGCGGCTACCTATCTAAGACGGCCAACAAGCTCATCGAGCATGTGCGCGTGCACACCGGGGAGCGGCCCTTCCACTGTGACCAGTGCAGCTACAGCTGCAAGCGCAAGGACAATCTCAATCTGCACAAGAAGCTGAAGCATGCCCCCCGCCAGACCTTCAGCTGCGGAGAGTGCCTGTTCAAGACCACACACCCTTTCGTCTTCAGCCGTCACGTGAAGAAGCACCAGAGTGGAGACGGCCCCGAGGAGGACAAGAAAGGCCTGAGTCCAGCCTCCAGAGAGCCATCTGGCCCTGGAGCCCCACTCCTGGTTGTGGGGGGTGGCCGGAGTCTCTTGTCCCCACTGTCAGTCATGTCTGCTTCGCAGGCTCTGCAGACCGTGGCCTTGTCAGCAGCCCACGGCAGCAGCTCGGAGCCCAACCTGGCGCTCAAGGCCTTGGCCTTCAACGGCTCCCCACTGCGTCTTGACAAATACCGGAACTCGGATTTTGCCCATCTCATTCCCTTAACAATGTTGTACCCCAAGAACCACCTGGATCTCACATTCCACCCTCCCCGACCTCAGACTGCGCCTCCCAGCATCCCCTCACCCAAACACTCCTTCCTTGCCTATCTTGGACTAAGAGAAAGAGCAGAGACTGTCTGAGGACAGCCACGTTCTGTACCAAAAACCAAGAGACAGAGACAGGAAAAGACAAAAAACCCACAAAACTTAAACACAACCCCAGCAGGTGTATGTTGCTGCAAAACCTACAGGCCCCAGGGGTCTGGACCATGTGTACTGTATATCTTTAGTAAGGAGTAGAAAATTGGCTCTGTATGTATACCAATTGCATTGACCTGAAAGCTGCTTTAGCCAATCTTCAGAGAGGTGTTGCTGCCTACTCCTCCCTTCAGAGGCATGCCTCCCCAGCCATCACTCCCACTCTCAGCCTCCTGAGTACTTCTCTCTCAAAGGAATTTTGTCGTGTTAAACCCTAAAGAGAATGTCCTTAATAGCAATCAGCACTTGGAAGCTTCTCTACTGGTACATTGGGTTTTCTCTTGGGTGGCTGGGCTATTGTGGACATTTGTGGATTGGGAAAGAGAAAATGTATGGTGTGTGTGTGTGTGGTGTGTATGTATGTGATGTGATGTGTATGTATGTGTGTGTGATGTGTATGTATGTGATGTGTGTGGTATGTATGTGTGTATGTGATGCGTGTGTGTGGTGTGTGTAATGTATGTGTGTGGTATGTATGTATGTGATGTTTGTATAATGTGTGTGTGTGTGTGTGTGTGTGTGTGTGTGTGTGTGTGTGTGGTTTGTGCCATGACATTTCTATTGCACATTCTTTTTGTACTGGCCTTTCTGGTAGTGGTGAACATTCTTTCTCTCCTGGATTCTGGATTGTTCATCTACCACAGTCTCCTCACCTCCTTCACGGCCTTTCTCTCCCTATTTTATGGCTATAGAGTGGTAGGGCTTGGTGCTTAGTGGATCAAGACCTGCAGGGTGCCAGGGTGTTTCCAGTGGAGTGCTCAGTCCGGAGTTCACATCTGCACTTAGGGAGATGCAAAGAATCAGGTGACTGGTCTGTTAAGAAATGTCCCACCATCCCCCAGCTCCACAGTTGGCAGCTGACATCACAAACTTGGGTGTTCTGTGTGTGCCCAGATGGAGGCAAGGTGTTCTGTGAATGCACACACACACACACACACACACACACACACACGAGTGCATTCTTTCTTAAGGGCAGAATATATATGTGTGTGTGATATTGATTCAGTTGTTTGCAGGAAAAAAACTTGTATGAGTGGCAGTTGTTATGGTTGATAAATCCAGCCAAGGAGATTAAGGGTTTGGATCGATTCTGGGTGGAAACGCCCAGACTAAAAACAAATAGCAGCTTTGCACAGCGCGTTGGTCTTGCACTAGTTTTGTTTCTCATTGGGGGAAAGGAATAAGTAAAAGGAAGGAACTGTACCTTTTTTTATGGAATGAGTAGACTGTGTGTCTGAAATTTTAGCCACGACCTCTTTGACGTATAAGGAAGGACCCAACAAAAAGGTGCTGTTAGTCCTATGTCTCAGCTGATGCCCCAGGAGCCCCCGCTGCTCTCAGAGCCTCTGGTATAGTGTACCCTCCATGGATTAGTGACCCCATATTCCGTTTTGTTAACGCCTAGTAGATGTAGCCTGCTAGGAGGCTGACTTTATACTTATTTAAAGCTCTTATTTTTATGGTCATTAAAATGGCAACTTATTGCAGCACTTTATCGCAGCGAGAAGCAGGCGTGGGTCGGTCGCAGAGCCCTCTGCTCGTCTTAACAAGTGATGGATGGTTGCAAAAGGAAAAGAAAGTCTCTGGCTGAATACTTGTACCACAGCAGGATTTCCAGTGTGCGGCAGGCTGAGAGAGCGGGAAGAAATGCGCTCTGTATGAAAATGAGACATTGGAATCTGAAAGTTTCTATAGTATTTATCAGTGGAAGAACCCGTGTCCATGAGGAATGCTTTTCTGACCATTGCTGTTCGCCCTCACGGTAGCGTCCTCGAGCTGGGCTCATACCCACCTTTCTCTTTCAGTACTTTAACCAGGGGGAAATAAAAGCATCCCTGATTTTCTTCCTCTAGTCAGGATTGCTTCACTGAAATTAGTGCAGTTGGATGGAAAGCCAGAAGAAGACTGTACATCTCCACCCCACAGGCTCCCCATCCCCCTCAGCCTCTCTCTCTCGAAAACCTAGCAGGTCTCTACTCCCCTCCCCACACCTGCCACCCAGCCATGGGTGAGGAGCCTAATTAGGGCCCTGGCAAACAAGTTTACACTACAGAGATGTCCACAAGGCAGGGAGACCACCCAGCTAGCACAGGAAGGCCCCAAAGCCTCGGCCATTCTCCTGCAGAGACCTTCTTCACTCTTGGCCTTGTGTAAAATGTTGCTCAGCTCGCCATGTCAATATCTCAGTAAAAGACACTCTCTACTTTCTGGACAGTATGCTCCCAAGGTCACTCTGGGTTTATGGGTGGGTTCGTTGTTTTTTTATTTGCTTTTGTTTTTGTTTTAAAGTCATGTTCTTATCCCCATTTAATGGAGAATATGCCACTTGGCTAATAACGTGTTTTCAAACCTGACAGGTTCAGTGACAACAGTTGAGGGGCCACAGTGGTCCCCCAGAGGTTGGCAGAAAGGTGACTCCCACTGAAGCACCCACAGGTTAAGAACCTGAATGGGTGACCCTGACAACGAGGACCCTGGTTTTACAGCATGCCACTTGTGCAATAAGAGGTCTTCGGGTGGGAACTTGAGAGAGGGAAGGGGGAGGTGGGTGGAGATGTTTACTGCTCAAATGCCGTGCATTTCACTGCTTGTCATGAGCCTGTGATTGAATGACTTAGTAATGCTTAATGTAATTGGGCAACTTTTTTAGCACTTTGGAAAGAGTCATCAATCTTTCTGGTAAATTATAAAAAGTTTTCTGAGTGAGAAGACGTGTGTTTGCAGTTTGTTTGACTTTTTATATTATTGTTGTTATTAATAAAGAAGAAAATCTACAGCATTTTTCAGAATCCACCTAGATAAAATGTGCCCCTGAATCTGGTTTGCAGTTTGATACTCGGGGAAGGATCACTCCATAGATCCTTCCAGGAAGAACACTAACATCTTTGAGACACTCGCCTAGCAGCTAACTTTGTTCTCTCTTCACTCTGCGTTCTCCCATGAAGCTGGCTTGGTTTTCCATGTAGTAATGCAGTTAGGGCCCTCGGCACTTTCTTTCTCCTTGCCTTTCTTCTCCTCTCCTCTCCTCTCTCTTTTTTTTTAACTCTTCATATTATGTTCAGATGGTCATACTGTCAAGGTTTGTGTACATTACTGAAAATTTGTATTGTATAAAGCTTTTGCATTACAAGGCTGTACAGGGTCATTTTGACAGTAACTGGTATTTTCCTTTGCATCTTACGTTGCATTGCCAATTTCTAGTGTATCGAGTTTGGAAGTATAATATACTCTAATTAAAAAAGGGTTGGCTATACTCTGGCTTCTTTTGCTTTCTTGGTTACCATCCTTGACTACTTGTGAAGCCTCAGCGTTATGTTATCGTTCTTTGTCCTGTTGTTTTCTTTTCATGGTGCTCCAGGTTCTCTGAAATTGCCTACCCTCCCTAGAACTGTTGCAAGGTGCGCCAAATTTATACACTCGGCTACCATGCAAGTCACTAATGACTCTTCAGGCCGAGAGCATGACATGCCCTGCAGGACCACAGCAGCTGGCTCTTCCTGAATGTTACTTAGGAGTGTTCTGAAGTGTTCCGCATCCTTCCTTCCCCTTTCCTGCCTGCCATCATCTTATTGACCTCATAGCCAAAGGGAGTAAACAGACAGATGAATCCATTTGTCTTAGTGAAGTTCAGCTACTAGATTTTAGTGAGGGGGGATGGTACATTCTTCAAGCTATACGTAGTCTATACAAGAGCAAAGAGTCATGGCTTCTCAATGAAGGGAAGGTTCCAGAGAAATTACCTAAGACCAAAAAAGGGAGATGAAAATCATAATGACTACTGAAAATAATTTTTAAAATTCATTTTAAAGCTCCATCTATGAGACTCTCATGTGAATCCATGGCAATTGATAAAAATATATAAAACAGATCAGAATATTTGGCCTGGCTCACAGCTTGCATGCTTATATATCCTTTGCTTATTTCAGAAAATTGTGAGCCACTTTAACCTAACATTTAAAGTGATCCAATATATTAAATGTGATACTATAGAATAAGCCATTGGTAAATGAATCTGTTAATAATCATTATTTTTATCTGCATTTTTATTTAATAAGTACTTATAAGTGAAGGCATATTCTTTTATGTGGCCCACAGTTTTGTTTAGGGTGCCAAGGCCTTTCTGAGAATATTAAAATAAACAGATTCCCTTGCTAGCACTCCTAGCACAAATGGATTCCCATTTGCTGCACACATTTTCTGCTTGTTTTGTTTTTTCATAGACATAGTAGCCATATCTATTCCCTGTGATTGAGAACAGTCAGCAACGTACAGAGAATACTCGTCAGTTTGGAAATCATTCCCCCAAAATGGCCTTCCATTGAATTTAAGGAATGGTCTGAGAACGGAATTTTCTTTTTATTTTCTTTTTTCTCCCCCCCCCCCCCCCCCCCGGGTCAGGGTTTCTCTGTGTGACAGGCCTAGCTGTCCTGGAACTCACACTGTAGACCAGGCTGGCCTCGAACTCACAGAGATCCACCTACCTCTGCCTCCCAAGTGCTGGGATTAAAGGCATGCACCACCGCCGCCCGGCTAGAATGGAGTTTTTCAAGACAGAAGACATCTGCATTTACAGACTGGCCATCTCCAAGCCACCCACCCTCTGACATTTAATTATAGATGCATAGATATGTCATGCAATAAGTATCTTTAAAGGCTGGACTCGTGGCCATACATTCTGTATCTCCGGCTGATGGCTTACTTCATGCCTACCACCAAAGTACACCTGACCACTAATCAGAAGTGCTGGTTACTGAGGAACAGGGAGACACGAAGGCTTCACAAACATGAGTATCATGCTAGAATCCTGCCACAGTTCTGAGCGCTGGTGGATAGCCTGATTGGTTTGAAGGGAAAGGCACACCTCATTCGGCCCCCAGTGCTCTCAGTCTGTGGTGAGGAAGGAGGGCCCATAGGAGCTCAGGGCATACATAGGAAGGCACACATTGGCCACCAAGCGACTTAGGCTAAGCTTCCAGCAGATAGAATGTGCACCTTAGAGCCACTGAGTGAAGTCCCGTGAGAGGGCCAGGCCTCATTGCGAAGGAGCATTGATTACAAACATTTAAGTCACTCTTCTGCCAACATTCTCAACAGCTGCACTGTGATGCCTCACAGTTAGTCAAGCAGACATGTTCTGGGTGCGGTGACAATGTGGGAACCCCAGCTACCCAAGAAAGCCCCTGTTTACAGCCTGAATGATCTCAATTTATCCATCAAGACAGCTACTTCTTTATGAAGTTATAGATCTGTCATTCATAACTCTTAAAGCTGGATCTGCAAACTGGACAGCACACCAGGCACTCACGTTGGTAGAGAGTGTGAACAGAGGAAGACAGCCAATGGCCACACACCCTTGGAATTCCTTTTTGAAATGAGCATTAATTAGTCCTCAGGTTTCAATAAACCAAGAGCAGAGAGTCTCTTTTAATTCACATTTCAAAATGAATCTCCCTCTGTGAGATGGGTTTCTACCCCATTTAGCAAGAACGACCTGGCTATAAATGACTTCCAACCAGGAGAAATACTGCTAAAAACAATGCAATGATTACATAATGCTAAGCATCTCAGAAAAAGAGGTCGAGGGCTAGAAAGATGGTTCTGTGGGTAAATTTTTTTGCCGGGCAAATATGAGGACCTAGGTTTGGATTCCCTGAACTTAAAGTGGGTGCAAGAATACACGCCTGTGATCTCAATCCTCCCACGGGAGATGGATACAAAACTCTCCAGAAGCTCTGGCCAGCTAGATTGGTTTGTGCAGTGGAGAACAGGAGACCTTGTCCCAAAAACAAAAACCAATGCCCAGGCTGTCCTCTGACCGCTCCTCCCCTCCCCCCCCCCCCCCCCGCACACACACAAGAGGTTGCACTGACTGCTAAGACCCTTTCCCACCCTAATAGATTACAAATAAGAAGTCATGGTTCTTTGGCTCTTTCTAAACAAGAGAAAGTCATTGCAAGACAGAATTCTTACAAGGCAAATCATTAAAAAAAATCAGCACCTGCTTTCAAGCCACAGTGGGCTCGAGAATGAAAAAAAATGACTAAAAATATGTTTCTGCCCACTCCAGAGTGTGAGATGTCTGACATTGTTCTCTTCGGTTTAAAGCAAAATCACCATGCTTTGACTGCCTGAGTCACCACGAGGGTGGCTTGGACATGTTTTACCAGCCTGTGGTTACTTCATTTGCCTAAATGCTTTAGAAGAAAGATACTTGGGGATGTCAAGACCTTGCCCTCCCCCACTTTCCTCCCTTAACTCTGCCCTCCCCCACTTCCCACAGCCCTGCTTCCATCCCCTCTTCTGAGGACTAATGGGATAGCTGAGCTCTCTGCCAAGAGTAGTTCGTGGGTTTTCTGTAAGAGAATAAATGTCTTAGCAGGTGTCAAGAAAGTCATTTTAATTTTAGCAAAATGAATTGCTAAATATTATGATCTGCCCACTTGCTCAAGACTCTCACTCCGTGAACTGTAGGCACATTAGGAAAACTAGTTGGTAGACACACCCCATGTGTTTACAGGGGAGACACATCAGAGTGCATGTCCACACCCCTAGCTAGGGCCACATCCGTAAGGCTCTTTCCAAACCGTCCCAGAAAGATGAGTTTCTCCAGATCCAGAGGAAGTCTAGGAAAAGAGCAGCCATCGTCTGGCGTCCATCTTGAACTTCTTCCAGCTGCAGTTCTCAGCTAACCGTCCACAGCTATTGCAGTGTGGGCTACATAGATCAGGATGCCCCTCATCTTCGTCCACCTCACTCTGGAGCAGAATGCCGGCTAGAATGCTCTCCATGCAGTGAGTCTGTCCAGAATGCAGGTGTAGCAAATATTGCCATCACTATCTGTTTGCCGCCTTATTACCCCACTAGCTAGCTGTCTTCTCTCTGTATCTATCCACCCATATACTTATCTGCTACCCACTGACCTAGCTCTCTCTATTATCTTTTCTCTAGCTCTACCCACCTGTTTTTCTGTCTCTGTTAACCTATATGCAATCTAACTTTACACAACTAAATTTTCTGGGTTCCAATGAAAAATAAAGGCCTGAGAAAAAAATCCTGTGCAATAAATTTATTTTGGAAGGAATTCCAGGAACACACATGGGAAACTAGAAGGTGTGAAACAGATTTAAAAAGAAAGAGAGAGAGAGAGAGAGAGAGAGAGAGAGAGAGAGAGAGAGAGAGAGGGAGGGAGGGAGGGAGGAAGGAAGGAAGGAAGGAAGGAAGGAAGGAAGGAAGGAAGGAAGGAAGAAGAAGGAGCAAATTTCAATGTGTGCTGACAAGCCAATCGTTCCCGTGGACATCTAAAATACAAGTCCTCTGATGACCCTCATAAGGTTCATGAGCATTGCCAGCCCACGGGATAGAAAATGGATGGATGTCTAGTAACAAGATAGAGTACTCACCCCATCACCCATAAGTGACTGGTTTGCCTATGACTAGGGATGGCAGAATAGGCCCTGGGGGCAGCCACAATAGTGGCAGAGCAGGCCTGGAAGGAGCACAAAAAACACTCAGTAAAGTCAGGTTGAGATACAATCAGTTACACGCAGCTACTGCCAGTTGCTTCAGCAAAGTGAATCTGTAGAGTCAACAAGAGATGGCCAACAGAACTCTTATTCCTGTCCCCATGGTGCCAGTACTTTACACTCTAGACAAATGTTGGCTCCCTCACCCAACGTGATGTGTTTGGTCAAAGTTCTTCTCTCTTTCTCCCACTCATGAGAAAAATGGATGGCTCTGTCAGAGTCAAGGGCAGCGTGGGAACATGAGGCTAAGGGAGGAAAACAGACCTAAGCCCTCTACGGGAACGTCTCTAGATCCTCTTTCATTTGAGTTTTCTTTGTTTGTTTACTTGCTTGCTTGATTGGTTTTTTTTGTCTGTCTGTCTGTCTTGCAGTGATTACACTGGAATTCAGGGTCTCTATTTTGCTTGCTTGTTTGCTTGGTTTTTTTTGGTCGGTCGGTCTGTCTGTCTGTCTGTCTGTCTGTCTGTCTGTCCTGCAGTGCTTATGGAGGAATTCAGGGCCTCTCATGAGCAAACAAGTGTTTTACCACTGATCTAGGACTCTTATTTTTGGGGTCGATCTTTATTTGTCCCATGTGTGAGGATTTCCCAGGGTTCCTTTGGAAGGAACTATTTGTCAAGGGTGTAAGCTGCTTCCCGCTTGGGTGGCCCTGTGAATCCAGGGAGCCCAGACAAGGGCCCAGAGGAAGCCGCTCCCACAGTCACGTAGGACTAGCATCAAGGCCAAGCAAAGGCACCCAGGTGGCTCTCACAGGTCCCAGCATACTGTGAAGGGGGTTTGGGAGCCGCAATGTGGAATGAAACTATTACGCTCACCAATCATTTTTCTCTGTATATGTAATTCCTCAGAAAATCTGGGTTGAACAGAAACTCTTTTCTCTGATGGAAAACAGCTGATCAAAAATTAAAATACCCCAGATAAAATCCTCTTACCAAAGGAGGATCAAAGAAGCATGGACTGATGGGTGATCACATAGATAACATGGAACATATATGTAAAGAATGCATAGAGGGCATGCATAGTGTTAGATCTGAATAAATGTGTGAGCATCCAGAAGGAAGGCCATCCATTCTGCTATTCCAGGCCTCTTTTTAGAAGACAATAGCTTTTCATTTTTCCCTCGTGTTGCCTAAAATCAAAGCAGGTTGAGGAAGGAGGCTAACATATGAAAAGAATAATTACGGGTCAAAGAGATCTCATTAATCAAAAATCGCCCACTTTCCCATCCTCCCTGCTGTGAAACAAATGAGAACAGCTATGGATCCATCATCGGGCCATCAGTCAAGGCCCCTGTCTCTTTATGGCACTAGACACGGGCATACAGCGGCACAGCTAACTATGCAGGAGTTTCCGTTACACAAAGAGGCCATGTATCTTTTTCAAGGAGTGGAATGATAATGTCCTGCTGATGAAGGACTGAACAGTTTGGCTTGTCTGCCTGCACGTAAGTGGCTAAACGCGCGCATGCATGACTTTCTGCTAGAGGAGTCTATGTATAGAGTGCAGTCTCCACGCGAGCTGACCGTACGCCGCAGCAGGCCCCGTCTGTTCCAACAGCCACTTCTCTCCTATTCCTTCCTCAACTCTTCGTTAGTTCATGAGAACCACAACTATGGGTAAAGTTGTGTGCTAGAAATCCAGAAAAAGATGAAGGTTGATGAGATAGATCCCTGTCTTACAGAACTGCCAGATCTCTGTGAATACAAGGCCAGCCTGGTCTACAGAGCAAGTTCTAGGACAGCCAGGGCTACACAGAGAAACCCTGTCTAGAAAAAAAAATTCCAACCAACAAAAGAGGACATATTTGAAAACCTGCATTCTAAACCAAGAGAAAGACACAAAAATGTTGAGAAGATAGTGAATAGGTCGCGATTAATTCTCACCTATGCACATATGGGCTGTGTTATACATTGCTGTGTGCAGGGACAGAAATTTTGGGGTTGTGAAGAGCAGGAGTGAGTAATAATGATGAAGAAGGAAGTGGATTGTGGGTAGTGCTGGGCTC
Source organism: Arvicola amphibius (assembly GCF_903992535.2). Taxonomy (NCBI): domain Eukaryota; kingdom Metazoa; phylum Chordata; class Mammalia; order Rodentia; family Cricetidae; genus Arvicola; species Arvicola amphibius. The sequence goes on from NC_052061.1 coordinate 17,836,993, forward strand.
ATCAAGCTATCAAATCCCTATGGCCCAGAAACACGCATGTTCATAGGAAGGAGGCGGCTCTCTGAGGACCAGGAAGTGGGGGGCAAACCGAAGAATAAGTAGGACGTTCCTAGGAAGGAAACGTGGGAAGAATTCTCCAGACTGAAAGAACAGCTTGAGCAAAGACAAGGTGAAAACTGCCCTGTGGAGTCTGTTGTACTGGGGAAACTACAAGGAGACCCAACAGAGCCAGCTTGTGAAGGACTTCGGCTCCCTTGTTAAGGTCATGAACTCTACTCCCTTTCTACCGAGAATTCTCTAGGCGGTAACAAACAGTCCTGAGAATGGAGTGTGACCAAGCACAAACTCCTGGGCTCCGACAAGGGTGCACCCACTCTCCAAGGTATTCAAGGCACAAAACTGATCCGCTTTGTCCCCTCCTGTCTCTCCTCTCCCCTTTCCTCCTCGCTCTCTGTTGACAGAAAATCTACCACAGAACCCGGTTCACACACCACCACAGAACCCGGTTCACCTTAGTTTCCAGCTACTTAATAACTTTATCCAAGTCATTCCCACTCCTTTTTAAATTGTTTTCTAAGATACATTTTATTTTATGTGTATGAGTGTTTCGTCTGCATGTATGTGTGTATACCACATGTGTGCCTGGTGCCTATGAAGGTCAGAAAGTGTTGGATGCCTGGAACTGGAGTTATGGGTGGTTGTGATCTGCTGTGGGTGCTGGGAATCGAACCTGGTCCTCTGCAGAAGCAGCCAGTTTTTAACCACTTGAACCATTTATTCCTCCAGCCTAGTCTTTTCCACTCTTAACATCCTAGAGGTCCTCACCAGGTATATCACAAGAGAGTCTTCTCTGCTTAGGACATTCTAGAAAAAAAATTATTCCAGAGTTTAAAAATGAGTTCACAATCAGGCCTGTAGATTCAAAGATGATATTTGAAGACAGGACAGTTGATAACAGTATGGTAGACACTCAACTGTTGAGACAACAAAGGGTCCTAAGGCAGAACCTTGGAAAATTCCCAATTTGGTGGAGAGGTGGGTAGCCACTCTGGAGAAGGTGAAGAAACCACCAGGGAAATCTCATTCAAGCACAGAAACTGAGGATAAAGAGAATTCCAAGACACTTTGCAGAGGGAAGTTAAATCACATGGTCTTCACCACAATGATGTACGTGGTGCCCTTCAAGGGCTTCATCTCAGTGGTAGATCACCCACAGAAGCCAGGTTCTGGTCAGCTAAAGGGTGATTGGAGGAGAGAACCCAACCTCATACGTATCATATCTCATCCTTTCCCTTCCCTTCTACACCTTTCCTGTTCCCTCCATTGAATTCCTTTCAATAGGAGAAAGCCAGCTGCTGGCTTTAGAATCTCCAGCCACACTCCACACCAGTTTTCCACATCTCTTTGGACTAAACTCATCTTTGAAGGGCAGGAAGCCTGTTCTGAGCCACCCTGCACTTACCGTTCACCAGAATCAGTGTCTCTAAGCCAAAGACATCTCAAGAGACAACAGACCACATGACAAGGGCTCGGTACCATTCCTCCTGCATGCAAAGGTCCAGAGGGAGACAAAGCATAATTCAAAGGAGAGGAAGTTGACTCCTGCCATGGCCACAACTGTAAGAATTCCAGGCTGGAAAAATGGAGTCTTCACAAGGGATGTGTTAGTTTTCGGCGAACAGGATGAATATAGCCAGAGAGTTCAGACTCAGTCTCCAGGTCCAGAATATCAGCTAGAAGGAAAGTCTAGGAGTTAAGAGGATGTCCATGCTGGCTCCCTGGCCTCTTGCCACTCTTTCTGCGACTAACCCAGCCTTCATAGAGAGAGATGAATATCATATCATTCTCGGCTGCATGCCACTCTGGCTGGAGAGAAAGGGATCCATTCTCCAGAGCCCACAACTGGCTGCCACCTCACCAACAGGGGGAAAATAACCTTCACCAGACAGAATAAGAAGGTACTGAGTTTCGTGAGACAGAAATGGAATAATCTGGTTTTTATTAAATATCATGAGAAGAGTATTCATTCGTGCCAGAAACACAAATATAAACATTATCATGTGGAAAGCATTTACTCTGAAGGGACCATCTGGCAGAGCCGTGAAGACCACTCTGCGCACTGAGCATATGTGTGTCACCTTAAAGTAGCGAATTCAGAGCAAGCCACACTTTCAGGGCTTGAAGGAAGTACCGTGCAGTAATTATATCTGCTAGATATTTGTCATAAGCATCCTAGAGAGGGATCTACATTTCTAAATGCCATTTTATGAAGACAAAATTTCAATACAAGGGTGATTATTGTTTTAGAATCTCTTACTCTCTTAAAAAATGGTAATTCTTCCTTTGGGGACCTAACTCCCGCATTCTGTTCACATGCAGTGTATGGAGGACGAGATATTTCACAAAAAGAATGGGGGCTGGGGATACAGCTCAGCCAGTAGAGTGCTTCCATAACATGCACAGAGCCTTCGACTCAATCTCCAACACAGCACAAAATGGATATTGTGGAGCCGGCCTATAATCTCAGCAGTAGGAAGGTAGAAGCAGAACACAAGTAGCTCATGGTTATCCTTGGCCACAACCTTGTCTCTAAAAAAGAAAGGGCGTGTCAGAATCTGAAGCCTGATCAGTTGCAATTAATAAAAGATTAACATGGAACTGGAGGAATGGCTTAGTGGTTAAGAACACTTGCAACTCTTCCAGAGGTTCAATTCTCAGCACCAACATGGCAGCTTACAACCTTCTATAACTCCAGGGCCAGGGAATCTGATACCCTCTTTTGGCTTCCACAGGCACCAGGCATGCAAATGGTATACAGACACACATGTAGACAGAACATTCATATACATAAAGATAAATAATTTTTAATTGAAAAATAGAAAATAACATTCTGAGATTATAAAGGAAATATGTGGTTCTTATCTGCAAAATATGACTTTAAAAAACTCATAACTGGGCCAGCAAGATGGCTCAGCGAGAGTGAAAGCCCTCGGTGTCCACATGACCACTTCAGTTCAAGTCCAGAAAGTCACATGGTGGAAGAGCAGAATCAACCCCCACAAGTTGTCCTCTGACCGTCACACAAAAATAATTAAAAATCTCAAAAATATTAAACTCTCACATTGTCACATTTGTGTCAGAAATGTTCATTTTTCTGTGTCTAAGGGGAAAATCCTTACATTCCAGAAAAAAAGAGATACTGGGAGGGGATCCTTACATCCCAGAAAGGAAGAGATGCTGGAGGAGGGGGAATCCTTACATTCCAGAAAAAAAAGAGATAATGGGGGGGGAATCCTTACATTCCAGAAAGGAAGAGAAGCTGGGGGAGGGGGAATCCTTACATTCCAGAAGGGAAGAGGTGCTGAGGGAAGTTTGATCTGGTGAGCTCAGCCCCCTAGGATCCAAAGGGACTGTATTTACCTAATGCCCCCCTCATCATCAGTGGACCATTGACTTCCCGTGAAGTCTCTGATTTCATTGGCCCGAAGATACTGCTGTGGGTCCAAATCTCATTTCCAAAGACCCCCTCCTTTACATCACACTCATACATCCTTTGCAATGGAAGGACCTAGAAGATCTTTTGAACAAATTCTTCAGTCTAGAGAAGTAGGCATCCAGAGAGGTTGGGAGGATTTGACCCTGATTGATAGCCTTTTTCAGTCCCATGAAGACTAGAACACACACACATGCACGCGCACACAACACACATGCACACACACTCCAGAAAGGATCACACTAAACAGCACTAAATAAACTAAATAAGCTGGAGTAGGACCTTAGAGCACCTGACCACATCTTTTTCATTGCACTAAAGGACAGCCGTGCACACCTCTAACCCCAGTACTTGGACGGCAGTGGCCGTAGGGTCGAGAGCTCCAGCACAGCTGGGTTACACAATGAGACTCTGTCTCAAAAAAAAAAAAAGTAGCCTGGATCTAGAGGTGGGAAGAAAAAGTATGAATTTGCCTAATTAGTAAAACCAGTAACAATTAACCAGTGACAATTATTTGTACAGCTCCCGTTAATCCAAGACAGTCTTGGAGATCAGTCTCAATGTTAAATCACGGAAGAACAGCCTCACATATACAGTGCATAGCACATGCACTACAGATTTAATGAACCATCACATGACCAATGCAGGCCTTAGTCTTCCATGAAACACCAGAAGGAAGAGGAAATTTTAATGTCCGGTCAGGGTTTAAAACACCTTCTTCCGGTGGGCTGGGAACAGCTCGGTGGTGAAGGGCTCTCGATGTTCTTGCTGATGGCTGGAGTTCTGTTTCCAGCACCCACACGGGGCGGGGTGGCATACAGGGCTTGTAACTCCAGTTCCAAGAGATCTGAAACCTTCTTCTGACCTCTCATGCATACTGTACACAGGCATGTAGACATTCACTTATGCACATAAAAATGAAAAATCTTCCTTAGCCATTTTTTCTTATTGAGCCAACAGAAACCCTTCCCTAGACTGTTTAAATTTCTTCCCTGTACCCAGCTCCACAGCTCCTCTGCTCTCCCGAATCCTTCATACACAGGTCAAGTAACTTTCCGGTTGCCCCCTCCTCACCCAACATCCATGCTAAAGACAAGCCCTCAGCTAGGCCCAAGGGAAACAAACTGCCAAAATCAACAGGTCCTCATAACCCTCACGAAACTCCAGAACACCAAGGGACAGCAACAATCCTTCAAGGTGTGCCAGGACTCAGGATTCAGAGATTCCTTGCAAACGGGTGAGATTAAAATCAGCAAGATTATATTATATTATATTATATTAACCACAGCAGTTTCTAGAAAACAACCAGACATGGGGTAAAAATACTCGGGAAAAATAAATTCAAACTTCTAACCAAACTCCCCCTAACACACACACACACACACACACACACACACACACACACGGGAAGGGGGAATTGCCACACAAGTCAAGTCCCAGGGAAATTGTTGTCTCGCTACTCTCCAATGCAGAAGCGAGCGAGAATGAAAGAGAATCCACTCTCAAGAAGAAAAGCGAACCTCAAAGTAGTCATGGGCTATAAGAGCAGGAAAGAATCAAACATTTATTTTACTTTTATAATTAGAAACAATCTTTTCCCAAAGGCTGGGAAGAAAAGAAGGTAAGAAAACACAATTTAATTTTCTGCTTTTCTTTCTGTTTTCTGTTTTTGCTTTGCACATCATTGCTACTTATGAAAAGCTTTCAGATAGATTATCCGTAGCTGGAATGACAGAACCCACAAAGATGTGTGTTTTAAGGGGGAGCCATATTTGGGAAAATATTATTCCCATGAAGACTTTGACATGCGGTGCCTGATCCTGACCGTGTGCTTCTTGGTGGAGACTGGCTGCCTTCTCCAGCCATCACAACAAAGTCAGTGGGTCTGAGGAAGGCCGGCTGGAGATGCCTACCTCCTGTTCTCTCCCAACAACGTGGACTAGATTCTGCACTGATTGACAAGGGTGAAAATGAGAAACAAAAAATAATATTTCAGACCATCTGATATGTTCTAAAGAGACAGTGGGGGTGTCCAGACTGGCTTGTGGCCTTAAAGACTTTCATCCCCGGGTAGCCGCAGGGCCTCCGCTCTGCCCAGGGGGCTGTCTAGAGACAATGTTAGGCTGCACAAGGTTTCTGTCTATGTCATATGCCATGAATTTAAGGCTTGGAATCTCTCACTTGAACTTTTTTACACCATCCCTCGTGCGTGCCAGAAAAAGAACAGCTGCCAGAAAGCATTTTCCTGTCTCTAAAAATAAAACGCTGGCAAGGCTTCATGCCCTCTGTGCCAAGACCTGGCCCTACCCAGGATAAACAATAGATGACCAAATGGACGGGAGGCAAATACCGGCCCTAAAGTAGGCCTGTGTCTGTCAGGAAGTGTTCAGGCCAGAGCATTTGGAGCCGAAGACTAGGGGGCCCATTCCTCCACAGTGGATGGTGAACAGCTGTTACCCCAACACAGGGCCAGCTGTAGCCAAGACAGAAGGCCTCCAATTACACTAGAATCTTTGCCTCAATGGGTCACAGAGCCCCACCAAATCCTGCCTTCAGAGCCGTGGGACACAGAGTGTAGGCCTGCCTGACTGTCGTGAGGGAGAGGAAGCTACGGAAAGGAGAGAATTCCATAAGCATCTACCTGTGCTTGCTGCTCACCGGTCAACGCCTCCTAGACTGAGTGCCCTCGTCTGGGAGACGCAGGCCCAACAAACCACCGTAACTGGGAATACTGTACTAGTAACTAACTTTCCCATTTTAATAACCTCTCTCGATTTTTCAGACGCCCCTGTGGTGCGTGCTCAAGCGCCTGAGCCTTGCCATTAGGGCTCAAGTCGTCTCTACACCAGCCACTTGGCTTTTTGCTTGTTTGGGGACTTAGGAGGGCTAAGCGGAGAAGACCTAAATATAGCAAGTAGTCACAGGCATAATCACTCCATAAACATGCTTCAGAGCGCTGGGCCGACCCACATGACGGATGTCACTCACCCTAATGTCACATCATAAACAAAACTGAATGGGCCCATTCTCCAGCAGGACTGGGGTGACGCCTGCTCACACTGTAAATATTTATGGAGCTACAGCTCGTAGACTATTTTTCCAGGTGAGTAGCCTTTGGTGACAACCTTAAGCAAAGACTTCCCTGAAGTTACAGAACAGCTAGCATAGCTTGGCGGTCAGCGGTCCACAGAGTGGAGAAGGGGAAGCAAGCCTCCATTCTGTGAGGCTTGTACGAGGGGGAAGCTCATTTATGTCAGAGTTCTCATTCAAACTGACAGCATTCTCTGGAGTGAGGAACACGGGAAGGAAGATAGGCCAGTTGGTTCTACTGGGGCAAGGTGATGAAGAGAGACTGGCAGACCCTTGTCACCCAATTTCAGGCCCCTCCCTCCCACCACCCTGCTGGGTGACCCCTTCTCCTTGCTCTCTGAGCCTGTCTCTTAGTAACAGAAAAGAAACGTACACCTCACTCCATTACTGTGCTCATTTGAAAGGAATTCTCAGAATGTGTGGATGTCTGCCTGGGTGTCTCCCTGAGTGTTTATGAACAGCCCACCCCTTGAGGTAGTTATTCTTGGCTATGTTAGGAATGACACCCAGAATCCCCTTCATCATCTATAAGTTTTTCCGCTCTTTGCTCCCAGGAGAAGCCTTAGCCCCCTCCTCCACCCAAGGCTCTCCAGCAGTCCTGAGACCTAGCACTCCCAAGCCATTGTCCCTACCACAATGCTTGCTAATTTCGTTGTCCCTTTAAAGCCTAGAAATTATTCATCTCCTGAAGACACCAGTGCCCTTGGCTCAGTCCTGCTAAGCCTGCCTCTTCCTGAGGGAGAGGGTGGCATCTCGCCTAGGATGTGTTCTCCAAACCTCAGGGTAGCCCGGGCCCCATCGCGTGGATCTGGCCCCTCAGGGGAAAGATGACACTCTTTTGGCTCTAGCCCGGGTAGCCTGGGAAGCCTTGTTCCACAATGGTTTTACAAAGTGACTCACAGGCTGCCTTGACCACCCTATCTGGGGAAGCCAGGGCTGCCATGTATGGTCTTTGCTCGGTGCCAGCCACCTCTCCGAGTCACTCGGTGTTCCTCGCCAGGACAGCCTGAGTCATACAGCTCAGCACATTCCTTAGGCGTTGGATCGTCTTTCCTTGTTATTACTTTGCCTTTGTTTTACGCAGCACCTGGTTTCATTTTAAAATCCCAAATAAAAGCACCCTGCTAGGGTGGGGGTGGGAAGAGAACAGAAGAAAAGCAAGGAAAGCAAGAGAGGGAGGGCCCTGGGCTGGTGGTGGGGACAGAGGAAAGGGCTGAAGCCCCACTTAGTGGGAAGTTCAGGGGAGGAACAGGACCGCCACAAATTAATCCCTTTTGACCAGAGTCCTTTTAGCCTGAAAGTACCTGGCGACCAGGACTCCTCCCACTCACTCCTAACGTTAGGCCACAGTACTGCCAGTACTTTCCTCACAGGTCATGTGACCCTTCCAAGGCCCTCCATTTTCCAGTCTCCTCAGTAAACTGACTAATCTTTAATGAACCCGAAGGAACTTTCCAGATACAGCGCACTATGATTCGGTAAATCGGGTCTGCCTCCTTTATCTTGTACTATAAACCCTGACTCGTTGTGTGAGACAGTATTTTTCCATAAGCTAACATCTTTTTTGTTTTCTGTTCTGTTTTTCCTTTATGGGGGTAGGGGCAGTGAGGGACAGGCGTAGAAGGCAGACTCAGCCCTACCAATGTGGCTGGTCACACTGAGTTTCTGTGCCCAGGTTATTTCTGTAAGCTCGTCTGTAAAGCTGTTGACATTGATTTTTAGAATCGAAACAGAATTCTAACAAACTCTGGCTTGCATGCGGCCAAAACGGAACACTGGGTCAGTGAAAAAGCCTTGCCATGGATAAGTGTATTTCTAGGGGTGGCGACGTGCAGTCACTAGGGCATGGTCCTCGGGTGCCAGCCTGGGCACCTACCCAGAGGTCTCCTCGCTCTGCACGTGCAGGGCAGACTGGGGGTTGGGGGCGGGGCGCTCCTGAGCGGCCCCGGCAGCATTTTCAATGCAGGGTTCTGGCGAGCTTAATGGAAACCACATGAAGGGTTCCCGGGAAGCAGACCAGATGGCTCCCAGCGAATGTATTTAACCCAACCTGGGGCTAAAGGAAAAATAATGATGATGATGATGGCTGGGTCGTGTGGGGCGCGGCTAAGGGTTAGGGTGCGACTTTGGGTTTTCTGTGCAACAGGAGCCCTGAGTTGGGGGACGGGCTGGATCAGGAGCGCAGAAGCGCCGGCTGCCAGTGGGGATCTGTTCCGGGGGGCCTTGCTCCTTGGGCGCCTTGTGCTGCGCGGCGACCGCAGGTCCGCGTGGGGACGTACGGGGAGAGGGAGGCACAGGCCTGCGGGCGGAGCCGAAGGCGGAGCAGGCAGCCGAGTCAGATTTCCTTGTCTGGAGGGAAACCTGGCCTTCTCTTCTGACTGATGGCTCTGGAAACAGAGAAGTCTTTCTCAGATGTAGAGGACAGACGGGGTGGCTCTGGGGCCCACCATGGTGGCGGTCACACCATCATTTGTGAGGTTCTTGCAGCAGAATGTGAATCTGGCGTTTACTTTAAAGGAACATTTAATTACGATTATGACAACCCCCCTTTCTATCAGCACGCGTGTGCACGCGCGCGCACACACACACACACACACACAAACACACGTACGTACACACGTACGTACACACACGTACGTAAACACACACACACACACACACACACACACACACACACACACACACACGAAAAAGAACAAGGGATGAAACCCAGGGACGTTTCTCGACGGTCTTCCCTAGGTGCACACCCAACCAAACCAAGACCTCCTCGGACCTCCTGTCTTAAATGATTAAGGCAGAAACTAGGGCCCCGGGTCCGAGGCTTCGTTCTTCAAGTCAGTTGAGTATCAGCGATGAGCCTTCACTGTAATCAGAGGAATATCGATCCATCCCTGAGTCCTCCGAGGAGCCAAACTTGCTTTCGTAATCCCATTGTTGCTGCTGAAGCTGGAGGGGAAAAAATGGTCCGATTGTCAACACTTGCTCATCCGCAAAGGTCACAGTTCCCACAAAATTGGGAAATAAATTGCCTCTTTTAAACCAGACATCATTCATGAGCCCGGGCAGGCATCACTTCTGCATTTTCTTAAAAAGAAAGGAAGGAAGGAAGGAAGGAAGGAAGGAAGGAAGGAAGGAAGGAAGGGAGGGAGGGAGGGAGGGAGGGAGGGAGGGAGGGAGGGAGGGAGGGAAGGGAAGGAAGGAAGAAAGGAAGAAAGAAAGAAAGAAAACCCTTCCTGTTTGGCATAGTGCGCCTTGGTCACGAAGGACAGATCAATAGACAAGAGTTTAGAAAGGCGAGAACTCTTAGGATCACTAAGGACCTGATTAGATCTGTCTCCCCACCCCACCCCACCTTTCCCCACTTCCCTAGTCAGACAATCTTGGATGTGAATTCTCTGCATTTCAGTCCTACATAATAACTTCTTCAAGTTAAGTTCCAAGAATATAAATCATTCGAGGACGCTTACCAAAGACGCTAGTCACCAAGCAAATGTTTACAAGTAAGAGTGTTAGTGACCTGGCAGCTCGCCTGGCACTTCTCCCCTCAAAACATCAGTACCTGTTGAAGACTATTTTATGGGTGTCAGAGGGGTGGCTCAGTGCTTAAGAGCCTGACTGCTCTTCCAGGGGACCCTGGTTCTAGTCCCAGCACCCACATGATGGGTCACATCCATTTGACCTGGAGATCTCTGAGGGCATCAGGTACACACATGGTCCACGCCAACCATTCGCACACATAAAGAAAATAATTAAAATTGGGATATATTACTTTACTCACAAAAGTCATGGTTGATTTTGGTCAGGATTCTAGAGTCAACATCTCTCAGATAAGTCCCCCATATTTCTTGCATGTGACAGAGAGGGAAAGGGAAAGAAAAAAAGAGGGAGGGACGGGGAGAGACAGGGAGGGCCACAGAGGGAGAAAGAATGCTTTTGGACTGTTAGTACATCACAAAAACGTATGAAGATGTATTTAGGGGAGTGGCCAGGGAAATATCTGTCAGAGGAGAAGTATCCTTCAGCACAGCTGGGACACTGACCGGCGGTGGAATTGCCTGACCTCAGAGCAACTCTGTGCAGCAAGAGGGAATTATTTAATAGTAGTTAATCATCCTCTCAGACAGCTCCCAGGAGGAAGCTGAGAGTAATATGCTTTCAAGAAATCATCTTCCCTTCCCAGAAGTGAGCCCCAGTCCGCCAGAGAAGCAGACCCTTGACTGAATGCACAAGGAACTTTCAATGGATCCATAGCTCCTGGGGGTCCCACGTATCTCCCCCACAGCATTGCCTACCAGTGCTTATGCATTCCCTAGATCTCCAGTAGAAGCTTCATTCTTGAAGGCTACCAAGAGAATAGGCTTAGCTGTGGGACCCAAGGTGAGCCATCCACCCTTGTCCTGTTACCCAAATTTGCCAGCTTCCCTTGGTGCCCTAGACCAGCCTTCTCAAATTGACATGTGTGTATAATGTATAATTGGTATTCTTATGCAACTTGAATAACGTTTTAAAATGTTAGTGGTCAAGTTATTCTTTCTCCCTAATACACATAGCTACCATACCAAACTCATGACATCAGAAATATAATTACTTAGCATGAAGCTGAGTTGTTTAAATTCAACTTAAAGAAAGGTTATAATAAAAATTGTGGGATAGCTAATATTATTGTTTTATTTTATAATAAACGAAGTCAGAGGCACATAGAAAAAAAACTTTTTCTTTGCTTTTTAACCTATTCATCAGGAATCCCTGCCAGAGAATCGCGTATATGAGTGTGAGCGTGTGTGTGTGTGTGTGTGTGTGTGTTTGTTCATACACGTGTATGTCTGTGACATACTGTGTATGTCAGGTGTTTGTGTGTGTATGTGCCTGTGTGTATGTGTGTATGTTTCTGTGTATGCATGCCTGTGTATATGTGGCATGTATGTTTGTGTGTGTACGTATGCATGTTCATGTGTGTGCGTGTACATATGTGTGTGACATTTGTATGTATGTGTATCTGTGTGTGCATGTTCATATGTATGTTATTCATGTGTGTGTATTTGTGTGTCTCTCTGTGTGTAATGTGTGTGAATATGCATGCGTGTGCTTGCATATGCCAGAAAACAACTTCAGTGCTTGATTCTCAGATGCATCTACCTTGTTTCTTGAGCCAAAGTCTCTCACTGGGCTGCTGTTTGCCCAGTAGACTTGGCTGGCTGGCCGATGAGCCTTGGGGCTCCATCCAACTGCCTCTGCTTCCTCCGCACCAGGAATTTCAAGCCCACAGCACCACACCCAGCTTCGACGTGAGTTCTAGGGGTTAAACTAAGGTTGCTGTGCTTCTAAGGCAAGCGCTTAATGGCTGGGCTGTCGTCACCCCCGCCAGCCCCTTCTGCCAGAATCCTAAGGCATAAAAGGACCTCATTTTAACATCTGGTTTCAGAGCACTGGGATTTGAGGAGGTCTGATCAGTCCAGTCAGAGTGCTGGTGAGGGGAGGCCATGTCAAAGAGAGCAGGGACAACAGATCCTGCGGCACAGGGTAGGCAGGTGAAAATGGAGAGACTGAGACACTCAGCACCCACGATGGGTCCCCGGCAAGGCAGATCACCTTGCATCTGTCACAAGAGGCAGAGTCCTCCAGCTCTCCGAGCCTGCGATGGGAATTGCATCCCCAGATCCTCTCTGAAGCCTGTTTCCTGAACAAGCGACAGGTCTGCACAGGACACGTGTGGAGGCCTCTCTTAGAACAGCCCACCTTTCAGCAGAGCATAAAGGAAGGCTGTTTTCTCACCAGTGCTAAGCACGCCCACACCTCCATTCCTGCACTCTGTAGACATGCCCAGGGCCCAGGGCCCAGAGCAGAATGACGAGGTACGGCTCTTACTTGTTTCAAGAGGTTTTTCCCTCTAGTCCTGTAATTCATGAGGAGCTCAAAGCCTGGCTTTGGCGGCTTCACACCTAAAGGGAGACACACACAGTACCTAAGTGCTTTAGGTAGAGCAAAGTGTACCCTGAATAAGGAGGGAAGCTGACTGGCCTCTTGCTTCCCCTGCTGAGGGCTGAACACAGTCTTGCACACACTAAGCAAATCACTCAGTTACTTAGCCGTCTTTCTGCTGGCTTTCCTTCTAGTTTGAGCGGTGGTGTTGTTTCTTTTATTCTTTTGACGCAGGGTTTCATGTCGCCTTCGTTAGCCCTGTGCTCCTGTCTTCATCCTCCTGCCTCAGCCTCCTAAGTGCTAGGGTTATAGTCATTAGTCATCCTACTATGTCTCTTTCCCCGCCTACCCCCCAGACAGGTTCTTACTGCTGTGGCTGGCCTGGACCTCATTACATAGACCTGGCTAGCCTTGAGCTCACAGAGCGGGGCCTGCTTCTGCCTCCTGAGTGCTGAGACTAAAGGTGAGCCCTCCACTCAGGCTCTTCATGCTTTTCAGTTTGAGACAGCATCTCACTAAGCTCCCCGGCCACTCCTCAAATTACAATCCTCCTGCCTCGGCCTCCTGAAGAGCTAGGATTACATGCTATGTATGCTCCAAGGCTCGGCTTGAAATGCGCTGACATTCTGAAGCACTTTCTAAATCAGAAGGCCCAGACCCTCGCTCGCAGCCTCCCCAGCCTCAGCAGCAGCTCCCCACAATGATTGTTCCCAGAGCAGCTGAAAATCAAATGTCTGCTGGATGTGTCCCCTCCCCTGTCATAGCTAATCCTACTTCCTTCCTTCGCTGTTAGGTCTCATAAAATGAAGTGGCTAGGTAGGTCAGTGGAGCGGAGGCAGAAGTGCAGAGAGCTTTATTAAACGGCCTCTGATCCCAGAATTCACGAAAACAGCCAAGGTCACAGTCAAAACATAAACCACAAGTGGGTAGGAAAATGGCAGCTTACTGGGTGCAGGGTGGGGCACGGGGCTGGGGGAGGAACACTTACGTAAAGTTCTGCAATCTGGAAGAGTTAAACAAGGAGCTTCAGAACCCCAAATCTGGTGCGCCTGGAGAACAGAGAGTTGGGAATTAATACCAGCCAAGGCAGACATGGAGGACATACCTGAGATCCCAAAACTGGGACGGCAGAGACAGGGAGATACTGAGATTGATGCCAGCCTAAGCTACATGGTAAGACTATGTCTCCAGACCCCACACAGCGAGCAAGAGAGCCAGGCTGGCTGAGAAGATGGCTCTGTGGGTGGAGAGCTCTGAGCTCAGCCCCACGACACCCACAGTAAAACTGTAAAAACCAAAAACCAGAGAGGTGCTGACTAACTATAGCACTGGCAATGGGGCAGAGGGAGGATTGGGAGGGGAGCAGACAGGCCACCATAGGGCACTAGCCAGCCAGTCTAGCCAATTAGTGAGCTCCAAGTTTGGTGAGCAGCAATAAAGTGAAGAATAATAGAGAGAGATGCCCAATGTCAATCTCTGGCCTCTCCACACACATATACCATACACACATATGTACCATACATACGTATGCACCTGTAATACACATATACTATACACAGATATGCACCTGCAATACACATATACCATACACACATATGTACCATACATACGTATGCACCTGTAATACACATATACTATACACAGATATGCACCTGCAATACACATATACCATACACACATATGTACCATACATACGTATGCACCTGTAATACACATATACTATACACAGATATGCACCTGCAATACACATATACCATACACACATATGTACCATACATACGTATGCACCTGTAATACACATATACTATACACAGATATGCACCTGCAATACACATATACCATACACACATATGTACCATACATACGTATGCACCTGTAATACACATATACTATACACAGATATGCACCTGCAATACACATATACCATACACACATATGTACCATACATACGTATGCACCTGTAATACACGTATACTATACACACATAGGCACCTGCAATGCACATATAACATACACACATATGTACCTGTACATACACATATACCACACACACATATGCACCTGCACATACACATATACCATACACACATGTTCCTGTGCATACACATATACCACACACACATATGCACCTGCACATACACATATACCATACACACATGTACCTGTACATGCACATATATCATACACACATATGCACCTGCACATACATGTATACATATACACATATGCACCTGCAATACACATATACCGTACACACATATGTACCTGTACATACACATATACCATACACACATGCAGGCAACTGCAACAAACCAATTTTCACAATAATAAACATCTAACAAAAGAAAAGCCCTCTTTCAGTTGTTTTCCCACCCTCATTCAAATGGCATTTTGGTACACTATCAAGATCCATTCTAACCAGTAAGATGAAAAGACAAAACTGGATGAAGTACTTATAAGTGAGGCTGGGCAAAATTGTCCAGTCCTTACACGCAAACAGTTTAATAAAATCAATAAGAGAAAACCCAGCTATCTCAACAGAAGCATGGGCAAAGGAAACACGTACTTCATTATTCATGGATTCCATGTTTGTGAATTCACCTGTTTGCTAAAATCTATGTGTAATCCTGAGGTTAATGCCGCACTTTGGGGGTCACTGAAAAGCATGCCCAGAGTGGGAAAGAATGGAATCCCGTCATGTACGCCCATGCCGAGGTCACGCGCAGCGTGCCGAGGTCACGCGCAGCCAGGCGGCGTTGGCTGCGCCCTCCTAGGTAATGAAGTGTCCTCTCGGGGTCACTTTAGAACTCCATCTTCTGCTTCTCTGCGTTTCTCCGCTGGGGACTTTGCTGTTTAAAATGGTCCCGACCATCACACTGAAGTGCGGGTGTACGGTCCTTCAGCAAAGACGGTGCGGTGCGCCTGCCTCTCAGGGGAAGAACTTCTCTAAGAAAGCTCCACCTTCGCACCGTTGGCTCAAGTTCCAGGCTAATACATTGGCATACATTAAAAAGTCTTTGATGGTCTACAAGAGCTAGTTCCAGGACAGGCTCTAGAAACTACAGGGAAACACTGTCTCGAAAAACCAATAAAAAAAAAAAAAAAAGTCTTTGAGCAGAAACATACATATAAAAATTAGTATGTTGAATTTTTTATTTTCAAGTGTTTTATAATTAAGTTTATTTTTAAAAATACATTAAAGCAGAGTTATGACGATAAATTGGCAAAAGCATTGTGCCTGGAGGTTGGCAGAAAGCAGACTTTCCACCCGCCGGGAGCAATGGTTCTGTCCTTACTGCAGTGTGTGGTTGAACTTTATAAGTGATGAGAAGCAACTACTGTTAACAGAAACACTCGTGAAATTAGGAAACACGAGGGAAGATACTTAATCTATGCAAGAACGTTAAAGAAAATGCAACTATCTTCATCTATCAAATTGGGAAACATTAGGGTTATAATTATCTTCATCAGCCTTCTGAGGAAAAAAAAACACTCTCATTATGCAGCCCAGGTTGACCTTGAACTTGTGACCCTCCTGCCTTGGGCTCTCTTGCCTGCTGGAATCACCTGCCCCTAGGCTCAGATTAAAGCAGGTGTGAGAATATAGGAAAGCACTGTGGCTAATACCGGAAGGCAACTTATCTATGAATAAAACAAGTTTACTTTCCAGCCCAAGAATTTCACTCCTGGGAATGCACTGAGATGAATTTATCATTGCATTAATGTGTTTATGACAACTTTTCATTTTCCTAACACTGTTTATAATAATTATAACTACAATACCCCTAAATGCCTAGCAAATAGAAACTAGGAAAAAAGAAAAGGATAGAAAAAGAAAAATAATGCTAAATGCTTGCAGACACGGGACATTTTTAAATTGTGATGTATCCCATCAGAGGGATGTATGCGTCCATTAACTGTGATAGCAAACGGTGATGCTTATTAGCAAGGAAAGGTGTTCATAACAATATTGATATATAAAAGTAGATTACAGAGGACAAGAACCAGTAGGTTCTGGTCAACTTATTAGACACTTGTGAACAAGCAGACATATGATGTACATACACGCATATTGATTTTTGTAAGAAGTGTAACTAAAATGTAAATTATTATTATCCCAGAGGAAGAGAAAGGTTTTCTTTCTTTTGCAATGCTGTGACTTGAAGCCAGGGCCTTCTGGGGTGCCAAGGGATTGCTTTGCCTCTGACCTGCACCCAAATCTTGTTTTTCACTGTTGTTTCTATTTCTAGTCTCGTCATTGTTTGGGAGTTTACAGTCAGAGACTTACAAGCTTATGTGTGGTTATTGCCACATGCAGAGACAACATGGGGAATGTGGTAACCACCTCAGCCTGTCAGGTTGTTTACATTGGTAACCTTGGTTACCCATTTATCACCTAATAGGAAGCTACACAATAATACGTAGAAATAACTGCTTGATAAATGAATATTCATTTTTATAACTCATCCCACTTGAGTTTGTTTTTTTTATGACTAATACGCAGGATTCAATCCCTTGCATGCACTATTAAAAGAGCTTTAGAAAGAGTCACAACGTACCACTTTGTGCTTGACGTGGAGCGTGGTGTTCTGAAAGGGTCTCGGTATACCAGGGAGTCCTCCTGTGTGCAGATGCAGAAGGAGTCAAGATGAAACTTCTTAGCTCTCAAGTTAGACAACTACTCCCACACTACACAAGCTACCTTTGTTTCCTGTTAGCCCTCAACCCACAGAGTAGTTACGAGGGAAAACGGTGACTGGCATTTAAATTCACAGTAAAAACCTTCAGAAGCTTTGGGGAGGGACATGCCTGTTCATGTCTGGAATGCTGTGATCACTGCACTCTTGGAATCCCAGGCAACTGCGGCTGTGGAGAAATCTCAAACTGCACTCTCCCTGACTTTCTGGGATGTTCCGGGGTGTCTTATAGCTTCCACACTCCACTCTGGCCCACGTTTTCCAATACATCTGAGCAGGTTTTAATTGAATTTACTGAGTCTCACAACCATTGCCGTAATCCGTGCTTTGTTTCTGCAGACTTTATGAGGAGACCAGTGGGAGCTCATCTTTGGGAATATGCTTGGCTAGTCAGTTTTCCTTGCACGTTCACACTTGACAAAATAGTGAAACTTGACCTCCTCTTTTTAATTAAGGATGTTTACCATTACTCTAATTTATTAGCCTCTGTCCACCTCCCCGCTTCCTAAATGTAGAGCCACAACCAAATGGGAAGTTTTTGTTGATGAGGCTATCTCAGGAAATGCCAACAAATTTTACCTTCAGAAAGTGGCTATCTCTGAACACCACACGCACTTAGTTTTAACTTAGATTGTCGAGAAGGCAAGCGTAGGCTGGAAGGAGCCTGCTGTGGCTGTGTGGGAGACGCTCCCGTTTGGAAGGGGTCTTGGCATCATCTGTCCTAATCATTTAGCCCAGCAACGCAGGTGTCTGTCATGGTAGACCTGCCCGAGATGCTGGTGGTTCCGTTCTCACTCCATAGGCTGGCATCCAGCTCTTACCTGTTTCAAGGAAACTTAAGGAACTTTTAAGTTCCTTCAAATGAAGGCTCAGAAGCACAAAATGATGGGGGGAGATGGTGACAAAGCAGTGCCTGTCATCCTGGAGTTCTGTGCACGGTGTATGTGTACACCCAGAGAAGGGGAGCTTACATGGAGCCTCAACAATGGACCAACACTTAACCTGATGTCCACAAAAACCTCTAAGGATTCAAGATGGCTGCTATCAGGGCATTAAAGTCTGTCTGGAAATTCTTTTCTAAAGACCAGGGCTTTCATGGGGTTTTTCAAAGTGTCTCAAAAGCACCAGGCTTCACTGTCTTAGACAGCTGTCAGCCATTGGGGCAGATGGCAGATTTCTAAGAATTGAGCATTCAGCAGTCTGTGTGTGAGATATACATTATTCTGTGGTTGGTAAAGTTTGGGGGTATGATAACAGGATCTTTAGACTTGGAAGCATTCTGACCTCGTGCAAACATACATATAAAAATACTTTAATTAACCCCTAAGAGTTCAGCAAAGAGTCACATGCACTTATAAGCGAATAGCCATTCAGGAGATGAGATGGTTCAACTGGCCATGGTGCTTTCTGATAAGCCTGAAGGCAGAGTTGGATTCCAAGACCCACAGAGCAGGAGAGAATGAACTCCTGAAAGCATTCCTCTAACCAGAGCACACGCACCATGGCAATGCTCCTCCCCATAAATAAAATGTTATGAAAAATAAATCAGAAAAATGCAAACAGTTATAAAGTCCAAGAGCAAATTCTAAGTTTTGAGTAAAATATTCATGTATCTGCCTTAACAATTACAAGAGAGCTATTGCCATATTTTAAAGGTGGCTAACATCAGGAAAAGTTAGAAAAGCCATGCGTGAACATTCTCAAAATATGTTTGAGCTGTAGAGAGACAGACCCAAGAACAATGCTTCGTCATTTCCTGTCTTCAGTCATGTAGCTCAGTCCTGTTGGGGGCAGACCCCTGGTCTACTCACATAGCCTACCCAAGTCACTGCTGTGCCCACAGGGAAGTGCCAACCTTACACTCATGGGCAAAATGAACTGCAGCAACCCCAGCCTGTGTCATCCTCCAACAGGGAAGTGCACACAGTCACAGATGGCATCTTGTGACCTTCTTAACAACAGGCTTGGCTGCCAAGGTTCCCTGTGTCCAGGCTCTGCAGGGAATTTGGAAACTGTAGCCCTTACACTTGAATATTTTCTGGCAAACACATTTAACTATTTATTAGTCAGTTTCCCAATTTAGACCAGGGAAACTGAAACAGCTGAACAGAATTCCCAACACCTGGAAGGGAGGCTGTTGTTTCTGAGTCAGGAGGCCCATCCTGGGATTCCTTGGCCCTGCTGGCAAAAGTCTGCCATAGCTGTCATCATAAGCATGGTGGGATCTCAATTCCAGGCCATGAGCATATCACTGCCCAGATTTATTGGTGGCCAATATTATCTTTTTTCCCCTCTCTCTGTAGTTTAAAAGAAATATAGGCTTTTCTCATACCAAAACATGCAAATTATTCAGAAAGTGATGAATTCCTAGTGTTAGACACACTCCCTCCTGATATGCCAGCTCACACCAGCTCACACTCCAAGTCTACGTGGAAGCCCTGAGGTGAGTTCAAGCCACTCTGTTTTCTGCCCTGCACATTCTGGGGCAGCGGTGGCTGTCAAGGTCATGGTGCGATAGACATGGGGGTGAGAGCAGTGTTAAAGGAGCGCCCTACATGCTCGCTGCCTGTTTCCAGATCTCACAGAACAGCTTGCTTGTTAGTAATGGCAGGTGAACCAGGATGGCCCCAGGAGAAGCAATGCAGGCTCCCCTGCAAGGCTTTGTGGGACCCCCTTCTCCCCTCCCAAGACTGTAAATGCTTCTATCAGAAGGGGGATGGTGGGCTCTGACCCTGCCTGGCAACAGTGCAGGGAAGATGGTTGGAGGAGCAACAGGCCCCCTCCAGGCGACATCCAGTGAGTGACCTGTGACTAGTGGGCAGAAACAGCACGGTGAAGGTTGACGGATGGGATACTGTGTGCAATCACAGAGAAGAGGAGCTAGGTCTCGTGTAGGATTGGTGGGCAGATGTCATCAGCTGTGGTCTCTCTGTAGAGCTGAGGGTTGTGAAAACCTTCCCGTTGGCCCATTTCTAGATGTAAGAGCAAAAAGGGGTCTTAGAGAGAAGTAAGGGGTATCTCTGTGTCACAGGAACCCTTGTGCCCAAAGCCCCTTTCTTCAGGCAAGCCCTAAATCATCTGCTACAATCTTCAGGTTGGTGCCCCAACCTTAGGAGAGAAACCATTGGAGGTGGCCCAGTAACAGCCCAAGGGAAAAGATTCCCAAGGCTTAATACAAATAAAAGTAACAGAGCTTGGAAGCCATAGGACATCCACCTTAGTAAGAAAGAAAATCTTTCCTGCATCCGGGGCCCCAGCTGCCCTCACAGAATCAGGAATCTACCAGCTCCCTCCCCTCTCCCTCCACTTTTTCAAACTATATAAATACGATGCTTCATATTCAGGGTTTGTCTGGTACGTTAGTTACTTTTCTATTACTGTAATAAAAATACTCTATCCAAAAGCAACTTAAGGAAGAAAGTTTGTTTTGGCTTGGTTCCAGAGGGACAGTCCCTAATGGCCAGGGAAGTATGGCATGCAGGCAGGAAATTGACTGGTCACATTTTCCACAGATGCACAGGAAACAGAGTCAGCAAGTGGGAAGTGGGGAGTTTGTGAAGACTCTGTTTTGTTTTGTTTTGGTTTGGTTTTGTGATGCAAAGTTTCTCTGTGTAGCCCTGGCTGCCCTGAAGCCCAATCATCTGTTGGCCATGCTGGCCTTAAACTTAGAGATGTGTTGTAGAATATTACTTTAACTGTGCAAAGATGTGTTATGTTTGTTTATGTTGTGGAATATTACTTTAATTATGTGAAAGTGTTATATTTATTTATGCTACATTTGTTTAATGATGTAAGGATGTGTTATTTTGCCTGCCTAAGGCACCTGATTGGCCTAATAAAAATCTAACGGGCCAATAGCTAGGCAGTAGATGGATAGGTGGGGCTGCTGAGCAGAGAGAATAAGTAGGAGGAAGAATCTAGGCTTGGGGGAGTAAGGGATGAGAGAACCAGGTGGAAAGAGAGGGAGATGCCCTAGGCCAGACAGACAGATATGGAGTAGAACATACAGAATAAAAGAACAGTAAAAAGCCCCAAGACAAAACATAGATGAAGAGAAACTGATGAAATTAAGTTATAAGAGCTAGTGGGACAAGCATAAGATAAGGCCAAGTCTCTGGCAGTCCAGGACAGCCTGTTACAGAGACCTACCTGCCTCTGCCCATTGAGTGCCAAAATTAAAAACATTCACTACAGGTGCGGGAGAATTGTCTGTACTCTGTCAATCATGTATTTTAATAAAAGACTGATTGGCTAGGCAGAAAGTATAGGCGGCTCAACCAGACAGGAAGTAGAGGTGGGGTGATGAGAACAAGAGAATGCTGGGAAAGAGGAGGCCCATTCCTCCCAGTTCTGCCCAGACCACTGAAGAGGCAAGATGTAAGCTGTCCGGCTGAGAAAGGTACTGAGCCATGCGGCTAACATAGATCAGAATAATGGGTTTATATAAGCTACAAGAGCTAATAAGTAGCCTGAGCTAATGGGCCAGTCAGTTTTATAACTTATGGAGATCTCTGTGTGATTTTCTTTGAGGCTTGCCGGCTGTGGGATACAACAAGCCGGCCCTTCATGTTACACACTACCATGTCCTAGGCCAACCCAGCAGGGTTCTTGTCTAATCCCCTAGGCACCTGTCAATCCAATCGAACCAACAATCAATACCAACATCACAGGGAGTATCTGTGCAAGATACTGAAGACTCAAACAGGAGTTGTCTGCAGGAAGCTTACGCTTTAGACAGATAAAGACAGACAGACAGACAAACACGGAGGAAGCAGAGTTCGGTTAACTGTGTTCCTGCAGACCAATGTGCAAAGGCCCTGAGGCAGAAACTGGCTCGGTGTTTGCACATTTTTAAGTGAAGACGATGCAGCTGGAAGACAGTGAATGAAATGAAGAGGAGATTTGAGGGAGGACACAGAAGTCATAGCCAACACGGACCCGTAGGCTTTGCTAAGGAAGCGGGACTTAACCCAAGTCTGACAGGAAACAGAAAAGCAATATCATCTTCTTCATGCGTTAGTCTCCCTTGTGTTGAAAATGGACTCGGTTGGCGAAAGATGACTCACAAGACATTCTTGTTAGCTCTTGCGGCTTTCTGGGGTTTCAGCAGGGAGACTGTGCCCTAGAAGAATTCAAATGGGATCGAAGGAGAAGGAAATGAAGGGCGCTATAAGTGGTCATGCACACTGTCGAAATCACACGGCAGATCACACCTCTCTCCCCTTCAAACATTATTATTTTTTGTTTATTTTTAAATTCTCTAATATAGGTGTTTTGTTATATATATGTGTAACACTTGCATACCTAGTGCCCAGAGAGACTAGAATTGGGTTTGGATCCCCTGGAACTGGAGTTGCAGGCAGTTGTGAGCAATTGTGTAGTTGCTGGGACTTCAAACTCAGGTTTTCTAGAAGACCAGCTAGTCCTCTTACATGCTGAGCCATCTCTCCCTTCTATTACTTGATGTGTGTTGATATTCTCCTAAACATTCTCATCCTTGTGAACGACTGTGTACTGTGGGAGGAGTCAGGGTGACTGCTTCAGAGACTCGGGATTATGTTCTGTGATAGCGACTATCCCAAGGACATTTTATCCACAGCACAACATCCAGGTTGTGATGCGTTCATACATAGTAAATCCTCCCGGTGCAAATTGTACCTCCTAAAACAGCAAAAGAGGGAGAGACGAGTCTACTGTGGATATATGATATATGTCCTGTCACAGAGTTGTCTGGGGGCAGACAGAGAGCTGGGCAGAAGCTGTCTGATAAGACACAACATAGACTAATCCCTATAGCAAAGACTAAGCAGAAACGTTTGTTTACTGGGTTTCAGGAAACTTGGTTTTTATTGGCTACTGCTCTGTTCATTGAATCTGGAAGCTGCTAAGTCTATGATGCGTCTAGGGACTCAAGTCCAAAAGCCACGACTGAATCTGACACTTGGGAAGAAAGTCAGTGTGAAAGAAGAGCCATGTCAGCGTGGACAGACAAACAGGACTGAACTCTGACAGGATGTCACGAAGGAGCCTGGGGACCTTCGTCCTATGATGACCCTGAGTCACACTTCAGAGCACTCCATCCTGGGGGCTGGCGAGATGAGTCATCTGATAAAGTGCCTGCTGAGGAAGCACAAGAATAAAAATTTAGCTCCCCCAATCCACACAAAAGTTGGGCACAGTGGGCTGAAGAGATGGCTCAGTGGCTAAAAGCACAGGCTGCTCTTGCAGAGGATTCTGGGTTCAATTCCCAGCACCCGTATGATAGCTCACAAGCATCAGAGACTCCAGTCCCAGGGGATCCTGGACCCTTTTATGGCCTCAGCAGGCACTGCATACACGTGTTGCACAGATATACATGCATGCAAAAATTCATATATGTGAAATAAACATGAAATCTGAAAAATAAGTTTGGCATAGTAGTGCAAGCCTGTAATCCTGTCACTGAGAAGGTGGAGATAGTGGGAATAGCCAATCAACCTTGCTGAATCGGCGAGATCTAGGTTCAGTGGGAGACCTTGTCCCCAAAAATAAGGTACAGAGTGACTGAGAAGGGTACCTTACATCAGCCTCTGGATTTCACATGTGTATGCACTCGTGCACATTCAACTGTATACATGTACACACATACATGCTATCTAGATACACACGCACACGCCCCCACATACCCAAATACATACAAACACAGTTCATCTGGGCTGGTGGTGTGGCTCCTTTGGTGGATTGCATGCCTAGCATGCGCAGATTGGGTTGGATCACCAATACGGCATGACATTGGTAGAACGGTGCATGCCTCAGCACTTGTGAGGTAGGAATAGGAGAATTTTAGTTACGCACTTTGAGGTCAACTTGGTCTACATAAGGCCTTGGAAGAGAGATGGGGGAGATGAGACACAACAGCCGCACATGGTATACTAATCAATGCCGCTGCTCACGGCATCTCCTCTCGGACCTGCACCCGCCCAGCTGTGGACCTGCACCTGCCCAGCTGTGGACCTGCACAGCAGCCTCCAGACCTTAGCTTATCATGCTCAGATGTTGTTCAAACGACGCCAGCAGCCATGTGAGTGGAAGGGTGTGGTGAGGCACCGCCAGCTTGTCTTCCCATATACCAGTGGTTCTCTGCCCTCCTAAAGCGTCAACCCTTGAGCCCAGTTCCCCATGTGGTGGCGACCCCCAGCCACACAATCATTTTGGTTGCTACTTCATAACTGTAATTTTGCTACTGTTATGGATCATAATGCAAATAGTTGATGTGAAGGCTATCTGCTATGAGACCCCTGTAAAAGGACTGTTCGATCCCCCCTTCCAGGGGTCGTGACCCACATATTGAGAGCTATAAACGATGTGAGCAGATGTTTACTGTCGCCTGTGTGAGTTTGGCCTGTCTCTCAGCTGTGGGCTTCAACTGCCTTGCTCTTCTAAAGTAAAGGGAATAAAGTCTTGCTTGATTAACCACCAGGTGAATGGCTACATTTCCTGTCATCCGCGAGCCATGGAGGAACACTGAAACTCCTTCTCAGTCTCTTCTCCAAATAGCAGAACAGCAGAACCACCCAACGGCAACGCTGGAAACCTTTGTATACCCACCCACCAGGCTTCCGAGTAACTCCCTCCACCACCCAGCTTGCCCCATTAGTGCATTGCAACTTTCATCTGCTCCCCAAATGGGCAGAGTACCAGAGTATGTTATCAACTATCACTTGTGATTCTACCAATCAGTCTTATTAATGCTGCAGAGACTCAACTCTGAGAGATGGCTATTATGCTGGACCCTCTCTCTGTTTGCGTCTCAAAGTCAGACTTGGTGACAAGATGCTCAGCTGCCCCCTTTTCCAGGGTGCTGCTGTTGGTAGGATGGAGCTGATCCCTCCAGCTGTTTGAGCTGTCTGAGCTCGCTGACCTCACATGAGGAAGGAAAACCATTCTCAGGCCGCAGGGAAAGGATTGGTGTGCCTTCCTTTCCCCTCACTCCTCACCAGAGGTAGAGACAAAAGTGTCTGGGTGCTGAGGGTTAACAGCACTGAAGAGGAAGAGAGTCTGTACCTCTGAAACACCATGTGGACAACTAGCCCACAGAACAACATTTTGGCGTTCTTTGGTTGAATAAAGAAAAAAAAACTGGAGTTGGGGATTATTATTATAGCAGCTAGTGTTAACTGAGACTAGCAAACAGTGTGAGCAGCCTTGGTGTCTCCTCTGAGGCCAGCACGCCTAGCATAGCTTAGAGTATTAGCACTTTATCAATGAGGCCGGGCTCTGCCGGACGGAGGGGGAGATACCCCAGAGTAACTGTCCCTTTTATTTCCTTGTGTGAGGGATCTGACCTTCTTGAGCAAGTGGAAGCTATATGGGCCACAATCAAGAACCCGGGAGTAGAAAAGAAAACTGCAAGAAGATGGTGGGAGGGGGCGGGACTTCTGCCATCACGTTCTACCAAAGCGTGACGTTAAAGCATGGATTCCAGCCACAGATGTGAAGACCTTTGTGGGATCCACCACAACACTGAAGGGAAAGACTCCACAGCAGATGCACTGGAAGGCCAGAAAGCTCCGTTTCACTTGCCCTGTGTCGCAGCCAAGGCAGCAGAGCTCCAAGTCAAGAGAAAGCTCAGCCCGGTGCTTCCCCATGGGGAAGTAGAGGCAGTGAGTGAGCCTCCAGCTCCTCCCACCATGCCAGACATCACCAAGAGTCTTACTTCTTCCTGACTCCACTAGAATCCTAGGGTGGTCAGAGTGCTGGGTGCTGAGGAAGATCAGAGCCAAGGAGCAGAGGTAAGAACCCAAACCAGCCAGAGCCTGGGTGCGGCAAAGAATCCTGGATCCCGCCTCCTACTTCAGGAGTAGGCCCGCTCGGGCTTGTCGTCTGTGAGTCATCTCAACTGACTGGCACGTACTTCAGGATTCCTCATGCTCACCATCCTCAGAGCCAGCATCTGTCTGCCCCACAGACGCAAAATACAACGTGTGCACACCAAAACATGCACACACATATGCACTCACATACCTCCCATAAGGGTACACCATACACAAATTCACAGATACACACAAACATATGCACATACATACCACACATGCACACATAGCCAGTGCACACACACCCAACACATACACACACTGCCTCTGTCTCTCTATCTCTGTGTCTCTGTCTGCCTGTCTCACACACACATACAGCTAGGAGAGATGGTTGATTAGGCTTGTCCAGCAATCTTATCACAATATGAACACTTACCAAAGGATCCTGGTGTTCACACAGCCTGCACTCCCCAGTCTACCTCAGCTAAGCAGGGAGAAAGGCCTGAAAGGGTTGTGCTTCGGGGAACCGATCATGAACTAACCTTTGTCGTCTGCAGGCTCTTGGGCACCAGCCTGGCCAGGTAGCGTGCCGTAGGCAGAGTGGCTTGGCAATGGTGTCCTAAAGAAAGCCCGGGGGAGAAACAAGTTACACGCGTGTAGGCTCAGCAATCATGCAGAGCCTACAGATTTAATTTTCATTTGGTTTCTTAAGGTTCTGTTCCTTTTTTCTCTTCCCATACCCCACCCTCACCCCATATTCCCATTAAATCAACCCGAGCTGAAATTTTGCACAGTCTTTAGGGATTTGTTTGTGCTCTGATTTGTCATAAAAGGATAACATTTTCATCTCTGCATGCAAAGCTCAAACATTAAGTTCATAATTACTTCAGCAGGGTTTATGAGTGTTTCTCCAGGGAGTTGCTTTCAAAATAAGATAAGTGCTATGCATGGAATAAGAAAGATTACAGTAATTACATTGGTTTCCAAATAAAATTTAATGGCAGTGGGGTGATGTGGGGACTCACAGATGTTGTGTATCCTTTGAAACACATCTGTATCTCAGTTTCCCTGAAGTCAGATATGACATTCCCTACCAGAAAGCTCTGCTTATTGGAAGAGTCGAGGCTTTCTGCCGGGAATGGGCGAATTGATTGCCAACCTGCTCAATTTCATGGAAACTAACTGTAGGTCCTTTGATTAAGGAGGGAGGGTCTCTAAATCCTAGGCACCTGGAACTGTGAGAAGAGGAAGGGGTGGAGTGGAGCTGAAGTCGACCTAGAGAGTCCTGAAATGCTCCTCCTGACTGTGTATCCAGAACACAGACAAGTCCCACTCGTCCCGCAGACAGGGACTGGAAATCTACCCCATGACAGCAACAGAATCATCACAAAGCACCCACTGATTAACTCTCAGTAGATTTGGGGTAGACAGTTCTGACAAAGACAGACGGAACCAGCGTCCTGACCTCTGTAGGAATCACTCCTTTGCTTTTCTTTTTATATTACACTAATATATATATATATATATACATATATATATATGTATATATATATATATATTTGTGGTTTTGATTAGTTTTTAAAAGGTTATATGGGGGTGGGGAGGTTGAAGATGGCTTAGCAGTTGAGAGCATTGGCCATTCTTCCAGGGAACTCAGGTTTAATTCCTAGTACAAACATGGTTGCTCAAAACCATCCGTAAATCCTGTCCCATGTGATTCAGTACCCTCTTCTGGACTCTGTATCCACTAGACACACAGGTAACCACACAGTTATATGCACAAACATCCATACACATAAATGTCTTAAATTCTGTCATTGGAATTATATGACATGGTTTTTATTCTGCAGATCTATAATGAAAAGGACCAAACTGAGCCAGGAAAGATACTAAATTTGTACCGTGCATCCCCTACCCACCTAGCACATGTGGAGTTTGGGGGTAAACTATGAATTTTATGAATTAAAGCCACTTTAGAATAAAATGATCGAGCCCCACCCCCAAGTTTCTACTTCTCATGCGGTATTCTAGTGGCATCCTGTTGTGACAAGACATTCTGACCAAAACCAGCTCCCAGGAGGAAGGGGCTTATTCCCTTGACACCTGCTTCCAGGTCACAGTCAATCTGTCATTCAGGGAAACAGGGCCAGAACTCGAAACAGGGTAACCTTGGAGGAATGTCACCCGCGGGCTCCTGGTGTGGCTAGCTCACAGACTCGTGCTTTCCTATGCAGCCCAGGACCACCTGCCCAGCAATGGTAATGTTCACAGTGGGCTGAGCCTTCCCACATCAATTAATAATCAAGACAATTCCTCACACACATGCCCACAATCCGACCTAGGTATGTCTTCAATTGAGACTTTCCCGCCAGATGACAGTCAACTATGGCAAGCTGATAATTCAGGCTAAGAACAAACGGTATGGTTCAGGATGCCACGGCAAGCATGGGATAAATAGTATGAACAGAAAGTACTGTGCTCCATGTGTGTAAGATTCTCCTGGCTTAATGCATTGGAAATGGACATTCCTATTTTCAGATCCCAATACCCTTGCTGCACCATTACCCAGTCCTGTGGCCACACTGGGCATGCACTGCTAAGGAATAGTTTTTCTGTAAAGGTGTGTTGCTCTCATTGTTAACAAAAAGCTAATTGGCCAGTGGCTAGGTAGGAGTTTGGGGTCAGAGAGAATGCCAGGGAGAAGGAGGGCAGAGAAGCAAGATGAATGTGCTGTGTTGAAAGAAGGTAGCACACTGGCTGAGGGTAGATAAGAAATATGGGTTTATTTAAAATGCAACAGTTAGCTAGTAACAAGCCCGAGTTATTGGCCGAGTATTTCTAATTAATAATTAGTCTCTGAGTGGTTATTTGGGAGCGGCTGCCAAGACGCAGAGAAACTCCGCCTACAATCCACACCTGTAGAATTGTTACACAGAAGCCCTTACGGCACCATCAAGAGTGTTCCCTATGGCTTCACAACATTTGTCATCAAACAGCCTTTGCTTGGAATTTTAGAAGATATTTCTCTTCTGCACTAAATTAGTAAAGAAAAAGATTTTTAAAAAACAATAGAGCGTATAATCAGTACCGCGCAACCAAGCTCAATCTACCCCTCACTTTTGCTGCTGCTTCTTAGCCTCTGAGAGGAGAGCAGTTGTACAACAGATATATTAAAGTATCTGAGATTTCCCCAAGCACCCAGACAAACATCACAAGCACGTTCCCTTTTGTGGTTTCCAATGTCCTGGGCTCTCTGGCTGGGATGAATCACACAATGAGAAAAAAAATTCAAAGTTATGTGCATTTCACCACATGTCACATGTCTGCATTAAACACGGTAAACAACAAGGTTGCTGGACGGGTCTGTGTGGATCCATGTGTGTCCAGAGCAAACCTCAGTAATGTATAAAGATCCCTACCAAGAGGCTCCACAACAGCCTTAGACTTAGCAAAGGAACCTCCAAAGCTGACTAGAAGGGAGAAAGCTTGAGAGCTATTACAAAGAGAGTTGGGGAAAAATGAGATGATTCACTTGATTTTCATGGTTTGGAAAGCTCTGGAAGGCAAGGTAACTAATGCATGTGTTTAAGATTTTATTTTGACCACAAGGACATGTGCTCAACTATGTTCATAGCAGCATTGTTTGTCATAGCCAGAACCTGGAAACAACCTAAATGCCCCTCAACCAAAAAATGGATAAGGGAAATGTGGTGCATTTACAGAATGGAGTACTATACAGCAGAAAAAAACAATGGCATCTTGAAATTTGTAGACAAATGGATGGAGCTAGAAAACATCATATTGAGTGAGGTAACCCAGACACAGAAAGACAATTATCACATGTACTCACTCATAAGTGGTTTTTCAACATAAAGCAAGAAAACCAGCCTACAAATCACAATCCAAGAGAACCTAGACAATAATGAGGGCCCTAAGAGAGAGAGAGACATACATGGATTTAATCTACATGGGAAGTAGTAAAAGACAAGATCTCCTGAGTAAATTGGGAGCATGGGGACCATGGGAGAGGATTGAAGGGAGGGGAGAGGCAGGGAGGGGAGCAGAGAAAAATGTAGAGCTCATTAAAATCAATAAAAAATTATTTTCACACACACACACGCACACAGAGAGAGAGAGAGAGAGAGAGAGAGAGAGAGAGAGAGAGAGAGAGAGAGAGAGATGCCCACATGCCAGTGGGTGGCTTCAAAGGCCAGAAGGTGTCATATCTTTTAAAGTTGGATACTTCAGAGCTACCCAACATGCACTCTGAGACTTGAATGCTGGTTCTCTGCAGGAGCAAGCCAGGGCCTCTAACTGCTAACCCCTCTCTTCAGCCACATAACTACTGTATTAGAGCCATACATGGGTTATTCCTACGTCAAGAATTAGAGCCAAATAATCCAATGCATTTTCAAAGAGTTTCCAGAATTTGAATATTTACTAAATAACACCCAAAGAGACAGATTTCATAATTAGCTTTGGAGCTTCCCAGAGTCCTGGTTTACACTTTCTGCTCTTGCGTACTGGTAGCCTTCTGTCATGCGGGCGGTTCCAGATGTCTTTGCCCAGGTGCGCACCCTTTACCTGGAATGGTGGTGTGTTTTTCAATTTCCCACTCTGGGGAAGCTTGTTCTCCCCACACCGAGTCTTCTTCAGGACCTGCTGATGAAGCCTCCTTCCCTTGAGCTGAGTGTTTATAGCTGTAATTGTGAAATTGAACTGGTATTCATGTTTGACTGTGGGCCTACTACAGAGCCTGGCTTCCCAATAAACCCTCAGCTCTTGCAGGCAACCCTAAACTCTGGTGTGCACTGCTGGTGGGTTTGCTCTCTTTCCACAAAGGGAATGACTACAGGAAACTAAAGACATTCTCAGAAGCTACGTTTTAGGCCCAAGGATGAGGCTTGGTTGGTAGGTGCTTGCTTAGCACCAAGGAAACCCTGGGTTTGATGCCCAGTGCCACAGGCATAAGCTGGGTGTAGTGGTTCATGCCTGTGTTTCCTGTACTAAAGAAGTGGGGGGTCCTGTTTAGAGTTGCCCTGTGCTACAGAGTGAGTTTGAGGCCGGTCTGGGACAGAGGAGACCCTGTCTAAAAGTGGGGGGTGGGATGGGGGAGCAAGATGACTCCTCGTATAACAAGCCCAAGACGAGAGCTTGATTCCAGGAGCTCACCAGACAGAAGGAGAGAACTGATCCTGTCGGCTGTCCTCAGACCTTCCCATGTGACCACACACATAAGCAGACAATAAAGAAATGTAATATTGGACAAGTCCATAAAATAAAAATACCTGCTTAGTCAAACCATCATATTCATATCTCCAGGAGTAAGGTGTTATATACCGTTTTGGGTTGGAGCCATACTGGTAAGTGACATGTATTCGGGAAGCTGGCTGGTTAGCGTCACTGAAGTCTCCCCAGCTCTCCAGTACCACTTTCTAATGGCACCTGCCTCTTGGTAGTGATATATCCTGGCACACATTACAAAGGAATCTTACGGTTTGTATTGAAACTGCGGTTGGCCTGCTCTTTGGGCCAGTCGTTGGCAAGCGGCTTCATCGGGTTGCTTTCCGCGGTAGCTGCCAGCGTAGGTTGTCACCGAAGAAGCGGACCAGCGCGTCTCATCCTGCCAGAGCTCCCTGGCCTTGCGTCTGATCAACTCGAACTCTTTAGAAGTGAGAGGGCTAAAGGGAAGCAGGATTTCTGGAGCCAAGTAGAAGTAGTGGGACATGGTTGTGGGTGGGCTGCTGTGGCTTTCAGCTTTTCAAGTCCTAGGCATAGTGAAGCACCATTTCCTTCCGGTAGCAGGACGCCAATGGCTGCTCGGGAACCTGGCAGCTCACAGAGGGAATCTTAGAGGTCTTAGGTACAGTTACCAGGCAACAGGACACAAGATTCCACAAATACTACCTCCATTCCAAACACACGGATTTTCACTAACTTGTAAGTTATAAAACTTCTAACCATTAATCTAAGAAAAATACTGCTTCATAATTACGGCAAGAAAGCACTAGGCAAAATTATCTGCCTATTGATACTGTCATAAATAATGTGGTAAATCTTCAGGATGGTGGTTTGGGAGATGGGAGCTGGAGCTGAGGGAATGGGCCCCCGAGGACCTAGCCTCACAGAGTACAGACAACAATGTAGCTGTTTCTGATGTCAACAACAACAAGTTCTCAGCGGATTTGGAGTGTCACAGAGAAGGGGTATACCTGATGGTTGGGTGACGGGACGTCATTCTAGGCTGTTAAAATGACAAGGAACCCCAGATACAACCTCAGGGTGTGATATAGTCAGCCCAGAGGGTCACTGTTAAAAATCATTGTAAAGAATCGCCAGGGTTAAGAATCAAGGAAATGGCTATGTGATGGTGACCTCTGGGGCTCATTGACTCGGCATTCCATCCTGAATAACTGTTCTCTACATGGTTACTATTTGCCTAGCCACGCTTCTCCAGATCCACCAACTCTTTGGCAAATCAAAATGAAATTGAAGTGTCCCTTGTTTGAGCCACTCCCAGAGCAGCCCTGTTCCTCTCTTGGCATTTGTCCAAGTCACCCGTGCAGGTCCTCATAACCCTGATGCTGCCTCCGGTGACTGCAATGCTGCTGAGAAGCACATTCCAGAAGAAAAGCGGAGTCCCAGGCAAACCCAGAAATCTGCATTAAAAAATACAGATTTTGTATTTTTCCAAATTGAGTGTACGCTTATGTATGTAAACCACATGTATGCAGTTGCCTGTAGAGGCCAGGAGAGGGCAGTGGAGGCCCTGGAGCTGGAGGCATATGCAACTATGAGCCACCTGACACGGGTGCTGGGCCTGGAACTCAGGTCCTCTCCAAGAGCAGTCTGCAGTCAAGCGATAGCCGTCTCCAGCGCCTGTGAGTTCTAGCGCTGTCGCTGATGGGGATGGGATCCCTCTTTGACTACTGGGATGGCGTTCTGGGCACAGGACTTTAGAACTTTGGAACCGAGGCTGCCACCCTGCCTGTGTGTGTCTCGGAAAGCACTGGCAAATACTACATAAATGTGGCTTTGAAGGGTGTTCTTAAAATGTTGAAGTCCGGAACATCAGAACCTTTGCTTCAGAAAGGTCGGTAGACTGCAGCCCTGCCGCTGCTTCTCGTGGAGAAATCCAGATGAGACAGTCAGATGGAGAAAGGAGCGGAGGACAAGGAAGAGAGGCTTGCCCAGCTCCTGTCAACCCGTATGAGGTCAGGAGCAGCTGTGTGTGCCCTTGAGCCTTGGCTTGTTGAAATAAAATGGTGGTTTTGTTGGGAAATTCTGCAGAAATATGCATTGTTCTCAAACAGGACAGCGGACAGACAAATTGTGAGAGAGAGCGTTTGTAGATTGTGAGAGTGTTTGTAGAAAATGCCTGCAGATTTCCCTCTCGTTACGTGGCAGTCTATAAACAAATATGGAATAAACCAGAACCTTTCCAAATAAACCGCCCTGGAAGTCGCTCGGTCACTATTTGCTCTCTATAATCCTTTTATTCTAACAATTATAACCACCCAGAGTGGTGACATTTGGGCTGGAGATGTGGCTCAAGAGACTCAGAAATAAACTCTTGCAGCTCCAGCCATCTGGTTTTCAACAAGAAGAGGAAGCACACTGGAGAAAGGACCACCTCTCCTAAGCGATGCTGGGAACCTGGGTGTCGGCGTGCCGATGAGTGAGACTAGGCATCTGTGTAAAAATCCCACCTTGTGCAAAAATCAAATCAAGATGGATCAAGATGGATCATGTAAAACCTAAAAGTGCGAAACCAAGAGAACATGCTGGAAACATTCAAGATACAGGCCGAGTCCAGGCCTTTTGAATAGGATTCCAGTAACTGAGGAAATAATAGTAAAGACTGCACAATGGGATTGCATTAGACTAAGAACCCCACCGCAGCAAAAGAAGCAGCTAGCAGAGTGACGAGCCCACAAAAGAGGAGGAAGTCTGTGCCGGCTACTCATCCAGAGAGGATTAATATCCAGGGCATGTGGAAAACTCAGAAAATTAGAACCTTAGAGGAGCAAAATAACCCAGTCAATTAATGTACAAACTGAATAGACCCCTTTCAAATGAAGAAATATAAATAGCCAGTAAATAAATTATGTTCAGCATTTTTAGACATTAGGGAAATGCGGGTTAAGCAAAATTGGAATTCTGTCTTTAGTTGGCTTCTACCGAGAAAATAAGTAAATAAATAATGTTGGCAAGGAAGAGGAAAGGAGAAGTCTTACACGTCGTTGGAGGAAGTGTAAGTTTGCACAAGCTGTATGGAAATCAGTATGGAGGCTCCTCAAAATACTAGGTTAGACCTAGTATCAATAGATCCAACTCTATACCCAAAGGACTCTTACTACCTGTGCATCCATACCCTGCTTACATTAGCCGAGGCACACAACCAGCACAGGTGGTGTGCACAAACTGGGATTTTATTGAGCCATAATTTATTTTTTTCAGGAAAATGGATTGATGGACTTATATATATCTTCATGTTGAGCCAGTCTCAGAAACACAAGCCCACACATCTTCTCTCATTTGTGGGATTTAGGGGTGAAAAAAGATAAAGTAAAAGTGTAAAAAGATAAAGTAAAAATGTAAACCCCAAGTTTACATTTGCATTAATTAAATAAAATTAACCTTGGGTCAGGAGGCTGCGTTAGCAACTAGTTAATAGAACGTGATCATAGATCCTCATTGGGAATCTGGGAGAGACAGGGAGATGCACCAGAAGGAGTAGGGAGGGGTTTTGAGCTGAGTGGCTTTTCTTGTTTAGCTAGGTTTTAATCAACCTTTCTGAGCTAGCAGGTTTTCACCCCAGCCTTTGAATCTCGAGTTTCACTTATAAATAGAATGACAGAGATTTAGTTAAAGCTACCGGTAGCTGTAGCAGCAGAGCCAGTGAATTGGGGACAGAATTCCCTCCAGACTGTGGCCTGAGTGGCCAGGCCACTGCCAGAGAAACAGGCTGGCAACTATGGAGTCCCGATTGGTAGCTGAAGAAACAGTAGATTAAGGAGCAGTCACTGTGCCGGAAGTTAAAACAACACAAGGAGGGGTTCTTAGAGACAGAGAAGGGGAAAGAGCTGGTGTGGGAGATCAGAAGGTAGTGGGTGTGGTGACGATGGCCAAAGTGTGTTACATGCACATATGAAGTTGTTATAACCAGCCCATTACTCTCCACAGTTAATACATGGAAATGAAAGTTGGAAGCAGTAGCAGTGACTGTGAATCCATGTGTCAGCTCTGACTTGGGTGGATGTGGGTCCGCGCACCTGCTGCTAGATGCTCAAGGCTCTGCTAAAGTGAACTCCCCGTGATCGCAGCTCCGGTGAGATCACTTTCCTCACACAGGGCACTGAGGGTTGATCCCAGCCCTGCAAAGTTTCACAGAGAAATGAATGAGTAGAGCTGAATATTTTAATCCGAGCATTTAATCTGTAAGAACCGTAAAGACCCGCTCCATGCTCGTTTAATCTGTAAGAACCGTAAAGACACGCTCCATGCTCATTCCTTTTATCCATATTCCCAGGCACTGGCATCTAGCTTTGCTTTGCATGGGCTGACTTTAGTACTGGAGCCCTCACTAAAGCCTTCCCTTTGGGGCTGGTGATGCGGCTCAGCAGGCAAGGTGCTTGCGGTGCTGGCCTGGCGACCTGAGTTCCATGCCCAGAACCCATTTAACACAAAGCCCACTTTCTAAGTATGTTAGAATCCCACGATTTGTTGAATACTAAAACTGAGGAGCAGTACGGTGGTGTGGGAACTCTGCACCATCCTAAAGCTGGAAGCTTCTAAGGCAAACCATTCTGCATCATCCGCAAGGAGGGTGCAATGCTTTAAGGTAGCAGTCTGTGAGGGCTCTGGCTTATCACGTGGAAAAGGGTCAGTTTGACTCTTATGCGATTCTCCCCCTTCGCCTCCCCCTTCCCTCCTCCCTCATTTGTGTATTCTTTGTCATGAAATGATATACTAGAAGTGTATCATGCTGACTCTTATGATCTTTGACACCCTGGCCTCCAAAATTGCAAGCCAATAAATTTCTGCTAATTATAAGTTATCAGGCCTAAGGTTTCCTATTACAACAGCTAAAGCAGACTAAGTTACCCACTAACCAACTCCCTTCTCCTCCTAGCCCCTGGCAACCACTGCTCAAATATCTCCCCTCACGAAAGCGAAATCAAAGGCAACAGTTTTCTTCTGGGCCAGTGTGTCTCATTTAAGATAACTATCTTCACTGGGCAGTGGTGGCACACACCCTTAATACCAACACTCAGGAGGCAGAGGCAGACGGATCTCTGTTAGTTTTAAAACCAGCCTGGTCTACAGAACTAGTTCTAGGACAGGCTGTAAAGCTACAGAGAAACCCTGTCTCAATATATATATATATATATATATATAAATAAGAAAAATTTAAAAAAGGCTACTGGCTCCGAGGTCCCACCATGCTGTGTACACAACAGAGTTTCCCCTCTTTGATGGGTTGGGTAGACTTTCTGTACATCTGTCAATGGATATTTAAGTGGCTTCCATCTCTTGGCTGTTATGAATGATAATGTAATTGTGAGTTACTGTGGGATATACAAATAAATACTTCTGTGAAATCCTATTTTCAGTTATTTTGGCTATATTCCCAGAATTAGTATTGCTGGATTATTGTGGTAGATTAATCTTTTTTGAGAAATCTCTATGCTGTATTGTAATGAGTCTTTTTCTGTCCCACCAGCCAGCTCCCAAATAATAACATGGAGCCTTCTTATTAATTATGAAATCTTGTCCTTAGCTGAGGCTTGTTTTTATCTAGATGTTACAACTTAAACTAACCTATTTCTGTCAATCTATGCTCTGTCATGTACCATCCACCTCCACTCCTCCTCTTCCTTTCTCTACCCAGAAGTCGCGCCTATGCTTCCTGCCTAGCTCTTGGCTGTTCAGCTTTTTATTCCTCCAATCACCTCATAGCATCTTCACACAGTGTACAAATGCCTCACCACACTGTATTATGAAGCAAACACACAATTTTCACCCTCACTAATAGAACCCTTAGACTCCAATATCCACATTGCAAGCATCCAAAGACCTTCTGTTTGCGGGATAGCTATTCTAGGAGGTGGAAGGTGCTACCTAACTACAGGCTATTTGTTTTGTGTGTATTTCTGTTTGTTTGTTTTTTTCAGACATAGCCCAGGCTCTACATAGCCCAGGCTGTCCTAGAATTCACTGTAGAGACAAGGCTGCCCTTGAACTCACAGAGATCAACCTGCCTCAGCCTCTCAAGTGCTAAGTTTAAAGACCCTGAGCTACCACACCAGACTCACTACAGTTTTGATTGACATTTTCCTGATAATTAGTAAGTAAGCATATTCTCACATGCTAACTGCCATCTAAGTATCTTTTGAGATGTGTCCATTCAAACCCTAACCATAGGGTGATGCATGCTCTTTCTTTACCCCAGACACTAGCCCTATTGATAGACGGTTAGCACAGGAACTTGCATATTGTTGATGGTCTTCTTCATAAAGTTGTCAGTCTCTTTCACTCTAGAAATGACACTGTGGCTAGAGATATGCCAAACATATGACATCTTTATTTTGCAGCAAGAATCTGAGAAATCACACTATCCTTTTTAAAGAAAGATTTATTGGGGCTGGAGAGATGTGGCTAAAAATACCTGCTGCTCTTGCAGAGGACCTGCATTCAGCACCCACACCCAATTTGAGAGGCTTGTAACCTCCTATCATTCCAGCTTCAGGAGGTCCTAATACCTTTCCTGGCTCCATAGGCCTCCACATGCATGCACACATCACACACACACACACACACACACACACATGAACACACACAAACACACACATGGTGGCACCCACCTGGAGGCCAGATACTGACATCAGGTATCTTCTTCAATTGTTCTCCACCTCTGAAACTATCTCTGCCTGAACCTGGGGTGCTCAGTTTGGCTGGACTGCTGGCCAGCAAGCCTCCGGATTTTCCTGTCTCAATCCCATGCTGGGGTTGCAGGCATGGACTGCCACATACAACTTTTGATGTGGCTCCTGGGATCTAAACTACAACCACTCTATCAACAAAACCAGTTCTTGGCTCTCGACCCTTAAAGAAAAGAACAAAATATAAAAATCATGTGTCCTCACTCAACAATGAATAAGTATTGACCTTATATCTAGCCTTCTTCCTTTTCCTCCTAAACATACACTTTTTACTTTAACAATGGAACCATAGTTTATGTGCTATGTATAATCAGTTTTGGTTTTCAAGCAATAAACATAACTAAAAATAAGGTTCAGTAAAGCAAATCAAAAAAGAAAGAAAGGGTCTCCCTGTTTCTTACCAACTTTCTCAGTTTGCTTTTTTTTCTTTCTTTTTCTGTTCCTTTGTAGTTCACCCTCCTTTATTTCCATCTACTCTGTAGCTCATGGCTCTGTGTCTCCCACGACCAGCTACCTCCAAGGCACACAGTTGGTAGGCACAAAAACATTAGTCTAAAATTTAAGAGTCACATTATTATGACTGAAAGACTCAGTTACTATGACAATGTGTGTGCTGATTCAGATATGAGACACACTCAGACATACATAAGATCCAGGCTCTTCATGGGGAAGAGACAGGTTGGGGCTAACATGGAAGCCCTATCTTCATGTAAGATTCCCCCACCCACAGGGGAATTTAATCATCCTGGTCTTCCTTGCCTGTGTGCTTGTCCTGATCTCATCTTCCAACATCAGTGAGTTTCTGCCTTCAGAGAACACAGCTGGACATAGCCAGTCTGGTGATAGATCCAACTAGTGATCATCTGGTAATATAGTGAGCAGTGCATGCCTTGTTTTGGGGAAAGGGCCTTCCAGAATACTGGGTTTGGGCACAGACCCATAGGTGGGTAAGTATATATGGGTGCTTTACTGCTTAATATATTTTTCCATTATTATTATTATTATTATTATTATTATTATTATTATTATTATTCTGCTCCTTGCCCCATCCTCATGCCAGGTTTGGGGTAGTGTTCTGCTCTCTGAAGTTATTCATTGTCTCCTCAAGTCTTTTCAGTTCCTAACTATTCCAGACACAGTTGGTCCAGGGAATGTCTTTCCAGGAAAGGATGCTTACAATCAAGTCAGCTTATGAAAGACTACATAATCTAGTTCTATTTCTGGTGTGAAAAGTCCTTCTGTATATGTGTTGTTTTTATTTGTTAATGAATAAAGCTAATTCAGCCAGTGATTTAGCAGAAAAGAGCTAGGTGGGAAAACTAAACTGAATGCTGGGAGAGAGAGTAGGCAGAGTCAAGGAGATGCCGTGTAGCTGCCAGAAGAGAAAGATGCCAGTTGCCAGTAGGCTGTGACCTTGTGGTAATGCACAGATTATGGAGATGGGTTAATTTAAGATGTAAGAGCTAGCTAGAATACACTTAAGGTATTGGCCAAACAGTGTTACAAATAATATAGTTTCTGTGTGACTTTTTCAGATCTGAGCAGGTGGGAATGAACAAAAAGCCTCTGACTACAGATTGGCGCATGAAATTGTACCAAATAAATCCACACAAAACCTGAGAGAGCTTGGAAAGGAATTATAAACACAAAAAAGAAAAATTTAGCCACATTTTTTTCTGGATGTTTGTGGCAAGCAGGGGTGCCCGTGGCACCTTTAAGAGAGGTGTAGTAAAAACTGCATGGTTTTAAAAATGGCAGCTTCCTGGTTTGCTAGCACAAATGGCTCTGACTCTTTTGAGAGGTCCAGAAATGGAGCATTTAAATGGGGCTTGTGAGCAGAGTGCTAAATCTTGTTTAATGGCAAGATAGACTCACTGTGTGTCTGGAAATAGGGCAATGAACATGCCTTCTCCATGTTGGGCTGAGTGGAGCCAATAGGCAGGGTCATAGAGTTGGTCCTAGCCATGCCCGCTTAGCATTAATAAAAGAGGGCTCCTGGTCCAAAAATAATTACAGATATGCAAGAAAGGCATATTCAGATGGGAAAGACCCCTAAATGGGTCACAGTCTTGGATAAATGCACATGGGCTTGAAAGAGAGAAGAAAAAGAGAAGATAGAATAGACACAGAAAGTCTAGATTATGTATGTTTTCTTTGAATTTTCTGACTGTGAATGAGCTAAGAACAGAGAAACATTTCATTGTATAAGCTGGTAAGCTGAACCAGTATATATACTTGAAAGGTATGTTGACTTCAAAATTTGGGTCTAAGGATATGTTGCTTTGGATAAGAGGTTCTATTTTTCTTTCCACAGAGGATGAGAACCTATGAATTCCTTCCAGATTAATGTGGTTTGATCAAACAAGATCCCCTGAAACAATGGCCTAGATTATCCAACATTTATCACAGCGTCAGGACTGCTGGTTGAGATGGACCTACTACACAGGATACCCTATGACAGACCTGATTAACAGTGCCCCCAAATCAGCAGGAAGTAGTCTAGACAACAATACCCAAATTCTCTAAATGATCATTTATAAATGTTTGTTTACATTTAAAGGAGGATATGCTATAGAGATGAATACTTTGTACTGATCTAGATCTTGGTCTATTGATACAAATTTAAGATCAATTTGTTACACCATATATATGTATTACTGCTCTTGATTAAAGTATTGTGCAGCTCATTTAAAAGCATAATGTATAATTAAGAAATACAGGTTAATAAATAGCCATCTATAAAAGTCAAGCTTGTAGTCATGTTAATTAGGTTTTCTAGATATACAGAGATATATTTCAGTTAGATAGATAATCTTCAAACCTTTCAAATATCTATGGAATATGGCATTTAAAATGTTTTAAGAACCTGAGACTTTTCATAACAATGAGACACATCTGTTCCTGGCGGCACCAATCTACTTCAAGAGGATGATGGGCATCAAAGAGCCTCCTTATAAAATTGGCTAGCCCTTTGGACAAGAAACTGTTCTTGCCTGAACTGCTTGATGTTATGCTGTATAACCTGGACATGCAGGACCCACAGAAAAATGACTGCTGAACTTGCCTAAAGGTGAAAGCCTCCTTCAGGATTTCTGCTTCATGAGA
The DNA here is from genome assembly GCF_903992535.2 of Arvicola amphibius. Taxonomy (NCBI): domain Eukaryota; kingdom Metazoa; phylum Chordata; class Mammalia; order Rodentia; family Cricetidae; genus Arvicola; species Arvicola amphibius. Next base: position 17,878,034 of record NC_052061.1, read on the forward strand.
GTCTGACAGACATTCTGCAGGACACAGAAGAAAGTGACTGACAAATTGCCAATCTAGGTGGAACTGTCTTTGAAATTTCCCACTTCATAGAAAAGTCTACTGGATACTATGGGCCTGCAGGCTGAAGATGGATACCCCAACCTGACAGAAAAATTTTGGGTGACTATCCAGGCAGCAAGATGTCTCTGTCATTTCTCAAGTTTTGGAAGTTGCTTACAATGCACTTCCTGTTAACTTAGGTAATATTATATCCTTCTGGAGTCTTTGTTAGAGTTGAAGAATAGATAGTTACAATTTTCCTTAATTATGATAAAAGATAAAGTAGATATAAACATTGTAACTGTAATTCATGCTTAATACCTGTTTTGTTATATGTAATTTTGCTATGTTAAAGTTAAAACCTTCCTTTTCATTTAGACAGAGAAGGGGAAATGGTATGGGAAGTCCTTCTATATATGTGTTGCTTTTATTGGTAAGCTGTTTTGGCCAGTGGCTTAGCAGTAAAGAGCTAGGCAGGAAAACTAAACTGAATGCTGGGAAAGAGAGTAGGTGGAGTCAAGGAGATGCCATGTAGCCATCAGAGAAGAAAGACGCTAGTCACCAGCTGGAACTCTGCTAGTAAGCCACAGATTAATGTGGTGATGCACAGATTAATGGAGATGGGTTAATTTAAGATGTAAGAGCTAGCTAGAAATATGCTTAAGCTATTGGCCAAACAGTATTGCAAATAATATAGTTTCTGTGTGATTATTTTGGTTCTGAGCAGCTGGGAATGAACTAATAACTTCCGTCAACATATTTCAAAGATGCACAATGTACACTGAAGTATCAAAAGTTCTAGAAAATTCTACAGCTAAGAACATTAATTCACCCAATTTGTTTTAAACTTTCTTTACTGTGGACCCTTATAGACTGATGCCTATTCACACATTTTTAAACTGTCCAGTCTGTTCAGAGGATCTTGGTAAAAGCCCACCTTCCAAGGCTCCCTCATCAGAACTTAGCACGCCCCTTTGCTGGCTAACGTGGCATGGGCACTATAGAAGGTGTTTTCACCCTTTAACAATAACTCATGCTCAAGTTCCAGGGATCTTGATTATTTTTGGTTATGTTTAACATACTGTGATAGAAAATTACAGCTCACTGCAGTCTGATTACAAAAACAAAGGATTTGTTCAATTTTCAAAATTTTATTTAAATTATTTTGTGCATGTGTTTATGTATCTGTGTAGGATGTACACCCCACAAGAGTGTGTATGGACATTTAAAAGCAACTTTGTGAAGTCACTTCTCTTCTTCCTCCTTTATGTAGGTCCTGGGGATGGAACTCAGGTCACCAGGCCAGCAACACATCCTGGTGAAGACATGGAAACAGGCAGGTGCAGGAAGCTAGCCTGTCACATTGCATCCCCACGCAAAGAGCAGAGAGAGCTTAGCCAGTGGAACCAGCTATAAACCTCAAAGCCTGACCCCAGTAAAGGACTTCCTCTACCAAGACTCCAGCTCCTAAAGGTTCCACAACCTTTCCAGACAATGCCATTAGCTGGGGACCAAGTATTCACACACATGAGTCCATGGGGGACACTTTCACATTCAAACAACACTATCCAAAGGAAAGGTCACTGAAAGAAAGTAGAAGAATGTTACTTAAACAAATCTCTCCTTCATCTTCCAGGTGATTCAGGGTGGGAGCAAACATCACTGCCTGGTCTATTGGCTGACCTCAGGAGAAAGCCTTGCAGACTGTTGCTGCTGAGTAAGTGGGAGCCACGTTCATACGTCCTTCACACCTCCTCCACACCTCACAGACCAAGGTGGGCTCGTGATTCTGAACAACTTCTGTTTAGTCTCTTCCTCAGTGGCCTCTATTGCCTCCCAAATTTGAGCAAGCTGGTCAGATTTTTATTGAGTATTTAATAACATCTGGACCCAGAAATCTAAAGTATTAAATTGCAGTTAGCTGGGTCTTTATAGTGGTCCATATGAAAATTATGACTGAGCCAAGTCTAAAATTGTACAGAAAAAAAGAAGAGGGAGAGGAACTATGACAGAGGCAGGGATGGTTCTCATGGGAACATGGACTCCATTCTTTCAGGTGTGGGTGTCTGCAGTTTGGATGTGGTATGGCTGCATGTGCAGTTTGGTTTGTATCTTGTTTATGTTCTATGCTGCTCCCGGATCTGTGGTTTTGTGTCATTAATCTTGGCTCATTCCAAAGCATTATTATTTCAATATTTTTTATTCTTTTCTTTCTTCTAGGAGCCCACAACTTGCTGTAGCATATTTTGTTATTTTCCCATGTTCCTTGACTATTCTATTCTGCCTTATAATCTTTTTTAGGTTTCATTTTAACTTACAAAGTAGCCAACTGACTGACTTTCAAACTCCTGTGTGGGGGCCCACAGATGTGAGCCAGTTCCACCCTGACTGGAGGTCAGAGAGTTTGAGTTTATTTTTGTTCTCGCAAAGTTGTTGACAACAGGTGTGGCTACAAATGAGAGATTCTGACCTAGAGTGTGGCTAATTAGTATTTTGGGTGTAGAGGTGAATCTGCTCCATCTGGACCAAAGGTCAGAGAATTCAAGTCTATTCCTTATATCATGGTAATGAAGTCTGTTGCCTCTCCCTCCCCTTTTCTATGCGTGAAGTATAGAAGCGTGTGGAAAATAAACGAGGCGGATTCAGTATTCACTGGATGTCCCTCCGAATGCTGTTCTGTGTTTCTGTCTCTTATATCTGTGTTCCTTTTGCTTAATAATTCTAATCCTCATGCTCCTACCCTGGAACGTACAAGTTGTGTCGAAGCTGGTCTTCGAAACTCCTGGACCCCAGAGTCTGTGGATGGACCCATATACGGCACTCTTCACTTTTTGCTACTGTCCTATTTGTAGCATTTTCTGTAGCATGAATAATAAAAGCCAGAGACAAATATTGGGGTTCAACCTGAAGATCAGAAAAGCAAAGCAGTCAGCCACCTTTGACCTCTACCAAAAGGTGACATCCTGTCTCCACAAATCCTCAAACTCCACTGAGTTCCTATCTCTTCCCCTTTATAGTCCTCTCTCTGCCCAGCCATATCGCTCCTGTCTCCACCTCCCTAGTGCTGGCATTAAAGGTGTGTGATCCCAAGTGCTAGGATCACTTTTGTGTGTGCTCTGTTTCTCTTTTAGACAGATTCAATCTTGTGTAGCCCAGGTTTGCCTTGAACTCACAGAGATCTGTCTGTCTCTGTCTTCTGAGTCCTGGGATTAAAGGTGTGTGCCACCACTCCCTGGCCTATATGGCTGACTAGTATGGCTGCTTTGCCCTCTGATCTTCAGGCAAATACAAATATACCTCTATAATTTCCTCTTGAGTGCTTCATGGAGTTCTATTTCTTTGCTTATATCTGATTTCTTTTTCTCCACTAGCTCCTTTAGCATAATAGTCACAACTATTTGAAATTCCATTTGATCATTCTGATTCTTGCCATGTCTGAATCTGGTTCTGATGGTTGCTTTGTCTGTTCAGACTGTGTCTGCTCGTACTGATTTCCTCTTGCTTTTCAGGATTTTTATGATTAGGGGCTGAAATCTAAACATATTTATGGGTAATAGGAAATGAAATAAGCAGTATGTCTGAGAAATTAACTTAAATGAAGGGAAGACTTACTTTAGCGCATGGTTGCTGAGGACTGTCCATGGCCAATTGACTCTGTGGCACCTGAAGATAGTCAGTGAGGTACAAGAAGGCAACTTGAAAGTCAGGTATGGTGGCAGCATTCCACAAGCTAGGACAAGAATTTTGCAGGCTTGAGTCCAGGCCAGGCTACAGAGACCTTGTGTCCTAAAATGAAATAATTTAATTTAAATACAGATTTTAGAAATGGATTGCCTCTTCTCCTCCCCCACCCCTTGGAATCCATAACTTTTATGTGGCATAGCTTGACATTTTCACAAGGTTCTTGAATGTTCTAGTCTGCTTTATCGTCCCCTGCTTCTGCTTCCCAGGTCCTACAATTGAAAGTGAGAGGCACACTGACCAGATTTTCCCCTTTTGCTTGTTTTAAAAATGTACATGTGTGTTTTTCTTGCAAATATATATACACTATGTACAAGCCTGTTGCCCAAGTAGGTCAGAAGAAAACATCAGATCCCAACCGATGGATGTCTGTAAACCACCATGTGGGTACTGGGAGCTGAACTTGGGTCCTCTGGAAGAGCAACAAGTATTCTTAACCACTGAGCCATCTCTGCAGCCCAGATAGCTATATTTTCAACTACTGCAACTTAACCCATAATATTTTTTCCAGAAGATAACTATTATTTTAAGATAGAGGGAATCTATACTCATCCAACCCTTAAACTATCCTAAGAACAACTACCATTCATTCTCCAATATTTAGCATTTACTAAGTCCAGGTACTGCGTACACAGCTCTGGGCTGATAGCACTGTGTCAGTTACTGTCTCGTTGCTATGATGAAAATGACAGACAAGAAGTAACTCAAGGGAAAGGGGCTTACTGTGACTCACATCAGTGAGAGTTGCTGGAGTGGCTGTGGCCAGAGCACAAGTGACTGGTCAAACAGCTGGCCACCTTCTTCTTCATTCAGTTTCAGATCCAGCCAATGAGACAGTACCATTCACATTTAGTGTGCTCTTCTGTGAAAATTCTCTGGAAATGTTCTAAAAGCATGCCTGGAGATGTGTCTCCTAGGTGATTAAAAAGTCATCAAATTTACAATGAATATAAGCATCACACTATTGCGTTTCCATTTACCAGTGGGAAAACTGAGGAGCAAAGAGATCAAGTAGTCTGGTCCATCTGAAAGGCAATAATGGTCAGCAGGGAAAATAACTATGACCAATGTGATATGTAGATCACTGCCTGCCACTGGGAGCCAGCCACTGCGGTTTCTCAGTTCTCTCCTATATTGTAGGGTAGCTACCATCACTGTACCTTTACAGACAAGGGAGCTGGTAAACATGGAAAAACAACTTTTCTAACTCATATGTTCAGTTCATAATGAGAGCTGACGGTTATATCAACACATAGCTAAGTCAAAACCTCTGCTTTTGAGCGCTCAGTCCGGTGGATGCTCACCTTCCTGGACCTGGATGGAGGGGGGAGGAACTTGGACTTCCCACAGGGCAGGGAATCCTTACTGCTCTCTGGATAGGAGAGGGAGGGGGAGAGGAGAGGGGAGGGGAGCAAATGGGAGGCGGGGAAGAGGCGGAAATTTTTAATAAAAAAAGAAAGAAAGAAAAATAAAATAAAAAAAAATCTCTGATTTTGACCAGGCCAGAGGTTCAGCATTGTAGAACCACTGTTGGGGGCAAGGTGAAAGGATTATTGAGCATAGGAAAATGGAGCACAGTTTTGAAGGAAAAAAAACCCTGCAAATATTACTCTGTAGTATAGCAAACCAAAGTAATAAAGGTAAAAGATATTTTAGAAAATCAGTTTCTCTATCATATCCCACGGCACAATAGCCTTAGGAGGAGGATGGGGCTTTTCTCATATTTTTATAACTACATATATGCCATTTAAAAGGAGTTCAAATGGAGAACAAACACATTGCTCAGCCCCCTCCCCCTTTGACCTCCTTTAAGAGCAGCAGGCACCCATTGTTACAGACACTGTGCCACAAGTGCCAGGCCTGTTAGTCCTGCAACAGCTTATTAAGGGGAATCATGAGATGGCCTGTTTCTAAACATCCTTTGATGGTGGTCCTTTCTCATCAAGAAATTCTTCTGGCTGACCTCTTCCAGCTTCTCATAACCTACAGAGGATGTCAATCCCACAGATCATACACAAACATCAAGGAGTATTTGTTAAAATAACACTCAAGAAATTTGATTTCAGTTGGGAACCAGTATCGTAGGAAAGAGTAAAGTTGACACACTGTGTAAAACATTCCATAGTCCGGAATGCAGTGTGGAGAAGGGTGTTTTATTTGGGAGAAATTTCATAACTAAAAGTAATTGTGCCCAAATGTATATAGCTGTAACTACTATCAAATAGTTTAAGACATTCAAAGAATTAAGCAGCGCCGGGGTTTAAAGACAATCATAAATAATCATATGAGCATGATGGTAGTAATAAGACCGTGGAGAAATTCAAATTATAAATAAGGTTTATGTAGCTTTAGGGACCCACACTTTAGCATAGTAAAAACAGCAAGCAATATTTCCTATATGCCATCATGATGCTGAAATGATTTTCCTGAAAAATGTAGTCCTCACCAATTCTGTACAGTTATACGCCAGCCCCACTTTTCCAGAAAGGAAACCGAAGCCTGTAAGTCAGTTGGTGTGCAGGCTTAGAGGCTGGTCTGGTTCAAGGTTAAACACACAGTCTAACTCTAGAGTCTAAGTTCTTGGTTCCTGTGGTGTATTTTCTCCCTTGAACCTGTTGTGTCCTTCAGCATCAAGAAAAACATACATCAAGCAGCTAGGAAGATGGTTTAGACGGCCAAGTGCTTGCTGTGGAGGAATAAAGACCCAAGAGTGACCCTCAGGACCCACACAGAGGCTAGACACCGTGTCATGTTCCCATAATCCCATGGGTGGAAAACTTCAGATGAGGAGACGCCTAGGGCTTGCTGGCCAACCTAACTGAATTGCTGAATCAGAGGCATTTTCTCAAGAAAACAAAAAGTAGATAAACCAGGCATGGTGGTATACATCTTTAATCTCAGCACTTGGGAGCCAGAGGCAGGTGGATCTCTGTTCAAGGCCAGCTTGGACTACATAATGAGTTCCAGAACTACCAGGGCTACACAGTAAGACCCTGTCTCAAAAACAAAAAAAGTGTACAGCAATAGAACACATTCAAACATACTCAAAGACAACCTGTTGCCACCACATGCAAGATATAAAGGGTGTTCTCGCTCTCTCTTTCACACACACACACACACACACACACACACACACACACACACACAGTAGGCCAATGAAATAAACTGACCAAGGAAAAACTAGTAGAAACATTTTGTAATCTTCAAAATGAGTAATCCTGAACTCTCCTAACTCTACCTGAGTCTCTTGGGAACTGTGGGCCACACCTGTAGCTGCTTTTCCTTTCTGCCTGTCATGGAGAAGAAGCCTTCCAAGGCCAGCCATGTGGACTTTAAATGTTGGGAGTCCCCAACATCATTCCCGCTGTTTTATTAAAGTATACATGACCACATTAGAAATCTTTAGACTACTCTGGTACACTAACTGCCAATCATGCCTTTTGATTCTCAGAAGTCTGGTGAGAGTTGTTCTGGCCTCAAGTGTTCAGAAATGTGGTCATTGGCTTATGTTTCCTCCGGTCAGTCAGAGAACAGAGAAGTGATAACGTTTCAAAATGTGTGCTCTTTGCTTCTCCGCAGCTTCCTCCACTTTTGACTCTTAAGAAAAAGCTACTCTTGCGGGGAATATTATGTTAAGGTGTGTTACTTTTGTTTATGTTGCATTCTGTCAACTCTGTGAAGCTGTGATACCTCGCTGCCTCGAACACCTGATGGTCTAATAGTGAAGCAGGAGCAAGAACAGGCAGGGCTGGCAGGCAAAGAGAATGTACAGAAGGAAAAACTGGAAGAAAGGGTTCATAGAAGTAGCCCGAGAGGAGGGCATTAGGGGTCAGCCACCCAGCTACACAGCTGGAGCATGTAGATTGGAGTAAGAGTAAGATTTAAAGAAGAGAACGGAAGAAACACAAGGCCAAAAGGTAGAGGGGATAATATAAGTTAAGAAAAGCAGACAAGAAACAAGCCAAGCTAAGGCCAGACATTTATAATTAAGAATAAGGTTCCATGTGTGATTTATTTGGGAGCTGGGTAGTGGACCCCTCCCCCAAAGAGTCCAAAGAGCATAACACCATACTACCACATACTGTGCTGGCCAGCATGCCAGGGCATAAGAAATGGGGAGTGGGACCAGTCCACACAGCAGGCTCACAGTTACTGCCATGTCTAACCGCACCTCCCACAGTTCACACAAGTCAGCTGGGTGACAGACGGATCACAGTATAAAGACACAGGTGACATTTGGATATGAAGTACTCAAGGAAACGCTACAAAATGATTGTATAGGGTAAGTTTATTAGGGTTTGCTTTTAAAAGCTTTCAACAATAAGTCTGCTGCTAGTCCTGGGGAGAGGGCCCCGCTGAGAACCTTTCTCTCCATCAGAGGAATCTGTTCCCGGATGCTCGGATGGGTCTTGAAATGTTCTAAGATGTTTTCCTGAATGAGATTCCACATCCAGACTTTCTGCTGCTTCTGTCTCTTGGTGGTGAGCTCCCCGCTGGCCAGCATTACGTGCTGAAATTCTCTCATTGTGTCCCACATCTCACTGATGCCCTCTCCACTTCTGGCAGAAATGCGAATTACCTATTGAGAAGGCGGGAGCAGAACTGTTAGTTCATGGGAAGTCTGAGAGCTGTCAATGAATCCTTACAGTTTACGGAAACACGCTAGCATACACTGCGGCACGCGCCTCAGATTAATAACAGCACAGCAGAAATAAGATGTCGACTTAAGGCCCAATTCTTTAGCCCAGAAATGTATTTTACCTTAGGATGGCTCAGATAGATAGATGGTCAGGGGAATCCCAGAGGACCTGTGAGCATCACAGGGTGAGCAGAGATAACGGTAGGAAGGGCTTCCAGAGGTCTGAGTGCCAGACATGAAGCCAAGCTGAGGAAGAGCTATATTCCCATGTCAGTCAGTGCAAGACTGGGTACCCAGCACCTCTATGGACAAGATGGCACCGCCCCAAACAGAGGTGCCCAGAGAAGCCAGCAGTAAGAACAGCCTGATGCTTTCACGATGATTGCGGTTTACCCTTTACTAACAGGACGTCCTCCTGCAGATGAGCTGCAGCTGACGCGACTGCTCTGCTTCCTGCAGTATTGCTCTTCATTTTCTCAACGTGTAGACAATAACGGGAATGGAAGCATCAAATCACAAGCCTTTGCTCTGCCACCCAAATTCCAGCACAGCTAACCTAACCATGGAGTGCTCTATAATCTTAAGGGCAGCTATCATTCCCAATGGTTTACATCAAGTAACGAGCAGTCTCGTCTATTACCTCACTCTAGTTTTTGACATCCTGTGGTTGAAAGATTACATTTAAGATCTGGCTCTGTCATAGTTTTCAAAGTGCAGTTTTTACATTCCAGCAAAGACTGATTATACGTCCAGTCTGAGACCTATATCCTCTGCCCTAAGGTGCACAGTCTACTAAGTGAGAGACGGAGAGGAACACAGCAAACCTTTGGTCTCCAGACTTCTGAGCGCCTGCGGAGCAGCTTCAATGCGCTCACGTACTCTGCTTGGATTCTGCGGGCTGGCACAACCAAGTCTCCATCAGATTTAGTTATAACTACCAGATCTGCCATCTCAATTATACCCCTTTTGATGCCCTAAAGAGAAGAGAAGAACCACATTAGTCAGAAACCTTCCAGTTCCTCTCAACTAGAATGAAAAAGGACAATCAGTAGATGCCGTGATTTCAGAGTCACGTACTCTACTGTCATTCTCTCTGTATCTTCCTAAGATCCACGTGCCAGGTTAACACAAAAACTACCTAAACGCACCAGCTCCTGGAATTACTGAAGTCATCTCTAATATCCCTTCCAAACTTAGAGACGAACTTGGTAAAATATATACAGACTTCGAGTAAATAGACGATCAAGACAAAACTTCATGGAGTGGCAGGATGTAGCTCACGTCATCTCACTGAGACAAGGTCAGCCCCCCCCAGCTCACTGCAGGAAGTAACGGTGAGAACCTATAGTAAATTATAAGCTAATCATGCAGCCCGAGTACAAGGAAGGGAAGTTATTTGACTAGTATCATACACAATACATAAGGCAAGTGGAGAGAGTAACCAAGGGTGACCATGACGTGTGGCCACTGCCTAGACAGGGTGAGAGAAGCATGACTGTCCCCAGTCGAGCAGCAGACACACCAGAGCATGGGGCCTCTCACTGGTTTGGATCTTGATGAATCTCAGAAAGGAGTGCTTCAGGCTCTACCCATTCCCAATGCAAGTCCCACAGACCAGTCAACAGCAAAGTGCTCCCTGTTGGGACCACCCCACCCACTTCGGAGGTTTTACTTTTTCCTTGATAAAATCAACTTGACTTGTTTATCTTTCTTCAGATCCTTACTCTTCGTCAACATGAGACAATTAACCCCACAGTCACCGGGTTGGGGTCATTCTGGTGACTGCTGATCACCTAATACCTTAGTCCCCTGCTTAAGCCCACCAGAAAAAATCTTCCACATGACCATGGGTGAGTCTGCCTCCTCCCACCCACATGAAGTCCCACCCCTTGCACACAGAGACCTATGTGTGGGTGTATCCCAGTACCTCCCACCACACACACACACACACACACAGAGAGAGAGAGAGAGAGAGAGAGAGAGAGAGAGAGAGAGAGAGAGAGAGAGAGAGAGAGAGAGAGACCATCTGTATGACCCTTCTTCACTAGGACAGCCTTTGGCATAGAGCTACAATTATAAAACTCTCCTGAGTTTTGGGAATTATTCTAATGAATTATCAAACCTGGGATAAAGTGGAGCCTTCAGCTTTGTGGCCAGTTGCTCAGTGGTACAGGTGACCTGGTACAGCTGATGTCTGAAGTGAAGGGACACTATGGAAGACCATGTCTGAAATCCACAACAAGTCTAGCTGGCTAATGACGGATGACAAAGGAGAGTGCTGTACTGTTGGACAGCATGCAAGCTACACAGTGATATCACATAAATTACTTTAGAGCCAAGAGGTCTACAATAACCGTGATGCTGTGGTCTCTTTGGGCTGAAGCCCTCCACTTTCCAGTCACTTCCATGCTGTACAGGGAAAAGTTTAAGTTGTGTGAGTAGCTCAAACTCACACCGTTTAACATTAGTTGAGAAACAAAAATACACATACACACATACAGAGAATCTGCCTGTGGCTCATGTACCTCAGCCAACTGGAACAATGTCTTTGCCTACACTACCTTCAATTTAATTTACAACAATACTATGCTTACATTTGTACTTTCAGAGACGTACCCAGGAGGGCTGGGGCACCAAAATCATTACCTGCAGTTCATCCCCTCCTGCTGGTGGCAGCAATAAAACAAACATATCAACCATATCAGCAACAGCAAACTCCGACTGCCCCACACCTGGAATTTCAAATCACAGTTTTATTTAAAATATTCAGCCGTAACATTTCTGTCGTCAAATTTACTGAATCATTTCTATTCTATTTCATTTAATTCCTCATCTTCATGGGCCATACATAAACCCTTTAAAGTCCTGTTGCTATAACTAAACACCCAAGACTTGATAAAGAGAGAAGTTTATTTGCTCAGAGTTATGTAGGCCGGCATAGAGTAGGCATCTACTCAGAGAGCGTCACATGGGAAGACAGCAAGCATGCTGATGCAGGTGTCTCTGCCCTTCTTGTGAAGTCACAGATGCCATCACAGGGCTTCATGCTTGCCACCTTAACTACTTCCCAAAGGTCCCACCTCCAAATGCTATTACCATAAATTTGGGTTAATCTGCCAACACACCCTTTCTTTTCTCACTAGACCAATGTTTTAGATGACAGCCTTCTAGAAGATGTTCTCAACCTGTGGGTCATGACCCCTTTAGCGACCAAATGACCCTTTCACAAAGAGCCTCCTAAGACCATTTGGAAAACAAAGATATTTACATTCCAAAATTAGTTATAAAATTGCAACTAAATTATTTTATGTTGGGGGGGTCACCACAATGAGTAACTGTACTCCAAGGTCACAGCATTAGGAAGACTGAGAACCCCGCCTTAAGACTTCCCTTCTCTCCTACTCTTCAGCTTTCTTTTGGCTTCTGTTTCATCAGTAAGTGGCTTAAACACTGTGACTCTAACCTTAAACCATGTCTGCCAATATTTTCATCTCTTTTTGCCTTTTTGTCCTTACTCCCATTCTGCAAACCCCCAATTCTCTCCTCTTTAAATATGCTTGAAGAGTCCTCTCAATTGCAGCCACATACCACTGAGGGGTCTCATAAAAGCCATACCCCATTGCGGGGCTGGAGAGAGAGCTCAGTGGTTAAAGGTGTAGTAGTAGGAGGAGTGGGCTGCATTCTCCCTGGCTAGCTTATACCCCGAAATAACAACAGACAAATTATATTCATTTAATCACTACCTGGCCCATTATTTCTAGCCTCATATTGGCTAACTCTCACATCTTAATTAACCCATTTCTATTAATGTGTATTGCCACTTGACTGTGGCTTACCAGCATGAGTCTAACTAGCATCCGCCTCGGAGAAGAGAGCCATGGCGTCTGCCACACTGCCTTCTTCCTCCCAGCATCCAGTCCTGCCCTCCCCACCTATCTAAGTTTTGCCCTATCAAAAGGCCTAGGCAGTTTATTTGACCAATGAAAGCAATACATAGATAGAAGCCCTCCTACATCAAAAGCACTTGATATTTTCCAGAGGACCTGACTTGGTTCTTACCACCATCTAATGGTTCACAACTGCAGTTCCAAAGGATCCAACACCCTCTTCTGGCCTCTGTGGGCACCAGGAACACATGTGGTGGCACAGACATACATGCAGGCAAAACTTATTACACACATTAAAAACGGAAAGTCATCTCCTAAATCTATTCAGCCAGTTTCCTTCTTTTGTGTTCACTGTGTCCTACACCACAGAGGAAACAAGGGAAGCACTTCCCAGCTCCTCCCAGCAGTCTCAGCCGGGCCACCCACGCTGCAGTTCTGGTGTGGACAGCACTGCTGGAGAGGCCTCAATCCCAACCGCCTTCGTGAACCCTCACTCCTCCATGAAACCAAAACCAGGAACAAACATCCCACAGCTTCCTCAACCATCACCGTACTTCCCGCTTTCTCTTCACAGGCCCATTTCTGAGCGACCTAACTGGTGCTCACTGTCCACGTTCTGACCTACACCGCAGCTTGAACACTGCAAACTCTCTCTCTGTATCTCTACTAGTCATCTCCTTTCCTCCCCCAGAGCGGCAGTGGACCAGGTCACGGCCCATATCTCAAGGTCCCCTTTCAGGCAGGTAAAGGTCACCTGGAAACAAAGGGGCCTCCAGATGAGATCTCTGAAGGTTGGTCAGCTGGTAGTTCCTCTTCATGTTCATCTTTCTGTTTCCTATTCCTTCTCCTTCTTTCCATCTGGAACCTAGGTAGATCTGAATCCTAGCAAATCAATGTGGCAGCTGGTCTCCATTTTATCCCTATTTCCTTCATCTAACCTAAACCTAATTTATAACAGTACAAAACTACAAGCCATATTAATTACTGTTAGATCTGTACTTACTGCCCAGTCTTCCTAAAACAGAATCACTTGGACACCTAGTAAGCACGTCCCAGTAATGTACTGATAATTCATGTTATTCTGCCTGCCAATCGTCCTCTGCATGGTGTTCTCTATTGCTCCAGTTCTCCTTCCTTCTTCACTCTTACATTCAACAGAAAAGTCTTGCCAACTGACTGCCAATACTTTTGATCTGTCTCCTCTTCTCTAGCCCTGCTTACCTGAAGTAGAATCTGCATTTCCTTTCTTTGATTGGCACCATGCTCCATTTCCCACATCCATCCTAAACCTTTTAACCATTCCCCATTCTGCTGTAGGGTTCCCTCCAAACACATGTGGGACGGCCCTTGTTCAGGCTTCCCATTCTCTTTAGAGAAAACACTTTGGCAGGGCACACAAATAAAACTTGGCCTTGGTCACTGTTTGAGCTCCTCTCTTTGCCCTCAGTGTTATAAGTGGCCTAAGCAAGCTGCACTTCTCGGGATGAGCCATGCTTTCTCTGTGTCTGTCCGTGCCTTTTACCCCCACTATTAACACCCACTTTCCCTCCTCTAAGAAGTCTTCATTGATTCCTCCAAACACTGGTTTGGGTTGTGTCAAACAAATTCACCACAAAGCAACCCAAAAGATCACTTCTCCCCAAGAATGTGAACAGCTGGAGCTTTCCTTTCAGTGTCTTCACTGCATGTAATTATGTGCTAAGGATGAAACGGCCTCAGAACCCCAAGTTCCCAGCTGAATACTGTGGACATCAGGTGTGCCTATGTAGTATTTCCTAGCCCCTGCACACAGAACATGCTCATTTACATATCAGCTATGCGGACATGTGGGCCACTGTTGCCTTTTATATGGAAGGCTCTTGTGGGTGAGGAGCACAGCCCATATACTCATATTGCCTGTGGGACAATAGCTTGTATTTAATTCCACTTCATATCTGTTGAATGAACTAAGTGAAATCAGTTGTTACTCATCTTCAAATAGTATTCATTATAATGGTACATCATTTTTATGAAATAGAATATCACACTCACCTACAGTTTCAATAAGAATGATGTCATATCCCCCTCCTTCACATAACAGAATAGCTTCATTTGTGGTCCTTGTCACACCTCCTAGAGTTCCACTGGTGGGAGATGGCCTGATGTATGCATTCATATCTCTTGATAGCTCTATCATCCGGGTTTTATCACCTAAGAGGGATCCTAAAACACAGCTACATTTTACAATCATGAAGGACTAATTACACCAATCAGCAAACTGCAAGGGGACCTTAGTTACAACAGTTCTTCCCAATGTTCTCCTCCCCTCACTGTCTATCCTCACAGTGGAGGAACTAGTCAATCATTCCTGAAAACCAACAAGGCCGTCCCAAACTGACTAGAGGTTCACACATAAGCCCTCAAGCTCCCCAGGCACCAATCCTTCCTTACCTTCTTTGACCAATGCCAGTCTCCCAGGACCAAGCTCCCCCTCTGGCCGAGTAGTGTAGTCTCTAAAGAGCCATCTCCACATTGGCGTGTCTGCCTCTTTGCTGCTGTCCTACAAGGGCATCTAGTATGTCCTCTTTCACTAATTTACAAGTGGTCAAATCAGGGACCTGGCTCTACTGTCCCTGGCCACTTCATTTTGGGGTGTTATTTTTATCTTCCTGAATCCTTTGTCTCCTCATAAATGGGACAATTAAGTCATGGTAAGGATCAAAAGAGATTAGGCAGGAATGGAAAGCGTGTTTCAGAACCCGTTAACAAAAACAGACTGTCCATCTCACACTCACTGATGACCTGTTTCCTTCAAGTCTTTCTAGAACATTTTCATGATGTGCCCTTTGGTGTAAATCTCAATAGTACATAGTAACCGCTCTGTAATCTGCTAGCACCCTGGAAGACATAAGAAAACTTCGGTGACCCTCTCTTTTCTTTTATTACCAAGAGCAGCCTCCACTCCCCATCCTCTTATGTGCACAAATGACATTTTCTCAGCCTTATGCAAATACTGTACAAACGTGTATGGACACTACCTTTAACCCCAGTCTACCCTTACCTGCCGCTGGACAGTGAGTGGAAAGCACAGTGAAGAGATAGAAAAGATCCCTACAACCCACCTTGGGGTCTCACAGCTACAGGAAATCTGCCAGATCTAGAGACATTCACTTGTCACAAATGGGGGCGGGATACTACTGGCACCACCTGGATAAAGGATGGGATTTTGCTAAGCAAACCTCAATTTATGGCTCAGCCACTACTTACAATGAACTGCCACCAACAACAAACAATTGCCACCAAAGTCACCAAATGTTACCAGTGCCAAGGTTGCAAAAAGTCCCCTGCCTATGAACCTCATCCTAAGGATGCTGTACACTGAATGTTAAGCAAAATGGTTAGAGTAGGTACTCAATACCCAGAGAAGGGATTGATTATATTTTTGAACTAATTGAGGTATTTGAGCAAACATCAATATTTGAAAATTCTGAAAGAATTAAGACCCTGGAACCACTATTACCTCTTTCTACCTTTTTATTAAAAATATATTTATTTTTATCATTTTAAATTATGTGTGTGTGTGTATGCATATCTATGTGTGAGTATGTGTGCATGAGTGTAGGTGCCGGCCTCATATCCCCCAGAACTAGAGTTACATGTGGTTGGGAGCTACCCAAGGTGGGTGCTGGGAACGAACTCGGGTCCTCTGCAAGAGCAGTCAGTGCTCTTAACCACTGAGTCATCTCTCCAGCCTACAAATTTCTTTTTGCCATATAATTATATAGTAAATTATATTTACAAGCTAGTAAAGACTGAGAAGCTCCTTAACGGTGCGCCCCTTCCCTTCACTGCCCCATGTCAGGGCTTCTCATGGGTACTGACTCTACAGCACTTGCTTCCCATACACCTCAACTACCTTATTTACCCCACATAAACTTTTCCTAAAGTACTTTTCTGCCTGAAATCATCCATGTGGAAGCATACAATCTATCATAGCTACATCATATTACCCTATAGACCCCATCACATTGAACGCAACATTATGAAGTTTGAACCATCCAAACTGTTTGCTGTAGAACCTGGGGGTGATCTCAAGGCTATCACAGGAAGGTTTATAAATCTAAGCACAAGGGCAGACAAAGGAACTAATGCTGCTTAAACTCTAATTTAGTGTTATTTCCAATTATATTTATAAGACCAGGAATCCATATTTATAATATTCTATTTACCTGCATGTATTTTTTTGAATAGCACAGTTTTAAAACCCTAACAACAGGACTCTTCACTTTCAGTTTGAGAAAGGTTAAGAGCCACAGCTTAGTCGGTAAAGTGCTTGTCTTGTATGAGGAAATGAGTCTGACCCTTAGAACTCTGTAAGAAAATCAGGCCTGGTGGCACATGCTTATTATCCCAGCACCGAGAAGCAGACACGGTAGATTACCGGAGCTTATTGACCAGTCAACAGAGCCTACTTGGAAGGCTCCAAGAGGGTGAGCCATTCTGTCTAAGGAAACAAGACAGGCAACACCCAAGGCTGTCCTCCCACACATACCTGCACACACATATACATAGAAAATGAAGGTTAGCAGCCACATAGCTATGTGCTTTAATCACAGGCTATAACATCAGTTCTGCTATTAATTACTACTTCAAGCTATTGTTTTCTTTCTGGAACAAATACTCTAGACCATGAAGGTAGAGCGGAAATGGCCTTCTTAGCTGAATGATGTTAGGATTATTTATGAAAGTCCTTCACTAGCACAGTTCATAGATTTTCACAGTGCAAAGTTCTTAAACAGTAAATAAACTAGACAACAAATTGACATGGATTTATTTAATCTAGGAACTTGAATATAATTTCATTTACAGTTAAATGTTCTATTACAGTGAACCAAATCTTTTGAATGTTGAGTCACATTTCTCAATAAAAAAAATAACAAAAATTGTTATCAACTTCTCTAACCTAAGGTCTTTCAAAAATTACTTCCTGCAGAATACTACAGCATACAAACCAAGCACTTTCACTGAGTACCTAGGATTTATCCCTCAGAGCACACATTACAGAGTGACTGCTTGTGCTGCCTGTCTCCCCCTAAGACATAAACACCCTGAAGCATGTCCCTGCACTGCTGGTGTCTCACCTACAGAGGGTACCCATACCCATTAAGTGAACAACTGCCATCTGAGCAGCTTAACTCACAAAGGGAGAAAGGGGAAAATGTTTCCTAAGTATTTACGGGAAAGACTTTATATGTTTTCTTTAAATGGTCCTTGGGGATTTAAGTTTATATTCATTTTATCTCTGATGAGCTGCAAATTAAATGTTGAGTGATTGCATGACCTCACATTAGCATGTAACTCTGAGCACGGTGCAGCGCAGTGTGCCCTGCAGAGTGCTGCAGGGAATCAGCGCACATTACATGGTCCTTCAAGCGCCTTCTGTTTCACTGGACACTAACAGACGGGTGACAAGCTATAAACAATTGTATGTCGTCTCCCCTTCCCCCCCCGCCCCCACTAATCTTTACTGAAGAGATGCTACACCACCTTGAAGATAAAACTGAGAAGTTAGGCCCACTAGAGAAACAGACTATGAGAAGGGGCTGGCCCTAAGCATGATCAAAGGGCTGGGATGTGTGTCCCTCTAACCCTACTTGAGTATCCACTGAGATACCCACAAACTGACCTCCTGTGTAGAATTCAGTACTTCCTAACTAACTCCCAGAGTTTCCACCTGTGTTATAGCTGAGATGGGAAAGACATCCTGGCAGTCGAGAGCCAAGAAACACCACAAAGTCACACTGCACAACAAACCTCACACTCGAGCTTTATGAGGAGTGAAAAACCCAGGAGGGTGGCTGTCCCTGCTCCAGCAAGAAGCAGCAGAGAATTGAGCAGAGGACAGGGTTTATATAGGGTTTCAAGGGCGGGGGAGTTTTCCAGGGTGGCCTGGGACTGCAGGGATTATGGCCTGATCTTGAGGTAAGATCAAGGATTGGTGGGATTTTATTTTTCTGTAGGGCAGGGCCTGGCCACTGGGACCTAGCCACTGAAGTTCCTGAGGCTGGGGAGGGGTCAGGCCTGGCTAGACTACCAGAGCAGTCTAGGGGTGGAGCCTAGCAATCGGGAGGTCTCCAGAGGTGGGGCCGTTTTTCTCTTTTACAGAGAAAGACATCCCTGAGTTGGCATAAATAGTGAACACCACCTCACTCTGCAGAACAGGAATGGTTCCTCTCATAAGGTCAAACTCAGCTGGCAGGGGTCCCCTAACTGCCGACCCCGCTGACCTGTAATGGCAGCCGTACTCACCACCACTGGTGCAGGAAGATGGGTCCACGGCTAGCACAGACAGCCTGTGCCCTCTCTCAGTCAGCATCTTCCCAAAATATTCTATGAAGGTTGATTTTCCTGCACCAGGGGGCCCAGATAATCCTGGAGTGAGATAATGAAATCAGCACCATGACTAGTTTTGATGAATAAAACATTAGCTTACCTTCTGCTTCCTCTAATTTATGAAAATCATCATTGACATATTTCAACACGCCTTAAAGCAGTCAGTGGAAAATCCATCTCTTTATCTAATTCCCGAGTAACAGTGAGACACACAGGCACAATTCTAAGATCCATGTTTATAAAGTTCACTTTTGCAAACCCCGCCCTTCTCCTGTACTGCAGGTCTGAGACACGCTGCACTGCTTATATTTCAATGTGCAGAACTTGTGCACCTGCCCTCCTCTCCTCACAGTGGGCAACTGTCCTGCTGCCCACTGGAAAAATAATCCATTACTCCAGAAACTGCTAGGAATTGAGAAAGTAATTTTCTCTACAAAGATTTTTCCTTTGTCTTACTCATAACTTCAAGAAAGAAAATCCAGTAAAAGAAAATCTTAAAACAAACAAAAAAAAAAATCCTGATGTTCAGAAAGGCAGGAAGGCCCCTACATGGAGAGCCAGTCAAGCATGACAGGTAAGGGTCAAGCCTTGAACTGTTTGTGGGGCTCACCCTAGTGCTGCTTCTGACCAGCTCTGTAGTCTGTATGGTTCTGCCTCAGAACCCTCCTCAGGACAGTAGCTGCTGCAACAGTCGGGGCCTTTGCAGGTGGTTTAAGGGTTAAATGAGATAGTGTTTAATATGGTGTCACATATACTGCATGGCCTGCAGAACATTAGACACGGGCATCCAATAATCTTCAAGAGTGCATACAGTGTATGGCAGGCTTAGGTCCTTACTATAGCTCATGGTATATTTCCATCTTAAGCACCTTAACAGGTGCTGAATAAACTCATGCTGCTTTTATTGATGATGATGATAAAATGACTGAAGACTTGAGTTTATTAGAACTAAGATCAGAGTAGACTACCCAGAAGGCCCAGAGAAGGTGTGTGTGACTTGCTAAGCAAACACTGGGACTTCTCTCTCTTCAAGGGCTCTCTAAGGCCTACTATAAGTCATGCTGGGGTTTCTTCTTGGGGGTGTGCTAGTCTGTCTACAATCCAGTATCTATCCAGACCCAGTGTAGTTCCTCAAAATGAGAGTCCCTCCTTGAGGGTAGGGGAAGGAATGTGAAATGTAGGGATGGGTACAAAGGTTGGTGAGAGACCTGTGTGTGAACGCGGCTTTGAAGCATTCATCTCCACACCTGGAACAAGAGGACATTTGATTCCTGTGTAACCAATACACAAGGATGTGAGTCTAGGATGACGTCAGTGTTTCTCTGTATCCACTCATCACCCGAAAAGTCCCAGCACTATCATCACATCTCAGGCTGTCTTTAGAGAACAAGCTGCCTCAGAGTACCTGCTTCACTGCCATGGGATGCCCTCCGTCCACCAAACTGCCTGGCTTAACTCCTGCTACTCAAAATATACCTAAATTATCCAGAAATATAACAGCTTACTCACAGTCTAGGACAAAGCCAAATAATCCAGAAAGCTCAAATGAACATTTAAATTCAGATGGTAACCACAGCATGGAGATGGCTGGGGTTAGAGCCACCCCTAGAAGCTCTATGAAAGTATCTGGGTGAAGGGAGAGGCTAGAGTCATACATAGGACATGCCTGGAATCCCAGCATTCAAGAACTTGAGGCAGGAGGATAATTCGAAGTCAGCCTGTGTTAGCAAGACAATAAACAAACAAACAAACAAATAAATAAATAAATAAATAAATAAATAAATAAATAAGAAGAAAAAGTGAGACTTGTGTATAAGAAGAAAACAAAACACCAAAGAAACAGAATTTCAAAAATGTGACTAGGCTAACCTGGATCAGGCAGGAAAAGAGAACTCAGTCTGGACCAGCCATCTGAGGACTGCCAGAAGGAGCAGCACTGTGCTAACAACTCTTGTGTATACCTCTGCTCTGGAATCCACTGCCAGAGTCTTACAACAGAATGATTACTGAGGACACAGGCTTGTTTCAAATGGCCACGGGAATTCTACAAATTATGAAGATTACTACTTGTAAAAAATATCATTTAATTTATTTCAAATGTTCAAGGAAAGAAGTCTTCATCCAACCTTGCACTATGTGGATGAATTCAGAAAGCCATTTGCTGACAATAGAAAAAGAAAACCGACCTACTCGAAACGTGAGGGGCTTTCCCTGGTTGAGCCGCTCCTGCTCTCGGTGGTGGGTGAGGACTCTCTGAAGAAGCGCCTGAGCCAGCTCCTTCTTCCTCGCATGAGTCGATTCCACAAGAGTTATAGCCTCCGCTAAGCAAGCTCTTTGCCTGCCAACTAAACCCGTATAAAGTTTATCCACAAATCTTTGTTCTTTATCAGAAAGTCCTTCTGTGTGGTCCTTCAAGGTTGCCTGGGCACATAACGCTCTCCTTGGGCCACCAGACAGCAGTGTCCACTGGGTACAATGGTGTCCTGAGGGCTTCAGCAGCACAGCACTTGGGGCTCCAGATGCAGGATTCCTACCTGAGTGAAGGATGCAGTGGAGACGTGGGGAAGGCACCCTAAGGCTGTTTAGTAAATGCTGGTAAGGATGCAGTAGCAGTGTGGGGATGCTCATTTTGCTTGTAACTGGATACTTTCTGACTTAAGTATGATTTATGAACTCCCTAGAAGGAAGAAAAAGATATTTTTGAGCCCAACAGACAATTAAAACACTGAAGTAGTAAAACTGAGACTGTTTTTCCTACATTCTAAGATATGAATGATCAGGATTCTTGATAATATATGTGATAACTAATTTTGGGTGTCAGCTTGACTACATCTGGAATCAGCTAAAATCCAGGCTACTGGGAGTACCTGTGAGAGATTTTCTTAATCAGGAAATCAGGAATGAAGCAGGAAGACCCACCCTGAATTTGGGCCACACTTCCTGGTGGCAGCCCACACAGACGTGGAAAAGAAAACCTTGCTTTTTGCCTGCTTGCCCTCACTCTCACCGCCCTGCTGCTGAGCAGTATTAATTAATGCTTCTGCCAGGATTAGCGCCAGCTTCTTCAGGGTTTACGCAGACTGAAGAGCAGTTCTCCGGGAATTCTGCAGGACTGCAGCTCCAGACTGGGACAGTGAGCCATTCAGGCTGGAGAACCGAGAAGGGCAGAAAGCGTACTCCTCCACTGCAGGCTATTGGCTGGAGTTCTACCTGACTTTCCTTCATGATGGACTCTAACCTGTGAGCCAAATAAACCTTTTCCTCCCCAAGTTGCTTTTGGTCATAGTATTTCATCACAGTAGCAGAAACCTAGCTGGGAAATTAAAATTTAGGCGGCCTCCTTCCTTTGTCATAGTTAGAATAACCCAGAATAATTCAGAATAACCCAAGACATGAAACTACTTTATTGTATTTACATTAAAATTACTCTGTAAACAAACCAACACAAGGCCCTGTAAATATACTACATAAGCCTAGCATCCTGTGATCCATTCCCAGGACCCACAATAGAAAGAACTGACTTCCAAAAGTCCCAACTTCTAAATACGTGCTATGGCATGCACACAAGTGTGTGCACACACATAATAATAGTAATAATAATAATAATAATAAATGTAAAAAAATTACAAAATCTTATTAGACTAGATATTTTCTGCCATTTTTTCCCTTGCATTCATCTTAATGATTTCTTCAGGTCAACATACCCGACTCTGAGGTGTACACAAAAGATTCATTCAAATGATTCCCTCTGCTGCTGGCCTCCTATTCATTCTCTACATAAGGAATGTGATTAGGAGTGAAGCACTTGAGGCACAAGTTTAGACACACGTACATACTCAAGGAGACTCCTGAATAATCTGGTATAAGCGCACAATCAACAACAATAAGCCTTAATGTGAAGTAAACCGCGGAGGCCGTGTAGTGAGTGACCAGACCAGTGCATCTCGAGATGGTCAGAAGCACCTGGTGCCTCTTCAGAATGCCTCTTCCCAGCCTCACAGCAGCCTCTGAAGGTTGAGCAGGCTAAGGCCTGAACAAGCACAGAACCAGGCAAAGAACATTTCCAGCTTTACTGAAACGCTCAACACAACTACCCACTACATTAAAGAAAGCTGACGAGTGTGAGTCAGAATGGGGTAAGATATGAGCCAGGGACACTCACTTTTGCAGTCCTGACTCTGGGCAAGTCACAACCATTCTGTACTTCAGTTCCCTCTGGTGTGAAAATAGGTAGGAGCAGGGTAGTCGGAAGGATTAAATGACTCAATTCCTGTGGGAAGCCTGAGGCATTCAGCATCAGCCTTTGTTGTCATTATATCAATTTGTAAACACTGTAATACCAGGTCACATACCCACCTTCTGGGATAAGCTAGAATTTGTAGATAGCCATAACCTGCCCAATTTGAAGTTTATGGTTGTTTGCAAATGTTGGTTGCCCTATACACCTTGTGGCACATTAAGTTACTTTATTGCTCCAAGGTACTCTCTCTAAACGGTACTTCAAGGCCCATAAACCTGAAATTTATTTCGGTTAATAATCAACACTCTACTAGGCACAAAGAAGAACTGGGTTAAGGTTCTTAATTGGCAGAATTAGAGCTGCTCTGACTTTCCAAGGCAGCAACATTGTTCTCTACTTTGAGGAAGCCTGTGATAGCTATTCTTGGGTGTCAACTTGACTACATCTGGAATTAACTAAAATCCAAAGGACTAAGCACACCTGGGAGGGATTTTTTCTAAAATTCTTTGAAGTGGAAAGACCAATTTCTAATCCAGATCTTTGAAGTGGGAAGATGAACATCTAATCCAGATCTTTTGAAGTGGTAAGGCCCACCTCTAATCTTAGCCACACATTCTGCTGGAAGCCTGTATAAAAGATATGGAAGATGGAAGCTCTCTCTCTTTGCTGGCTTGTTCTCACCTCCCTAGCAAGTCCATTCCTTCACTGGCATTACAGCCTACTTCTTCAGGATTCCAGTGAACCCTGAAGACCAGCTGAGACATCTAGATTCTTGGACCTTCTGTTCATAGGCAAACATTGTTGAACTAGCTGGGCTAGTTTGTAAGACATTTTAATAAATCACACACACACACACACACACGTGCATATGTGTGTGTATAGATAAGCATGTATGTATATATGGTATCATCTATATATTTATAGATTATATTTATATATTTTATATATTATTCTATGAAGTTCTATTACTCTACAGAATCATGACAAATACAAAGGTATTATAGCTTCTCTTTAAATAAAATTAGTCTTATTCTAAAAGGACAATTTATTTTTGAGATTATAATTACATTATTTTCCCCTTCCTCCCTTTCCTCACACCAAACCCTCCCATATTCCACTCCTTGCTTTTCAAATCCATGGCACATGCACAGACATGTACAGATACACATACATATGCATGTGTGCCTAAACACACACACACACACACACACACACACACATTCCTACACATAACCTGCTCAGTCTATATAGTTACTTATATGTATGTTTTCAGGGCTGGCCATTTGGTGGGCTCTTCCCTGGAGAAGCCTATTTCGCCCACTCTCAGCATTCCTTAGTGGCCTGTAGTTCTTTGTATGAGCTAAGGCCTTGCCTTGTGGACTTTCCCCTGTCCATTTCAGCATGTCTACTGTTGTCCTTGTTCACCTTGTGTTTAGGCAGTCAAGCTGGTGAGACTTCAGGTGTGTAACTCCTGACTCTTCTAGGAGACACAGTCTTATAGCAAAATACCCTGACAATTAATTTCTTTCTTTTTAAATTGTTTTTTCAAGACAGGATTTCTCTGTGTAACAGCCATAAAGGTCCTGGAACTTACTCTGTAGACCAGGCTGGCCTCGAAATCACAGAGATTCACCTGCCTCTGCCTCCTGAGTACAAGGATTAAAGGTGTGCACCATCACAGCCTGGCATGATAAATATTAAATTTGTAAAAAATATTAAATATCCATCACTACCCTTCACACACCTAAAATAACAAAAACTGTAGGAGTTAGAAAGATGACTCAGTGATTAAGAACACATACTGCTCACACAAAGGACTCAAGGGTTAGTTCCTAACACCCCTATCAGGTAGCTCACTATAGGGAATCTGACACCCTCTTCTGGCCTCCATGGGCACCTGCACTCACTTGCACATACCCATACAACGTGCAATTAAAAATAATTATTTGGGGTCTGGAGAGATGGCTTAGTGGTTAAGAGCACTGTCTACTCTTCCAGAGGATCCAGGTTCAATCCCCAGCACCCACATGGCAGCTCACAACTGTCTGTAACTCCAGTTCCAGAGGACCCAACTCCCTCACACAGAAATACATTCAGGCAAAACATCAATGCACATAAAATAAAAATTTTAAAAAAAGAAAACCAGCTTAAAAATTAAGTAAATTTTTGGGGGCTGGAGCGATGGCTCAGCAATTAAGAGAACTAGCTGCATGTCCTGAGGATTTGGGTTCAATTCCCAGCACCCACATGGCAGCTCACAAGGGCTGCAACTCCTGTTTCAGGGACTTAACATACTCTTCTGGTCTCTGAGAGCACTGCAAGCAAGTGATTGACGAAGTTTCCGTTCTGCCTGGTCCCACAGCCATTCAGTTCCAAATAAACACACAGAGGCTTATGTTAATTATAAATGGTTTGGCTTATTGCTCAGGCTTATTACTAACTAGAGCTTTAATTTAAGTGTATTAAATTAATCTATAATTCTTATCTATGTTTAGCCATGTGGCTTGGTACTTTTTCTCAGTAAAACATTCGTATCTTGTTTCCTCTGCATCTGACTTGCAACTGCATCTCTGCCTTTCCTCTTCTCAGAGTTCTCCTAATCTAGTCACCCTGCCTATACTTCCTGCCAATCAGCACTTTATTAAACCAATACTAGCAACAAGTCTTTACAGTGTACAGGAGCATTATCCCATGGCAACACACAGCACAGACATACAGGCTAGTAATACACCCACACTAATAAAGTATTTTTTAATAAATAATCTTTTTTAAAAAATTAAGAGGGACTCTATCCTGGGAGGCCTTTATCAGCATACCTTTAAGCACAATTCTTATGAGCACTGCTATCAGCACCACTAGACTGGGAATTCATGGGCAAGAACTGCGTTTTTATTCAGCCATTCCTTTCTGAGCACAGAATACTCCCCAAGCCCAGGAGAGGTGATCAGAATAATAATGAAGCATGGATGGTTACAGAAATGGTGTTAGGTGTTCCAGCCTTAATCTGACCTGGTCCCCCAGTTTAAGGAAGTTGTAGAACCTTAAAGAGGCAGGACCTGGCTGACACAAGTGATTCCCTATGGGGTAATCCCTATGACAGTTCTATTTGCATCTGTCCCAAGCTCTTGGCTTTCTGTATGTCTGGGTGACATGAGGAGCCCAGCCATCTGTTCTAGCTACCATGTCTTCCTCACCATAATGGCCTGAAATCCTGAGACCAAGAGCCAAAGTAGGGCTTTCCTCTCCTTCACATCACTTCCTTCAGCTACATTTAGTCAGTGGTGAGAACAGTAGCTGATACACAGCTATCAGCTTTAACCTTCTATGTAGTTCCTCACAGCAGTCCTAAAAAAAAAATTACTATAATAAAATTAACTGCAAAAGTCCAATAAAAAGATTGTTTTTCTAAGTAGGGTCACATTTCCAGGTTTGGAAATTAGGATGTGGACATACCTTATGGAGGTTTCTATTCAACCTATTGCTCCTTCATAGGAAGGATGCTTCATTATCTTCAATGATGTTGCCCTAGCACTTCAAGAGCTTGCAGAATAAGACACATCACACCCAAAGAAAACAAAACAACAAACAAGCTGATCCAGAAAGTGAGTAATCAATATTACAGGAGCTAGCTGTCTCTGAGGAGTTCAAGTCTTCAAGCAGTCAATGCCACAACTAAGTCTAAAAGAATGAAAAAGCTAAAGAATGAGGCAGTTTTTCCAGGCTGAAGCCTTAAATGTGTAAATTCAGAGTAGGTACTTGGTCTAGTCCTTGCTATATTAGAGAAGATGAGGAAAGTCAATGAAAGCAGAAGGCCTGGGTATACAGAACTAGTGTTGGGAGATGAGGTTTGAACCAGAACAAAAACTGAAGCGAAAGAACTACCGTTTGTCTGTTGTCATGGAAAAATAAAAGGTTTTTACAGAGGCAACACAATCAACCTTATTATTATTATTAGTGGTGGTGGTGGTGGTAGTAGTAGTGGTGGTGGTGGTGGCGGTGGTGGTGGCAGTGGTGGTGGTGGTGGCGGTGGTGGTGGCAGTGGTGGCAGTGGTGGTGGTGGTGGCAGTGGTTGTATGGTAGTGGTGGTGGTAGTAGTGGTGGTGGTGGTGGTGGCGGCAGTGGTGGTGATAGTGGTGGTGGTGGTGACAGTGGCAGTGGTGGTGGTAGTGGTGGTGGTGGCGGTGGTGGTGGTGGCAGTGGTGGTGGTGGTGGTGGTAGTAGTAGTGGTGGTGGTGGTGTGGTGGTAGTGGAGGTGGTGGTAGTGGTAGTAGTAGTGGTAGTGGTGGTGGTAGTAGTGGTGGTGGTGGTAGTGGTGGTGGTAGTAGTGGTGGTGGTGGTGTGGTGGTGGTGGTAATAGTGGTAGTGGTAGTGGTGGTGGTAGTAGTGGTGGTAGTGGTGGTATGGTAATAGTGGTGGTGGTATGGTGGTGGTGGTGGTGGTGGTAATAGTGGTGGTGGTGGTAATAGTGGTGGTGGTATGGTGGTGGTGGTGATAGTAGTGGTGGTGGTGGTAATAGTGGTACTGGTGGTATATACATCTTGAAGCAGTGTGAGAGTTCAAGAGTGACGAGACTCTGGTAACAGAGCCCAGCGTAAGAAACTGAGCAAGGCTCCCTAGCAAGGAAACAAAGGAAGAGGAGGACACAGACCTGGGTGGGGCATTAAGGGATAGAAAACAGAAGCCAGATTAGAGAGTTTCCTGTCCCTGTTAGAATCCTCAAAGCTGACACATCTGGCATGCTGCAATTACTTAAAAACAAAACTACCACAAAGATCCTGCTGATGTGGGATTCCCCTCTCTATGCTGTAAATATGTTTTATTACCACTGGCTAATAAAGAAGCAGGCAGCATGGAATAGAGCAAGGCGGGAATTCCATGCAGGGATAGAGGAGAAAAGAAGACAGACTTAGGGAGATGCCATGTAGCCACCTAAGGAGACAGATGCCCTGGAAGATGTCTGTACTCATAGGCCTAGGACTGAAATCCAGGACTTTGGGCTCTTTCTTACACTTTTTTCTTAATGAAGTATGTTAGTACAAAAGAGATGTCCTATGGGGAAAAGGAAACAGATATTCATAACTGCCTGTCTTTGAAACTGAGTAAGATGAATTTTAGTTCCAATGAAGAGAGGCTGGAGAACAGAAGAAAACACCCTCATGCCATGGAACATTTGTACTATCAAATCTAGTCCTACCATCCTATAAAAGATGTTGTCACATTCAGTCTAAACACAAATTAGAACTATTTAAAATATATCCCTTTTTATTAACAGGCCTTACCATGTCTACTTCTTGTTACCAAACAAGCCCCGAGCAACCCCAAGCCAAGCAGATCACACAGTTTCTAGTCAGGTGAGCATTTACTATATGCCATGCACTAATCTGAGCATTGGGATTGTGGCCACAAGAAAAGGCTGCTGCTTATGTTCTCAGGGGGAAGTCCATTTATGGTCTGTCTGTCAGTCAGTCACTACGGCTAGGTCTGAATAAGCCAGGGAAAGCAGTCAGTCAAAGACAAGTTAAACACAAGGCTTTACAGACAGATGACTAACTGACTTTGAGTGAGGCGTGACGCCAGCACAAAGAACTCATCGCACAATTTTTAAAAGGATCTCTGGCCATTTCATGTAAAATTCCAAAGTAGATAGTGGGGAGTGAGATACAAGAACAGAGATGAGAAAACAAGTCGGGAAATTATTGTAATTGTACTGATGGGAGATGAAGGCTTGGACCAAGTGAAGACGAGGCTGAGTCAAATTCCATATGAATTCTGAAGCATTTGTTTTATACAAGATGCAGGATGGGAAATGGAGCAGTTAAGACCTAGGTAAAAGGTCTTCCTGAGCCACAGAAAGCTGAAGACTAGGAGAGGAGGTCTGAGGTCTAACCAGGAGTTGAGAGGAGATGTATCCAACAAAAATAAACTAAATTTTTATTATTTTTGTGTGTTGGGGACACACGCTTGTGTGTATAGGTATGGTCAGGCATTGTCACAAGTGTATGGAGGCTAGGAATGCTGCCAGATGTTTTTCTTAATTGCTCTCCACCTTGTATACTGAGGTGGAGTCTCTCACTTGAACTGTTCACTGATTTGGCTAGGCTGGTTAGTTAGCTTGCTTTGCGGCCTCTGTCTGCATGCTGAGTGCTGAGATTACAGGCATTTAGTGGAGGCTGAGGACCTAATCAGTCCTCACACTCGCACGACAAGTGCTTTATCCATTAACCCATCTCCCCAGTCCCACATTAATTTTTTTTTCCTAAGACAGGGTTTCTCTGTGTCACTCTGGCCGTCTTTGGAATTCCCTTTGCAGACCAGGCTGGCCTCAAATTCATAGAGATCCACCTGCCTCTGCCTCCCTGGTGCTGGGATGAAAAGTGTGCACTATCACTGCCCGGTCCCAGATTTAATGTTTAAGAAAACCCATTTGGATATCAAGTGAGCAGACAGTTGCCTTTCAGTCTCAGGTTCAGTACAGAAATCAGAGCTGAGGCTCAGTTTGGGTATCACCAATGTTTAGATGTTGTTAAAATCCATCTGATATAAACTTATTTTAAAACTGATTAGAGAGAAAGGAGATAGATAGCGATTTTAAAAATAAAACTTCATATACATTATGATTATAATGGTGCTTCTATGTTGTCTAGCAGACTATATTTTTATGATTTTTAAAAAGCAGCATGTTATTATAGTGTACAGTAATGGCATCTCTGACAGTGTCCCTGTCTCTAATTTTGTCAACTCTGTGACTATATTATTTTACTTTACAAAGGGAATTGAAATATGCTAATAGAATTCAGGGTGCTAGTCAGCTAAATTAAAGATAAAAAGGATTAGTCTACTTAATCCAAGTTGGTGGAATCACCAGGGCCCTTTAAGATGAGGAAGGAGGCAGGAAAAAAGAACAGCCTGATGGCATGAGGATTCAATCTACACTTGCTGACTTTGAGGCTGGAGTAAAAGGACCAACCAAAAAATGCTGACTGGAAAAATCAAAGAGGCAGATTCCACTGAGATGAGGATGGAATAAAGTATCAATGGCACCTTAATCTCAGCCTACTTTGACCCATGCCAGGCGTGACCAACCAAACTCTAAGACAACGAATTTGTTGGACCAGCAAGAGTTCAGCAGGTAAAGGTGTTTGCCATGCAAGCCTGACCACCTGAGTTTGAGCCTCAGAACTGAAGTAAAGGTAGATGGAGAGAACCAACTAAACTAAGTAGCTCTCTGACCTCCACATGCTGAACTAGGCATGTGCACCCTCCCTCACAAATTAATTATTAAGAAAATAAATCTATATTGTCTTAAAGCACTAAGTGTGTGATGATTGCCACAGTAACAACACCAACAGAAAACTAATACAGTTGCTATAGCAACCACAAAATCTTTTTCAAAGATTAGAATTTAGATTTCTAAATGAGAAATGTCTAATAACCACTCATGATTTAATTATCTTTGCCATAACCTGTGACCTCTCCATTCCTCATTTAGGTCTCTTCCTAACCCAGGAATCAACTTGATGAGCCTTTTACTATTTATTGTAACCTTCAGTGTTACATTCAATACATGTGCATGTCAACTTCCAAATTAGACATGAAATTAGCATATCTTCTAAAAAAGAAACTAAAAGAATTACATGCAAGGTGGAAAGGGCAGTTAGTGTTTTAGCTATGCTTCTACACACAGATTTTCATCAGAATCATACAGAGATTAGAAGTGCAACCACTCTGAAACATTCTATCCATAGGCCACTTTCTATGTCTATTCTGCCATAAAAATTTTTTTGACTGACAAATGTCTCGAGTTGAAATAGCACCCCCTGAAGACATATTCCCCCCACCCTTCCCAGACAGTTAGTCATGCTAGTCAGTGCTCCACGACCTTTAGTTTACATCTGCGATACAGTACTTGTTGCCTTGTCTTGAAATCTATTAACCGATTCTCATCACTCATGACAGCTCAAGATCCCCCCACAGAAAGGAGAGCATCTAGTCTTTACTCCTCAGGCTGGGCAAGAGTCTGACCAACAATAAAACTGTGATCAGAGAACCCATACAAAACACACTTTGCTCTTCCAAGTGCCCTGCTTTCATTTAAGACAGCCTTGGTATCTAACCAAATCTCCAAAGAAGAAATTAAATTGGAAGGAACCAAACCCACTACAAGGATTTGACCAGATGGAAATATGTCCATTTATAATAGCACAAGCACATTCTCTAAAAAGATTAATAAAAACTGTCTAATAAAAGAGTATAGCTTCCTTTAACATAAAAACGTAGTTTCCTGAAACAATTTTAAGATAATGTTTTATTAACTGAGTATATCATGCATGCAATGTCTTCTGACAATTTCGTGGCATTCTCAGAAAGCCTACCTGACTATCTGATAAGCTTATGGTTTGTTCTGCAGGCAATTCTTTGAGACCCACACAGATCTTAAAAGTCCTTTAAGTGAAACACAAGAACTAAGAAAAGAATGGTATCATTTTTACACACCACCAATAAACTAACACTGGACTATTTCCAAGGGTGCTTTTCTTTGCACCCCGCCTCTATGTGGATAGCAGACCCCAACACCTCTGCCCCACGTCATGGTAGTATATCTGAGGTTTTGTGTGTCCTTTCCTAACTAATCCATGCAATAATCCTACAACAAAGGAGATCCTGTCGCACAGGTGAGGAGGCTCAGCGCCATGAGGTGGGTTGACAAGGCCTCACAAGTGCTGGGATTTCATAACACAGATCTGGATGGTAGGCCCTCAAGAGAAGTAAAAGAGCCTTTACATCTGGATGTGGAATGGTTACATCTGGCTGTTTATTGGCTTTTTTAAAATCAATTTTGTCAAAATTAGAAAGGCAGTATGACTTCCCAATAATGTGTTAGGTATAAAACAGACTAAATTTTAAACATTTTAAAACATTCTTTTATTTCACAGAAAAGTCACACCCAGTAAATCCGTAATTTATATAACCCATTATTTAATTAAACTGATTTTAAAAGGCCCAATTTCCTAATTGAATATTTCTTAAAAGCAAATATAACTTGGCCTAATCAACAAGTTTCTATCTCTAATATACATGTCACAGGCATACTGAGAAGCCTGTAACTTTGTTGACGTTCTAGCAGACTCTGTCCACTATACTGGCAAAATGATGTAAACAAAGAGGGGCTTCCCACTTGTTCATGTAACTAAACAGTTTGGCCTGCTTTCTGAAGAAAAAAGGTCAAAGAATGTGGACAATAATCATATCAAACTGTTCAATTAATTGTCAGGATTTCTGACAGTAAGGCTTTACTCTGTAATTTGTAGGCTAAGCACTACCAAAACACAGAATTCTGTACCATTTACGACATTTCGAAGTACTGTCATACCTAGTAAGTCAGGATGCCAGTGTTTTAATATACACTGAAAAATACTAAGTAGGCACATATTGAAATAGGTTAAATCATCACTTCCTTCTATGGCTTGGATCTAAAATATACTAAAGGTCTATGTCTGAGAGGCTTGGTTCTAAGCTCTCGGTGCTTTTAGGGGCACCAAAGCCTTGAGAAAGTGGGGCCTCAGGGAAGCTGTGCTGTGGGGGTAACTTCAAAGGGATAGTGAATCCCAGCCCTCTCTCTCTTCCATTCCTGGCTCCACCAGGCACTCAGCTCTTCTGCCACAGGCTTCCACCATAATACACTGTGCCAGCACAGGGCCAACAGGGACAAAACTGAACCAAAGTAAACAATTGAACACACATGCCCTCAGAGAGGTTCATATGGATAGTAACAATGAGTTCACATCTACTTGCCTCAAAAATACGATTTATTATTTCTTCTCCATCCTTCATATCTCTCTAATACAATAAGGAATGTATGTCATAAGAAGGTATATTTAAAACACACAGGCTCTCACACACACATGCACAGAACACAAATGTTGCCCAGTAACACTTAGCCCTTTCCCATGTGATACACTCTAGTACTGTCCTCTGAACACAGGTGAGAGGTGAAGCTGAAGAGCGCGGTCTGCTACAGCCACCTTACCGTGATCTATTCACCCTCCACACTGCTATGCAGCTCATGTTCACATTTCTCTCCCTACAACATCCAAAGGCTCCCCTTGCCTGACCTGAAGAAACAGAAACAAATTGGCTTTTTTCTATCAATATGCCATTCATTCAATAAATACTTATGGTGAAGCTATGGGACACTGTGCTGGATCTTGGGACGTGCTGACATATGGTCAGGCACGACTCCTGACGCCAGAGTTTACAGTCATTACATAAGCATCTTTATACTCCTTTGGGAACTCCTTTATCATTCTCCCAACTTCCTCCGTTCCTCGCCTCAACTTTTACTCCCCTGCTATAACCATTCTGATCTGCACAAAACTCCCAGAGAAGGTTACACTCTTTTATACAGAGTGGCTGTCATCCACATCTTTCTCTTCTTCAAAATCTCACATATTCTTTCAGCTTCCAAGAATCAGATTAAGTGTGTCCTCTAAAGAGCTCCAACAGATTGATTTCTTGACACTTTTAGCTTGCCCCTCCTGCCTCTCGCCATCGCACACTGACCGCACTCCTGACAGCCCTCATCACAATGCACTGTGGTCACTTTTTTTTTCTTTTTTTTTTTTTTTGGTTTTTCGAGACAGGGTTTCTCTGCAGCTTTTTTAGAGCCTGTCCTGGAACTAGCTCTTGTAGACCAGGCTGGCCTCGAACTCACAGAGATCCGCCTGCCTCTGCCTCCCGAGTGCTGGGATTAAAGGCGTGCGCCACCACCGCCCGGCTGTGGTCACTTTTAAGATGGCAGTTGTCTTGGGGTTTTTAGTGCTATGAAGAGACACCATGACCACAGCAACTCTGATAAAGGAAAACATTTAACTGGGGCTGGCTTACAGTTCAGAGGTTTAGCCCAGTATCATCATGGTGGGAAGCATGGTGGTTTGCAGGCAGACACGGTGCTGGATAAGGAGCTAAGAGTTCTGTGTCTTGATCCACAGGCAGCAGCAGAAGACTGTGCCACGCTAGGAATAGCTTGAGCTCTGAGACCTCAAAGCCCACACCCACAGTAACACATTTCCTCCAACAAGGTCATACCTAACAAAGCCACACCTCCTATAATGCCACTCCCTATAGGCCAAGCATTCAGTGAGCCTCAGAGGGCCATTCCTATTCAAACAGCCACTACAGTCTTCTGTAGACCATGGTTTTCTTTGTACCCATAGCTTACTGTTCACAGAATCAAAGAATACACGCAATAATTTTGCATGAGTCCATGACTCTATTACACTGACTGCTAACTTATATTCTGAAAACAGAATACTTGTGTTTAAAGCCTGGTTTGCTTTTTTCCCCCCTTTTCATTAGGAGTTTTCTCAGCAGCAGGGTATGACAAGACATTTGCCTTGGAACTGATCAAGTGAATACTCTTAATTTCACTAACTACCAAGGCAAGAAAAGGTATTACAAACTCAATACATTACGTCAGTGTCTATTACGTGGCACGATACACATAGGCCATGCAGTTACTCCACAAGTGCCTTGAACTGGGAGCTAAGCTGTGAGATGCCATGAATCATCATCTCTACCCCTTGGCAAAGCTTCACCTCTTTTTCAATGATTTTAGGGTGTTTTTGCAGAGTGGACCAACTCTCTTACATAAGCAACTATTAAGCAAGGTTTAAGCAGGTCACTGATATGTGAAAGTAACACAGAACTCACTGAACACATGGAGGGTCTCTCTGAAGTTCTCTTATACACTTCACCCTTTCCTGTTTCCAGAAAGACTGACACGTCCAAATTTCTACTCTGAGGTCAGTTTGTGGTGGGAGTCTCTTACCTTTAAATGTCTTCATTCATTCTGCTCCAGCCCTGGTTCAAATCTGCAGTGTGAAGAGCTTGGAGACTAGCTCTAATCACTGCACACTCTCTGACAGTCTTGGGTTCCTCCAGTGCAAGACCTAAATAGGCCAGCAAGCAAGAGGAACAGCAAGTATGGGTGGCTGTATCCACAGGTTTGCCTTAGAACCCAGGCCAGGAGCACCTGATGAGAAGGGAAATTCTCGGGCCCCAACTCCAGACTTTGTGAATCAGAAACTGTGAGAGCAGGGACCAACAGCATGTGTCCTGACGTCTGCTGCGGGCAACAACCGTGTCTGGCATCACAATTCTGCTGCACCCTTTCCTGACAATCTCCTTTCAAACGTCCTCCAAGGAGACTGTTTTCCAAACCCGCCACCTGCTTTCCCAACTCCCAGATTTGACCCGCAGGTCTTGTTTTTCCTCTTCTATGACATTTCTCCTCCTCTGCTTAAATTGCTGTTTTCTTAAATTCTCTTCTGATGATCCCGGCTTTGGGGGATTTTTTTTTTTCCGTTCTCTAATTCCAACTATTCTGCACACTAACTTAGGTGACAACCTGCACAGATCACAAGTAAGGTGTACCTGACACACGGGACATGTTAGCTCAGTTAAACGGCAATTACATTAAAATTAAGGGGGAAATCACATAAAAATACAGTGATAGGTTCTGTGTTGAGAAAACCAGATCTCTGTAAACGACCCACGCCAAGGAAGATTTTAAAGCAATGTTTACACCTTTCTTACATACAGGAAGATCAAGTGTTTTGTTTTTACTACATGACACCAATCACCTGGGACAATTTTCAATCATTTCCTAGGTCTATCCATTCCAAATAGATTCTTGTGACACCTTCAAAATTTGTTAAATACCGATTTATGCTATTCATGATTATGTAACTTCTCGTTCATATTTTCTCCTAATAGGTAACAAACCCTTTAAAAAAAAAAAACCATCTTTTAAACGTATTGTTTCCCAGAATATATTTACTTTGTCAAAGAACATTCTGGACTTTATAGATGACCCCCAAATGTTTCGTTTCTCCTGGAAATTGATTTTCTACCAGCCTAGACACCTTTATTGTTTCTTTGTTCTCTAAAATATATGCATGGGCCCCAACTCTTAAGAAGGGCAGCAGGCAGTAAGAAATTCTATTCACGTTATTATGGCCTAGGCTGTATTTCACGGTTCAAATACGAAACGCGTATGTGCATTTGGCGGGTCCTCTGAGAAAGAGAGCTACAGGCGCTGTCCACACACTGCTTCGTGACTCGTACTCTGAACCCTACTTCATATCCTGATGTGAATCTCCTCAAAATGAGTGTTCACGCCACTCCCGAGTGTCTGCTACTCCCTTCCACAGGCGGGGCTGGTGGACACGGAGCAGCCGCCGGCCCCGTCTCCCTCCGCGCGGCCCGAGCCGAGTGCAGAAACCCGCACGGCAGAAGCGGCCCGCAGCGCTGCGACGCCTTTCTTATGTAAGGAGAAGTGCGCCTTGCCTCGAGCCCTTCCTCCGCACACACCCCGCCCCGATTCAGCCACATCCTCCTCTGCTGCCCCCCGCGAGCCTCCAGGGGGCGCCCCCGACAGCGGGGCTGACCCCGGGCGCAGGACGCACCGGCCCCACTCCCGGCCTCAGCGCGCACGGGGTCCCACACTCACCCTCCCGAGGCCTCACCGCGCTGTGCCGCACCGCCCCTTCCGCCCCCTGCTCCCGTTCTGCCCGCCCCTTCCGCCGCACGCCGCACGCAGGCGCAACGTGACCCCCGCGCAGGCGCAGACACGCGGGTGGGCGTTCTGTCTCGTGGCGGTGGAGGCATGCGCGGGATGGGTGGTCCGCCTGGGCGGGGCGCGGGCGGGGCGCGGGCGGGGCGCGGGCGGGGCGCGGGCGGGGCGCGGCGGGCGCGGGGCGGGGCGCGGGCGGGCGGCGGGCGGGGCGCGGGCGGGGCGCGGGCGGGGCGCGGGCGGGGACGGCGGGGCGCGGGCGGGGACGGCGGGGCGCGGGCGGGGACGGCGGGGCGGCGGGCGGGGACGGCGGGGCGCGGGCGGGGACGGCGGGGCGCGGGCGGGGACGGCGGGGCGCGGGCGGGGACGGCGGGGCGCGGGCGGGACGGCGGGGGCGGCGGGCGGGGGACGGCGGGGCGCGGGCGGGGACGGCGGGGCGCGGGCGGGGACGGCGGGCGCGGGCGGGGACGGCGGGGCGCGGGCGGGGCGCGGGCGGGGCGCGGGCGGGGACGGCGGCGCTGGTGCGGCTGCCCGCTCGACTCTTCCCTTCTCGAGCGCGACCTGGCGTCGGCTGCCCGGGGACCTGCCAGCCGCCCAAGCCCCCTCCTCCCGTCCCGGGAAGCTTAGGATGGGCCACCGAGGACGATGCAGACAGTTTCCGGAGCGTGTTACCACCTGTTGGAATAACCGCTCCGCACCCAGCCGAAGTGCAAGTCTGAACAATGGCGGGGGTTACGTGGCTGAAGGACCCACAGTTTTCCTTTTTAAACTGATTCATTCGTAGTAATATTTCTTAACAGGCCTCTCATGGAGGGGCCTGCACTCACTGCCTCAGCAATGCCCCAGGAATTCCCCTGGGTCGGGCAGGCTCTCCCTGGAAAGGACCTCACCTATTTCTACCTTGCGTGGGGCGGAATGGTAATTTTGTTTTTAAGACAGGGCCTCTGACTGTCCTTAAAACTTGCTCTGTCTGTAGACCAGGCTGGCCTCGAACTCACAGAGATCCACTTGCCTCTGCCTCCCAAATGCTGGGATAAAAGGTGTGCCCTATGGCTCCCTGTTGTAACTAATTAAAAAAAAAATTAAAACATACAACACTATGTAACAGATGGTGAAGCAGTTGTATACTAGTCCAGGATTTTTAGGGGAAAGTTTCTCTCATACTGTAATCAAGGTGATCTACATAATATTTTTTTTCTGTTTTGATGAAGGACAAGTTTGTGAGGAAGATTGCTAACTTAAAAACTGATCCTTAGCCTTTACCTGTTTTTTTATTTTGCATACTCTAAAATACTTGTGTGCATGTTGCTTTTTAAAGATCGAGTATTCCCCAGCTGTTCAGGAATATTACTCCTTTGGAAAATATGAATAGCTGGTTCAGGAAGCAGAAGTGCTGGTGTGACCAGTGCGCAGGGAAACTGGAACCTGCCTTTGAGACTGTGAGATTTCCACCTACATACAGCACTCTTCTGAAATGGTTTAGCTTGGATCCCGTTGTTAAAAGCCAGACAGAAAAATTCAAAACTGATTTTATTTGGACTTCAAAAATGTCAGTATCGTAAAAAGTAACAACTGAAAAAAAATGATTATATCTAAGGCAACTGAGCAATCTTGGGTAGCAGAAAGGATTTTAAAATTTTAAACACCAAGACACATTATTGACTTGGATTTCTCAGAAATTATCTTTTTTAAAAGAATCATTTTGTCTTTTATCCATGTGCAATCAAGTAGGTCTGAGGTCATGAGATCTACAAGTTAATCGAGAATGAGTGTGCGAAGACAGAAAAAGTAGGGCATTGTGTTAAAAACAGGTCACTTAAGTGGCAGCTGTACATGTTCACTCTTTCGCCATAAGTTTGAAGTGTTTAAAAATAAAGTGTTGGGGCTGGAGCAGCGGCTCAGTGATTAAGAATATATTTGCTGCTTTTGCAGAGAAGCTGAATGGATTCCCAGCACCCACAGACACTTCACAACTGTCTGTAACTCCAGTCCCAAAATATCAGTGCCCCCGTCTGACCTCTGGACATCAGCCACATATGTATAGCCCATACATGCTTACAGACAACATAAAAATAAATATTTTGGAAAGTTAAAAGTCGGGGAAACATCCTATCTAACCATTATTTAATTAAATATTCACATATAAGAAACAAAATGTATAATATAGTAGTTTTCTTATCATCTGACCTTAAGAAATGCTGTGCCAGGTCTAAGAGCTGTGGGAAAAGCTTAGAAATGACCTCGTTATTACAGGTATCATATTTAACTCCATATACGAAGGCATGGGAATTCAAAGTAATGTACATTGTCTGATGGGCATGGTCAGTGCTATAATAAGTATAATAAGACCTGTTCTTTTTGTTTGATTTGGTTTGGTTTTTGCAAGACAGTTTCTCTGTGTAACAGCCCTGGCTGTCCTGGGACTAGCTCTGTAGACCAGGCTGGCTTCCAACTCTTAAGAGATCCGCCTGCCTCTGCCTCCTGAGTGCTGGGATTAGAGGTGTCCACCACCACCACCCAGCAAGACTTGTAAATTTTTATAATTGGTCAGTATGGCTTTTTAAATACTCATTCCAACATATTTTTATTTGAGTAGCTGCCATGTTTCAGATACTGTACAAGGTACAAAATGGAACTTGGGATAGCAAAACGCAAACATGCTCATGCCGTTTTTTGGGCTGGCATTGTGTTTGTATATAGCCTACTTCCACCTTTGGCATGTTTAAAGAACACGACAGGGAAACTTAGTCTGTTCTGTAAGCCACAGAGAATGGTTTCTCTTCTGACTATGACAATCATTACTACATCTTTAGATGAACTGGTTTGGCTGTACTTATCTGTTGTTCATTTCTCCCCTACCCAAGTCAAATGGTGAGATACCAGTGCTTATCGTTCAGTAAGCACTCGATCAATACTTTTGAAGTTCAGCATTTTAAGGAACTGCATTATAACCACTTATGAGAAGTGCAAATATGCCATCTAGTTTCTGTGTGTGGAAAAGAATGTAGTCTTCATTTTATATTCACGTCTCGTCTTATATGTAATTAATTTATCCTAAAATTATTCATTTCTTTCAGGCCCAAAGGCATATTTTTATGTTCAGGTTTATGGAGTAGACAAAACTTTATATCCAAGGTCATCCTTGTGACCTCTTAAGGAGGCCCGGAGCTCATTTCTGCCTCCCAGCAGGTGGCAGCAGATGAGTACTCAGGGAGGTGTAGGAACTTCTCCCTGGTTTTTCTGTCCTGGTTAAGATCTTGGCTGTGGCAGGCTGACCATTCTTAGTAAGAAGAGCAAAAAGAATACTTATGCTGCCCACCTGGGAATCTGTATCTGCTCACTAACTGCTTGGGGGAGGGGGATGTATTTAAATTATACAACGGAATTTTATTGCGCAGTTATGTTAGTATTCTTTCCCAATTTATTCTTTTTCTTTCAACTTTATTATGGCATTTTGTGTGGGACTTTTGCATCTGTATTTATGGGTGAGACTAATATTGTCATTATGTTTCTTGTCTAAGCTCATATGAGATTGACATGGGTTATCCTATGCAGGCCACCCTGCTGGAAGAACACTCATGTTCCCATTCTATGGCCAAGGATAAACACATTGTCCATAACTAGTATCCATCTTTTTCTCAGAATTTATGCAGTTTAGCCGAAGTATTCTTTTAGACAGATATATTGTTTTTTTTTTTTTTAAAGCATGGAGAAAAAAAGAAAAGTATCCAAGACATGGCCGGATAACTGTGGGGCATGGGACATGATAGTGTACATCCTGTTTCTATACACTGCAAAATTCTAGTGAAACTAACAGAAGATTAAGGATAAAGAGACAAATTAGCCATATCTTGAGGAACTGAACACTTGTCTACAGACATGAGACAAGACCCTTCAGCTAACTCAGTGCCAGAGCATGCTGGCAATGCCTGGGGCCATATTTGGTCGTCACAGTCAGGGCACTGTTATTAAAGGACTGGGTGAAGCCAGGGCAGCAGCTAAGCATCCTGCTGTGCACTCAGCTGTCTCCCTCAACTTTGCTGACCTCCGATGCTTGAAAAGTCCTAGTTACAACTGTAAGAGAAGAATATTACAAAGTAATTTAGATCAATAAAACCAGATGATGAATAAATTCATTAAAAACTACAGTGGAATGTTATTTGTGTTTTAATAAATAAAGCTTACCTGAAGATCAGAGAGCAAAGTAGCCATACTAGTCAGCCATACAGGCTGGGGAGTGGTGACACCTTAAATCCCAAGACTCAGGAACAGAGGCAGATAGATCAAGGCTACCCTGGGATACCCAAGATTGAATCTGTCTAAAAGAGAAACAGAGCTCGCATAAAGGCGATCCCAGCCCTTGGAATCACACACCTTTAATCCCAACCCTAGGGAGTTGGAGACAGGAACAATATGGCTAGGCAGAGAGAGGATTATAAAGGGGAAGAAACAGAAGCTCAGTGGAGTGGGGAGTCTGAGGTTGGTGGAGAGCATTGCAGGATCTTTGTCTGTCTAAGCCTTTGTAGAGGTGAGAGACAGTGGCTGGCTGCTTTACTTTTCTGATCTTCAGGTTGAACCCCAATATCTGTCCCTAAGTTGTTATTACTCATGTTACATTTGGCACCCAACTTTTGGGATACGAATTCACCAAAAAGCCATTTGCCTGTGGCTTTTCCGCCTCCAGGATAAGCTGGAGCTACACGCAGCCAGAGTCACTGCCTTACTTGCTAGGTTTTCCTTTTTCTCTCCTGGAGGGCGCTCACTGAACCTCTTCCTCTAGCTGCTGCTAAACTAGGTAGCTGCCTTGAAACCCAACCAAGTTTTTTACTGTTCTACGCAGTAACAATAAGCCTCACATCTTCATCAACATCA
Organism: Arvicola amphibius; assembly: GCF_903992535.2. Taxonomy (NCBI): domain Eukaryota; kingdom Metazoa; phylum Chordata; class Mammalia; order Rodentia; family Cricetidae; genus Arvicola; species Arvicola amphibius. Next base: position 17,919,397 of record NC_052061.1, read on the forward strand.
GCAGCAGATTTGGTAAGACAATTAGAAATTTTTAAAGGGAGGAATTATTTAAAGGAGAAAGTTTTTCTGACATTTAAAATATGGGAAACACCATTACATCTGGAGGGATTTGTGTCTCTGTATGTTAATATGCTGAACAGTTTGAAAATGAAGTGATTAAATGAGAGGATAATTAATTTAGGTGAGATTTATGTAATGTCAGTTATAAACATTATCAGCATTATCATCTTTGTCTTATCACTATTAAAAAGCTGGTTAATCTAAGATGCAGGCCTTGGAAAAACTTAATAAAACATCATAGAGATATTCAAATCCAGACAGAGGAATTTAATAGAGAGCCAGGTTCAGCACTTCATTGTAAGAATAAAGAGGAACAGTCTAAGGTTTTCAAACAACCAAGCTTAGTGTCTCCAGTAACCTTAAGGGAGTTGCCAAAAGATAGAATAAGATCATAATGCACTCCTGTGCCAATGTTAGATTTAAGGAGATCCAGGGAAGCAATAGTCTCATGGGGGCATGCATTCACATTTTGTGAAGCAAATGTTAAACTCATGGTCAGTTTGTAATAGAATTTCCCCTAAAGACTGGATAGACTTGGTTAAAGGTGCTTAAGAGCCTGGTCCACAATTACAGTGGAGGACCTGGTTCAGAGAAGAGGCTAAGGACTACTGAACGATGGAGTAAAGCTAGAGGTAGGGAAATCTCCCAAGATCAAACTCTCATAGAAGGAAATTATGCTACTATTTTATAGAAAGGCAATCCTTATTTGATGGCCACATCCTGGCTTTATACCATGCAGTAGCATTGAATGCTTGGAACAGAATTGAAGAGGTAAGAAAGAAGATTGAACCATTTACTAAAGTCATACAGGGCCCAAAAGAAACCTTCATGGATTTCTTACAAAGATTGGCATCAGCAGTAAATAGAATAATTCCGAATTCAGAAACTAGACAAATAATTAAATCTCTGGATTTTGAAAATGCTAATTCTCAATGCAAAAGGATACTTAGGCCATTAAAGGCAAGGTCAGCATCTTTAGATGAATGGATTCAAGATACAATTAATATTGAATCTCATGACCATGATGATACTTGGATAGGAGAGCTGATTTCCAGAGATTTGAAGAAAAATTGAAATCTGAATCTTAACTGCATTCTGGTCATATTATCCTTCAAACATTCTTCTACATGAATTTTAATGCAGAGGGAAGATATTGTTTTAGAATGGATCTTTTAACCATATAAACTGAGTAAAAAATTTAAAACTTACGTGGAAAAAGTCTCCAAGCTAACTCTAAAAGGAAAATGAGACTTTATCAATTAGCGGTAATAGATCCAGTAGAATTATAGTACCTTTTAATAATGATGCAGTTGACAAATTATAAGAAGAAAGTGAACCCTGGCAAAGAGTTTGTAGTAATTCTTTGGGATAGATTAACAACAACTATCCCAAAAGCAAGAGAATTCAACTTACAAATAGAACTAATTGGATTCTTCCTCACATTGTACAGGACACACCAATAATTGAGGCCCCTGCATTCTATACTGATATAAATAAATCAGGAAAGGCAGGTTACAAAATTTCAGTAAAATGCATCAAAGACCTTATGATTCTGTCCAAAAGTCAGAATTATATGCTATTCTCATAGTTCTAAGGGATTTTTTTTTTTTTTGGTTTTTCGAGACAGGGTTTCCCTGTAGTTTCTAGAGCCTGACCTGGAACTAGCTCTTGTAGACCAGGCTGGCCTCGAACTCAGAGATCCGCCTGCCTCTGCCTCCCGAGTGCTGGGATTAAAGGCGTGCGCCACCACCGCCCGGCTCTAAGAGATTTTAAAGAACCTCTCAACATATTTACTGATTTGCAATATTCATAAAGAGTTGTTTTGCATATTGAAACTGCTACATTTATACCATTTGATATAAAAGTGACGTTATTTACTCGGTTACAGGATACAATTAAGAATAGGAATCATCCCATATATATAACACACATGCAGTCCCATATTGGTCTGCCAGATCCTCTAGCACAAGGTAATGCAGAAATTACTGATTAGAAATGTGCTGAAGGCTTCAGAATTTTATTTAAAAACACCACAGCAATAGCAAAGGTTTAAGAAAAGACATTTACATCACATGGAAACAAGACAAGGAAACCATAAGGAAATGTCCTACTTGTTCTTTATACAACCAAACACCATTACCTGCAGGAATTAATCCAAAGGATATTCAAAGGAATGAAATCTGGCAGATGGATGTGTTTCATTTTTTTTTTTTTTTTAGAATTTGGGAAACTAAAATATGTACACCATACCATTGATACCTATTTAGATTTTCAATGGGCAACTGCTTTAAATTTGGAAAAGGCTGATTCAGTAATTACACACTTGCTAGAATTTATGGCCATCATTGGTATACTTGTACAAATAAAAACAGACAATGCTCCAGCATATGTCTCTAAGAAAATAAAACACTTACCAGTTGTTGTTTGTTATGGCCAGAAGGAAAGTTGAACAAAGGAGATTAGATTCAGAGTTCTTGTTTTGAAAAAATTAAGGCAATATAGATATTATAGAATAAAAGGGTAGATTATTGAATCTACTCTGGAAATAAGGGATGATATAGATATGATAAGATAAAGAGATAAATTTTTGAATCTACTTTTAAAAAGCAATTACTAGTTTTAAATTTTTTACATTAGATTGGACTTTTGTATAATGTGTACAAATTTTGCATATTGATAAAAATTTGAGATTTTGTTAAGACATACTGTACATACAATTCTACTCTTTTTCAAGGTATTGTCCCTTAAAAATTCATTTAACAATGTAACACAAATTTCTAGTCCTTGAAAATTATTATTACCAACTTTTTAACATAATAAGGAAATGCAGGCTAATAGTTAATCACCTATTATAATTGAACTTGTAGCCACATTAGGTATATTTTTAAGGTCAACCAAAGATATATTTTCGATAGACAGGTGATGACCTTCTTCAACCACTTCAGAGATTGTCAGAATATGGCATTTAAGATGTTTTAATAACAAAGTTTCTTTTTTTATGACAATAAGACATGTCTATTCCCGGCAGCACCCATCTACTGCAGAGAAGATAATGGGCATTGAAGAAATTCCACAATGGATTTTACCTTCTTTGTGGCAAAAGTTAGCCACTGGGTAAGAAAATGCCCTTGTCTCAACTGCTGACAATATGCTGTCTTAATTGGATAAGCAGGACACTGTAACAGGAGGAGTGGGTTCTTTTGTTCTGTCTTGACTGCCCACCAGCTTACACCCAAAATAATCACACAGAAACTGTATTAGTTAAATCACTGCCTGGCCCATTAGCTCTAGCCTCTTATTGGCTAACTCTCACATCTTGATTAACCCATTTCTATTAAATCTGTGTATCACCACGTGATTGTGGCCTACCGGCAAGATTCTAACCTGTTTGTCTCAGGCAGGAGATTCATTGTGTCTGCTACACTGCCCTTCTTCCCAGCATTCAGTTCGATCTATTCCACCTATCTAAGTTCTGCCCTATCAAAAGGCCAAGACAGTTTCTTTATTAAACCAATGAAAGCAACACATAGACAGAAGGACCTCCTACACCAGGACACAAAAGACAGTGACTGTCAAACATTGTTAAGACAGGTAGGATGGTCCTTCAAAAATATCCTGCATCAAGACCTTGTGGCACAATGGTAACACATCTAACTCCAGAATATTCTGCATCACTGAAAAGTCTATTGGATATGCTAAGCCCATAGGCTAAAGATGGATGATCCAACATTTCTGAGGAACCCTAGGTGACTGTACAAACACTCAGCTGTTTCTCTCATTACTCACATTTTTTGGACATTGCTTGCTTGCATTTCCTGCTTACTCAGTTAATATTATTTCCATATTATTTCCATCTTGGGTCTCTGAGGAAGTTGAAGACTAGATAGCCATAGTATTTCCTGTTCATCAGATGCAGAAAGCAAGTTATGATAGAAAGTAAACTAGGTACAAGACTTTGGGCTCACTAAGATAGGATAGATAATGGAGTATTTTCTCTGAGTTTGTCAAATGCAAATGTGGTGTGGGAAGTACTTCTGCCTTGTGTTGCTTTTATTGGTTAATGAATAAAGCTGTTTTGGCCAGTGGCTTAGCAGAATAGGGCCAGGTGGGGAGTTCTAAGCAGATAGGGGAGAAGAGAGTAGGCAAAGTCAATGAGAAACCATGTAGCTACCCACAGGAGATGGATGCACCAGAACCTTGCAGATAAACCACAGTCATGTGGCAATTATTAATTGAATTAATAGATTAATAGAAATGCATTAATTTAAGATATAAGAGTTAGCCAGAAATATTCTTAAGCTATTGGCTAAACAGTATTGCAATTAATACAAATTTCTGTGCGATTATTTTGGGAGCCTGGGCATCTGGGAAATGAACAAGTAGCCTCCCCTAACAAATTGGCGCCAATGTTGCCAACTAAATCCACTTAAAACTGAAGAGAACTTGAAAAGAAACACTAGACACACACACACACACACACACACACACACATACACACAGAGTTTAATGCCTCTTCTTGCTCTGTTTGCTGGTGGAAAGCAGAGACATGGCTCTTTTAAGAGGTTTCCTGACTCAGCTTTAGAAGTAAAAACAGCAGATTCCTGATTTGCCAGTGAAGGGCTCCGACTCTTTCAGGTGGTACGGCAACAGAACATTTAAATGGGGTTTGTGAGCAGAGTGCTACAACTTGCTTAATGGCAACATAGTCCCGCTGTGTGCCTGAAAATGGGGCTGTGGGCATGGCTCACAGAACTGGCACTGAACAGACCTCCACCATGTTGAACTGGGTAGAGCCAAAAGACAAGGCAGCCATAGTCCTAGCCTAGCTACTTAGCATTTTAAAAAGTGGTCCTGCTCAGAAAAGGATTACAGCTGTGCAATACAGACAGATTCAGATGAAAAAGACCTCTGAATGGGTCACAGTGTTAGGTAAATATACATAAGCTTGAACAAGAAAGGAAAAAGAGTACAGACAGTTTTAATATAAAAGAGCACAGATGGTAGATTAGAGGAATAAAGATGATAAATGAATATTAAACTTGTAGAAAAAGTAATAGAGTAAGAAAAATAACCATGTAAAGATGGAATATAACAGAGAGTCTGGATTATGTATACTATTGTGTATTCTTTAAATTTTTTGACTGAATAAGCTAAGTACACAGAGAAAATTCATTCAATGGGCTGCTAAGCTAAACCAGCAGATATATATATACATACATACATACATACATACATATATGTATGTGTACATATACATACACACACACACACACACACACACACACACACACACACACACACATATATATATATATATATATATATATATATATATATATATATATATATATATATTATCTTGGCTCTAAAATTTGTGTCCAAAAATTTGTTGCTTTGGAAAAGAGGTTCTTCTTTTGTTTCTACAGAAGATGAGAACCTGTGGGTTCCTTTCAGACTAATGTGGTTTGATGGACCAAGAACCCTGGAAAGGTCACCATAAACATCCCCCAAAATTACTTCACCCAACAAAAGCTGGAGGCAGTTAGGAGATAACTATGCCCAAATTCCTAAATATTGTTTATAAATGTTTGTTTAAAGGGGGATATGATATAGAGATGAATACTTTGCATTGGTATAAATCTTGATCTATTGATACAAATTTAAGATCAATTTTGTTATACACACACACACACACACACACACATATATCTGCTCTTGGTTAAGGTATTGTGTTTGTGCAGCTCATTTAAAAATGTAATATATTGCTGGGCAGAGGTGGCGCATGCCTTTAATCCCAGCACTCAGGAGGCAGAGGCAGGTGGATCTCTGTGAGTTTGAGGCCAGCCTGGTCTACAAGAGTTAGTTCCAGGACAGGCACCAAAACTACAGAGAAACTCTGTCTCGAAAAAACAAAAAAAAAGTAATATATAATTAAGAAATAAAGGTTAATAGATAATTATCTATAATAGTCATTTAATAGCTTGTAGTCATGTTAATTATGTTTTCTAGATATATAGAGACATATTTCTGATGGATAGATATTCTTCAGATTTTTCAAAGGATATAAAACATGGCATTTAAAATGTTTTAAGAACTTAGGACTTTTCATGACAGTGAGATGCATCTGTTCCTGGCAGTACCAATCTACTTGAAAAGAATGAAGGACATTAAAGAGGTTCTTCATGGAGTTTGTTAGCCATTTGGGTAAGAAATTGTTCTTGCCTGAACTGCTTGACTGGATTTGCAGGACCCACAGAAAAATGACTGCTGAAGCTGCTTAAAGAAGGTGAGACAGTCCTTTGGGTTCTGGCTTCATGAAAGAGTCTGCCAGACATTCTAAGGACACAAAGCAAAGTGACAAACTGCCAATACAAGTGGAACTGTCTTTAAAATTTCCTGCTTTATAAAAAGTCTGTCAGATAATATGGGCCTGTAGGCTGAAGATGGGTACCCCAATCTTACAGAAGTACTTTGGGTGACTGTCCAGGCAATGAGATATCTCTGTCAATTCTAGAGTTTTGGAAGTTACTTACAATGTACTTTCTGTGTACTTAGGTAATATTATCTCCTTCTGGAGTCTTTGATGGAGTTGAAGAATAGATAGTTTAGTTTATCTTAGTTATGATAAAAGATAAAGTAGTTATAAATATTGTAACTATAATTCTTGTTTGATAACTTTTGTTGTATGCTATTTTGCTATGTTAAAGTTAAAACCTTCCTTTATATTTAAACAGAAAAGGGGAAATGGTATGGGAAGTCCTTCTGTCTATGCTGCTTTTATTGGCTAATGAATAAAGCTGTTTTGGCCAATGGTTTAGCAGAATAGGCCAAGGCAGGAGTTCTAAGCTGATAGAGAAGGAGAGAGTAGGCAGAGTCAATGAAGCCATGTAGCCACCTGCAGGAAATAGACACACTGGAACCTTGCTGGTAAGCCACAGACACATGGTGATACACAGATTAATAGAAATGGGTTAATTTAAGATGTAAGAGCTAGCCAATAAGAAGTCAGAGCTAATAGGCCAAGCAGTGATTTAACTGATACAGTTTCTGTGTGGTTATTTTGGTTCTGGGCAGCCAGGAATGAACAAGCAGCCTCCCCCAACACAAATGGACTAGACATTGTTGATATATTTATTGCCTGTATATATTGTATATAGTTATTGTACTTATTGATATAGTTTTTCTTATATTAGTTACAGCCTTTTTTATTTTAGACAAAAAAGTGGAAATATAGTGACATATTATTTATGTTTTAATAAATAAAGCTTGCCTGAAGATCAGAGAGCAAGTCATACTAGTCAGTCTTACATCTGTGGAGTTCTGGAACACACCTTTAATCCAGGACTCAAGAGACAGAGGCAAACAGATCCAGGCCACCCTGAACTATCAAAGAGTGAACCTACTAAAAGAGAAACAGAGGTCACACAAAGGTGATCCCAGCCCCTGGAATCACACACCTTTAATCCCAACGTTAGGGAGGAGCAATATGGCTGGGCAGAGAGAGGATTATAAAGGGGAAGAAACAGGAGCTCAGTGGAGTGGGGAGTCTGAGGTTGGTGGAGAGCATTGCAGGATCTTTGTCTGTCTAAGCCTTTGTAGAGGTAAGAGACAGCGGCTGGCTTCCTTGATCTTCAGGTGAACCCCAATATCTGTCTCTGGGTTTTTGTTATTCTGCTACAAAAACCAAAAGTGACTGAAGAGGAAATAGAAATTTTGAATTAATAATTTCTAAATAATTTACAAAAAACCTCTAGGCCCAGATGTTTTTACTGGTGAAATCTGTAACATTTAAAGGACATATTATGTCAGCCTTACATAAGTCTGGAAAATTGAAGGGGATAATGGTAACATAATCTTATAAAAACTGAGGTGTTAGAAAAACAAGTCACCAACAAATACCACATAGAAATAGGTGCAGAATTTCTATACAAAATAGAAGAAAATACAACAGTCACATGGGATTTATTCCAAAATGTAACATTCACCCAACATAAATAACTCAAATGCCTGATGGCACAGGCTGGTAATTCCACCTTCTCAGAAAGGCAAGGCATTATCAGAGATTCAAAGCCTGCCTAGGCCAGCTGAAGTCCAGTCAGGTACTCAGGGAGAGAGAGCCAGAGAGACTAACACTCCAGCAGCAATGAACCCAATCTCCTTCCCTCCCTCCCTCCCTCCCTCCCTCCCTCCCTCCCTCCCTCCCTCCCTCCCTCCCTCCCTCTCTCCCTCCCTTCCTCCCTCCCTTTCTTTTTTGGTTTTTCAAGACAAGGTTTCTTTGAAGCTTTGGAGCCAGTCCTGGAACTAGCTCTTTTAGACCATACTAGCCTTGAACTTACAGAACTCTGCCTGCTTCTGCCTCTCAAATGCTGGGATTAAAGGCATGTGCCACCACCGCCCAGCCCAATCCTGACGAAAACAACTGTAGAACTAGAAATCAGAAACTTTATTGCATAATGACATCTGTGAATGACCAGCAGCCACCAGAATGCTTATTCACCAATAGTTTGTCCTAGGACTGGCAATAAAATGAGGCTGTCTGCGCATACAGCTTCTCTTGAGCTTTGTTCTAGGTTCTCCCATGTCTTCCAAAGACAGAAGATTAGAAAGGAAGGCAGTTAAGCTACTCACAGCTCAGTGCAGACAAGTCTGAGCTACTTGTCCCTGTAAGCTATATGTACAGTGAGTCTCTTAATTCTGATGGAGTTAATGCTAGGTCACAGGGTAGACACTGTGTGTTTCCACATGCCAGCAAGCAGCAATTGGGACATGAAATTTTTAAACAGTATTTAAAATACTGTTTTTAAATTCTTTAACTATTTAAAATACTGATTTTTAAATTTTTAAAAATATTTAAAATACTTTTAAATGCTTTTAACGAAGACAGGGGCTGTATTCTGAAACTATAAAGCTGTTGAAATGAAATTCAAATAAACGAAGTAATGGCCGCACTGCAGATTGTTGGCCTCGGAGGTTCAGTTGACCACTGAGGTTGTGGCCTCCTCTGCCAGCAGACGCATATGGGAAACGAGTGTGCGATTTTTAGTACCAGTTTCCAGCCAGGTTCACCAACCTGGGGCTGCCCTGAGCCGGGACCAGTCTGTGAACACGAGCTGGCTGTTTAACCTCTGATATTGTCCCAGACGTAGAATTATAGCATACTGAAAACCCACGGAATTGTCCTTTCTTGCCTTCCTCCCCACTGATGGCTGCAGCTGATAAAAACAGAATGTTTCTTTCACTGAATTTAGAGAGTCGCCAGAATGTAGACTTGATGGGCCTGATGGCAGAACAGAAATTCACGGAACTAACGTTTGCAAACTCCAGATCTGGTTGCCAGGGTGTCTCATGGTGTTCAGAGGGAGATGATTCCGAGGAGGAAGCCCCTAAGATTTCCTCTGCTGACTAAATCTCTGTCACCCCATTATTCCAACAAAATACTTAAAACTCATTCTTAAGGAAAAATTGCAACATCCAGCTTTGGGCTAACTGAATCTCTTCCAAGGATTTATGAAGAAACAGTTTTGTTTGAATAGATCTGAAGGAAGATTTAGAATTATAAATAATTCTTAATGTTAATAGTACTTTTTGACTCTTGGAAGGTTTTTAAGATATTCCTTTCTGCTTATTGCTTGACTGTCAATCATGCTTAATTTAGCAGGATTACTTTTTGAATTTCATTTTAAAAATACTAATTGTGTGTATGCACGCACACATGCACCTAGAACCTTCAGAAGTCAGAAGAGTGCCTTGTATCCTATGGAAGTAGATTTACAGACAGCCATGAGCTCCTACGTGGGTGCTGGAAACTGAAGCAGGACCTCTGGAAGAACAGCCAGCACGTTTAACCATCTCTCCAGCTCTAACGTTTACTTGGAATAGCATTCTGAAGATAGCCCCATGTTTCCTTCCCTTCTACAAAAGCAATTTTGAGCTGTTACTTCCGTTTCTGTTTGCACTGGTTGATGCTAGCGTCTGCTCATTCTGAAGACAATTCTATTTTGATACAGTTTCCTACAGTCTCTGGGGATGCCTTCTTTTCTGAAATTCTTCCCGTTGTGAGTCTGACCGTGAAGGGAAAACTGAGTGTGATGGTTTGTCTACGCCTTCCCAACCGAGGACTGAGTTACAGGATGGCCATGATTGCTCGCTGTACCCTACTATCAACTGCTCCTCCCAGTATCCTGGAAAAGCAGATGCTACTAGAGTCCACATTTTACAAAAGGAAGCTGTCCATCAGGTTGAGCTTGAACCCAGAGTGTGTGATCCTTACCAAAACCAGGCTCATGTCGACTCCATTATCCCATACTTGATGTTTACGACATCGTATCTGGCTATGGGTTTACTAAAGTATAACAAAGCTGTTTTGATTCCCTTATCATGCAGTTTCAACGTAATCTTTCTAGGAGATGTCATGGACTAGCGTGGCACCCGATTAGCAAACTTTCCACTGTTGCTCAAAATTCCCAATGACGGTGCCAGAGAAATCATCCCTATGCAGTAACTGATACTAGGATCGGACCTAAATAGGCCAAGAGAGTGCAATTAAAGGTTTTAAAATATAATTTTAAAAAGACGCTCCACAAAAGACGATAGGCTTAGGTATATTTTTTTAATGTAAGGAATGAAAAGATTACAGCTATAAAAGGGTTGAGTGTGCCTGACTCGCAGAAGTTAAAAATAAAGAGGTAAAGAGAGGAGCCGTTGGATTCAGAAGGTATGTGGGACAGAGGTCAGACTTTCCGCAGGAAGGAAGTGAATTCAATGACCGCAGGTGACTTTGAAAACAGAGTGAGACCAGCCGGGTAGTGATGAAGTGTAGAGCAGTAAGATTCCATAGCAAGCAAAGGGCAAGCTGGTGGCTGGACTCGAGAGAGCCCTGCCGCAGCCGCTGCTGCTCCCTTTTCCTACCAGGAAAAGCATTATATTTCTTTTCCTGCAAAATCCAAAGTAAAGCCTCTTGTGGAAGAGACCAACAGTGCATTTTCGGGACAGACCATTGCAACAAATCTTTGCACATTCCGTTATTACAATTTAGCGATATAATTTAATTCCCATTTTGGATCAGCAGAATCAGCATCACCTCAGCTTGCAGACATGCATATTCCTGGGTTCAACCCCCGACTACTGAATCATAAACCCAGGGTCACATATGGAATATGTTCTCCCCCAAAGTTCCATATCCACTGGATATTAACGAAACAAAAAACATTCACTGAAGCTCTGGTGACATAAAATCACTGGAAATGACAGTCCATCATTAAAGCAATAACGAGTGAGTGACAGGACGCCATCAGGCATTTAGATGCAGGAAATGGCTGTGACCTAACAGTGGCAAGACTGCACACAATTATTCTTCAGGCTGGCCCTCACTGTGCCAGCATACAGACCTGAGTTTGGAGCCCCAACACCCACAGAGAAACCAGGCCCAGGGCTGCAGAGATTGCTCAGTAGGTAAGAGCACTTGTTGCACTTGCAGAAGAGCTGGATTCAATTCCCAACACCCACATTGTGGCTCGCAACCATTACTCCAGCTTCATAGGAGCTGATGTCCTCTTCTGTCCTCTTCTGACCTCTGTGGGCACTAAGTAGACACACACACACACACACACACACACACACACACACACACACAGGAGAGAGAGAGAGAGAGAGAGAGAGAGAGAGAGAGGAGAGAGAGAGAGAGAGAGAGAGAGAGAAGAGAGAGAGCGCACCCATACATAAAATACAATGAATAATAACTTCTAAGAAGCCAGGCAGACTGTCCCATAGTCACACTGATGAATATCTCGAATATCACCATAGAACCTTCGTCCAGCGATGGATGGAGATAGAGACAGAGACCCACATCGGAGCACTGGACTGAGCTCCCAAGGTCTAATTGAAGAGCAGAAGGAGGGAGAAAATGAGCAAGGAAGTCAGGACCACGAAGGGTTGGTCAACCCACTGAGAGAGTGTGCCTTATCTAATGGGAACTCACCAAAGCTGGGACTGAACGAATATGTGATCAAACCTGACTCTCTGAATGTGGCTGACAATGGGAACTGACTGAGAAGCCAATGATAATGGCACTGGGATTTGTCTCTACTGCATGTAGTGGTTTTTTGGGATCCTACTCTGTTTGGATGCACACCTTCCTAGGCCTGGATGAAAGGGGGAGGGCCTTGGACTTCCCACAGGACATGGTACTCTGCCCTCTCTTAGGACTGGAGGGGGAGGGAGGAGACTGAGTTGGGGAGCAGGAGGGAAATGGGAGGAGGGGAGGAAGTGGAAATTTTGAATGGTATCATTTACAAAGCAATAAAAATTAAAAAAAAAAAGAAGCCAGTCAGAGCCTCATGCACGTGTCGTAGCTTCCAGTGCTAAGGGCACAGAGACCGCTGGAGTTCTCTCCCCAGCCAGTGTGGCTAAATAGGCCAGCTCAGTTCAGTGAAGAAACCGTTTCAAAAAACAAGGTGGAGTGCAGCGGAAGACATGTGATGTCAACCTCTGCACCTTCATACTCGTACACGCTTCACACACGCATGTGCGCGCACACAAAAAAAGGTTGTGCTCACTTGAAGCATTTATAGAAAAATGCTAGAGGAAAACAAGCAAAATTATTTACAGTGACTCTTGGGCCCTTAGGGTTGTATGCGGAGTTTCTCTTGCTTAACTTAGCTATTGTTTCCAGTTTCCTATAAGATTGATTTTGCTCTTATATAAAAAAAAAATCTTATTGACACAATTAAGAAAAGGAGAAAGAAAGAAAGTTGGAGTAGGAATAAGAGAGAGAGAAATTTAAATGCCCCAGTTTGACCAAAAGAGAAGACAGCGAGATAACACTTGACAGACTGCAGCCTGCCCCGTCGAGACAAGCTCCTCAGCCACTGGCCTGCAGCTGGAGACCACTGCAGGGACAAGCTCCTCAGCCACTGGCCTGCAGCTAGAGACCACTGCAGAGACAAGCTCCTCAGCCACTGGCCTGCAGCTAGAGACCACTGCAGAGACAAGCTCCTCAGCCACTGGCCTGCAGCTGGAGACCACTGCAGAGACAAGCTCCTCAGCCACTGGCCTGCAGCTGGAGACCACTGCAGAGACAAGCTCCTCAGCCACTGGCCAGCAGCTGGAGACCACTGTTGGAGAAGAGTATTGTCTCCAGAGCACAGCTACAGCAGTGCCCAGTCCAGAGACTCCCTGCTGCCCTATGCTCGCCACACAGTCCCTGGAAACCAGCCACTCGCCGTGCAACACGATTGCCCTCCTAGCCCCAAGCGAAATGTTCCAAGGTGGTGTAAAATGTATAAACTGTTCGAAACAAGTTCCTTCCCCTCCATTGTCCCCCTTTGCCCTTAAAACCCCACACTTCCTTTCATGGATGGAATGCCTGTTTGCACCTGTCTCCTAGTTTCTAAATCTGTTCTACGCCCAAATTAAAAAAAAAAAAAATGTGTTTACTTTCATGCCAACTCCGTTTATGATTTCTTTGTAAATGAAGGAAAATAACAAACTCTCCAAAGTCCCATTTAGACATAACATTATTACTCCCCCCCCCACGCACACCCCTTATGCCCTACACCCCCCCCCCCTTGAAATGTTGCTAGGAAAAATAATGACACAAGTGACCGCCCAAAGGATTGCAAACAGTCATCGGTTCTTCCTGGAGGTGCACAGCACAGGAAACCACTCAGTTTGTGTTCGGTACTGAAAGGGATCAAGGGAGTAAAAATTTAAGAGTGAGTGAGAAGTCTCACTGTGACCCTACTCTTCCAAGTACATTAGTCACTGAAATGTTGAGTGTGCTAAAGGGATATTAGACATCTTTAAATTTAGATATGCTTTAATATATTACTCCTAGGACAGATTATTTTTAAGTTACATTTGTGTGTGTGCATGCACGTGTACACACACACACACACACACACAAGTGAACACTTTTCACGTGAAAGTCAGATGATAACTTGAGGGAGTTGGTTATCTCCTTTCCCCAGGTGGGTACTGGGGATCAAGTTTGGGTTGCCAAGCTTGGTGGCAAGAGCCTTTACCTGCCGAGCCACCTCACTGTCCCCTCTCAGAAGAGTTCTTATTTTACAGTCTTATTATTTGAATTAATTACCTGGTTAATTGTAGTGAGGGGCTGCGGGCAGGGCTGCTTTTCGTCCTGCCCGGCTCCCGCATGGTTAGCTTTACACCCGAAATAACATCACACAAATTGTATTCTTTTAAATACTGCCTGGCCCATTATTTTCAGCCTCTTACTCACATCTTGATTAACCCATATCTAATAATCTGTGTAGCACCACGAAGTGGTGTCTTACCGGGAAGTTTCTAGCTTACGTCCATCTTGGGCTGGAGCTTCATCGCGTCTCTCTCCCTGAGGAGAGGCACGGTGGTCTGCCTAACTTAGGAGAGGCGTAGCATCTGACTGAGCCATCTACCTCACTTCCTTCTTCCTGTTCTGTCTACTCCGCCCACCTAAGGGCTGGCCAATCAAATGGGCCAGGCAGTTTCTTTATTAGCCAATGGGAGGCCTCCATCAGTTAATAAATGAGGCAAAAACAAACATATTAGACTTTTTGGGTTTTGTTTTAGTTTTTCAAGACAATGGTTCCCCGGGTAACAGCCCTGTCCTGGAACTTGCTTTCTAGACCAGGCTGGCCTTGAACTCACAGAGATCCACCTGCCTCTGCCTCCTGAGTGCTGGGACCAAAGGTGTACACCACCACTGTGCAGCCAAATTAGAGTTTTGAAGTTTAACACCAACATTCCTGCCAGTCTGTCTACACTTATACTTTGAATGATATGACTATTTTTTTGACAAGGATGTGTAAAACTGATAGTACATCAGGGTATTAAAAACTCATAGAATTACGGCCTGCGAACAACTCAGCAGGGGAAAGTGCCTGCCTCTGAGCTTAGAGACCCAAGCTCAATCCCTGTGACCCACTAGATGGAAAAAAACAACTGACTCCAACAAGTTGTCCTCTGACAGCCACATGTGTGCCATTGCTGCAGGATATTCCTCTGCACCCTGTGCAGATGTGTCACTGTGACTGATTTAATAAGGAACTGAATGGCCAATAGTTAGGCAGGAAGTGGTTAGGTGGGACTTCTGGGGACAGAGAGGACTCTGGGAAGAAGAAAGGTACAGATGCCAACAGACTCAGAGCAGGTTGGGCGTGCCCTACTGAGAAGAGGTAACATTGCAGAATGTAGATTAAAATCATGGGTTAGTTAAGTTATAAAAACTAATTAGAAAAAAAAAAACCTAAGCTAAGGACAAGCTTTTATAATTAGTAAGAAGTCGTCCTGTCATTATTTGTGGACTAGAGGGCACAAGAAGAAAGCATACTATGTATGGTGCCCAATATGGGGCCTCAAACATCCAAACATAGGGTCTGAGAAAGCTAAGAAATTTTCTGGACAAGGAGCCAGATATGACTTCCTAGTCCTGCAGTCTCTCAGGAGGGCCAGTGCTCAGCAGTGTACAGAAATAAAGCTCCCAGCTTTTGCCTGTGGGCTGCAGCCAGCTGCCAGCTCCATGCACTAGTGCCATCTGCTAAGCTGAGCCATGCGGCAGCTGACATGGCAGTTTAAGATTTGTCTACACCACCAGAGAATGGTGCAGATGCCTCATCAAGCCAGTAAAGCCAGATCCAGACAGAGAAAACCTCTAAAAAGGTGCACTATGTTTAAAAATGTGCCTGGATGCTGAAGAAAGAAAAGGGATATAGATAATTATAGAAAAAAATGGTTTAAAAAATAATAAAGTCTTCAAAGAGGAAGCAAAGTAATATAAAAATAAGCTATGTAAAGCTGGAAAATAAACAGGGTGTCTATGGTGCTTTGTTGACTTTGAATTTTTAAATGCTAATGTACAAAACAATATCTGCTGACAGACATTGGATGATGTAAACTACTAAATTGAACCAACCTATATATTTTAAGAATGTCTTAACTTCAAAATGGAAGTCAGAAAATACGTTGTGTTGGTGGAGAGATTATGTCTTTGTTTTCACAGGAAACAAAAAGTTAGTGGTTCTTTTCAGAATTAATGAAGATCAGATTTGACTGGGGGACATCTCCTGAAAATCGTGGCTGCAGACATGAAGAAAGAAGTCAAGAAAGACTACAGAACATGTGACATATATGCCTGATCTCTCTACTGTGGGAACAGCTCTGAGACTGGATGGGACCTGATAAATCTTGTTGGCTGCAGAGTCCTCATGACTTGTTATCACATGCCATCCTTCCATATGGCATGGATAGAAGCTTGGTTATACAGTCCAAATGGACTTGTAAAGTTGATAGATGCCTTTTACCTGTTTAAACATAAAATGAAAATCATCTTTAACTGATTTGTGTACACCACATGTTCCATATTTGTGTTACTGCATATATGTGTGTGTGTGTGTGTGTGTGTGTGTGTGTGTTAGTTTAAAAAAGTTTGTGTGCTTTCATTAAAATAAAAAAAAAAAAAAAAACAGATCCCAGTGAAGACAAGTAGCCCAGGTAACCTAGCCTCTCAGAATACCTGTTATAGTTTCCTCAAAATTCTATATCCAGAACAACTTCAAAACTGTGAGCTGAGATGGTCCAGCCTCACAGACTATCCAGCCATGACTTCAGATATGTGCTACACTTTCCTCTCACACAGAGACTAAACAAAAAAATAATACAACTATCTCTCCCAAGACTTGATCATTATCCCAATTTTCTCAGGGTCCCCAAAAGTTGCCATGAGGAAGTAATTTTAAGAATACAATGCTAACATTCCCAAGAGCTGGGGTGACTGCTCATTTGGTGAGTTATGAGTGCTTGTCATTGTTTAGGGGGTTGGTTGTAAATTGTTACTGATCATGGTAAGGGAGGAAACTGAGGAAGGGAGTTTGGATTCAAGGATCTCTTTCTGAGGAAAAAAATGGGGAATATGGAAAGGATAGGATAACAGGGTAGATTATTGAATCTACATTAAACTAAAATGCAACTATTAATCTCAAATAGCTTACATTGGTATGGATTTTTATATATTATATGAATTTAATGTTATTTTTGTTATACTGTATATATGTTTCTACTCTTGTTTAAGATATTATATCTATGCAGCTCATTTAAAAATGTAAAATTTTAATCCTTAAAAGCTATTTATGATAATAAAGAAAAGCAGGTAAGTAGTTAGTCATTTTTAACAATCAAACTTATAGTCATGTTAGGTATGTTTCCAAGGTCAAACAGAGATATATTTTAAATAGATAGCTGGGCTTCAAACACTCTGAAGACCCAGAGATACATCATTCAAAATGTTTTGATAACATAAGGCTTTTCATGAGAGTAAGATATGTCTGCTCCTGGCTGCACCAATTTACTTAAAAAAAATATATGATGGCCCTCGAAGAACCTCCATATGGAATTTGCTTTCTGTGTGGCAAAGTTAGTCATTGGTAAAAAAGGTGCCCTTGCCTCAACTACTGCAGTATGTTGTTCAAACTGGACAAGAGGGACACAACAGAAGGTGACTGCCAAACTTTGTCAGACAATGTAGGACAGTCCCTCAAGATTCCTCTTTCACAGAAAAGTCTGCCAGATGTTCTAGGCCTCTAGGCCAAAGATGGATGTCCCAGTTTTGCAGAAACCTTGGATTACTGTCCAGACAACCAGTTGCTTCTGTCATTTCTATAGTTTTGAAAGTTGTTTGCTCTGAACTTCCTGTTTACTCAGGTAATATTATATCTTTCTGGGGTCTCTGATGGGGTTGAAGGTGAGACAGATATAGTTACAGTTTTCCTTGTCACCAAATTCAAAAAAGAAACTCACAAATATTTATAAAGTGTATAAGGTCGAGAGATATAAAGGCTTAAATTGTTTATCTAAAAAGTGTTTTGAGGGTCTAAAAGGATAGTTTTGGGTTGGTAATAAAAGTTAGGATAGAAGTGAATTAGGAAAAAACAAAACAAAACAAAACAAAAAACATTGGACTAGCCAAGATAGAATAGATAATAGACCAGTTTCTCTAAATTTTCCAAATACCAATGGACTGGACATTGTGAATGTGATCCTTACTTGATAATTGTTCTTTTTGTATATGGTATTATGATGTTAGAGTTAAAACCTTTTCTTTTTTATTTAAACAAAAAGGGGGAAATATTGTGTAATATTTCTTTACACTGTGTAAAGATGTGTCACTGTGATTGGTTTAGTAAAGAGATAAATGGCCAATAGCTAGACAGGAAGAGCTTAGGCGCAACTTCCGGGGACACAGAGTACTCTGGGAAGAAGAAACGTGGAGGAGACACCTGTAGCAAGAATTCTAATTGGTCTTAATAAATAAAATCCAGAATCAGATATTGGGGGTGAAAGCTGAAGGATCAGAGGAACAGTGAAGCCAGTCACCAGAGAGACCTTTTACCTCTACCAATGTTTAGACGGAAGGAGCGATCTGTCCTCAGACTGTCTCCTCAGACTGAATCCTCAGACTGCATCTCACATTGGACCTCAGACTAAAACTGTCTCCATGAAACCTAAACTGCACTGAGCTCCTGTTTCCACCTCCCTAGTGCTGGGATTAAAGGTGTGTGATCCCAAGTGCTGGGATCATCTTTGTGTGAGCTGTTTCTCTTTTAGACAGATTCAATCTCCTGTAGCCCAAGGTGGCCTTGAACTAACAGAGATCCATCTGCCTCTGTCTCCTGAGTCCTGGGATTGTGTGTGCCACCACTCTCTAGCCTCTAGTGGCTTAGCTCTGCACTCTGATGTAAGCTTTATTTGTTACAATACAAACAAAATATCACTAGAGAGGTCAATAGACTCGGAACAGGTTGGACATGCCCTACTGAGGATAGGTAACTGAGCTACATTGCAGGATGTAGATTAAAATCACAAGTGAATTAAGTTATAAGAACTAGTTAGAAAAATGTCTAAGCTAAGAACAAGCTTCCATAATTAATAAGAAGTCTCCATGTCATTATTTGAAGGCTGGCAGTCCTGATGAGAAAGCATACTACATGCTACGACACAAACATACATGCATTCACACTTAACACACACACACACACACACACTACATACTAAACTTAAAACCTTAGCAAATATTTTTAAAATGTTCCAAACAGACCACAAACCACATTTCTTTTCTCTAATAAAACAAGATAAAAATTAATACAAAATAATTAAACAGGGGTGGTGGTTGTGAACCAATCATTTGAAAATGAGTTACTCCATGTCTTAGGACAACAGCAACAAAAAAGTGTATTGTAGGTCTTGTGGGGGGAAAAGATGTGAACTAATAAATCTGATGGAATGTGCACAGACGAACCAAAATTCAAATCATTTATTTAAGTATTTCTATTGTATAAAAAAGTAATTGAGTGAAATATTCAACTCAAAAATTAGGAAAATAACGTCCTCCTAAAAGTTACATAAAAGAAATACTCTCCCTCTGCCAAGTTATGAGAAAAGTAAATACAGAAGTTGTTGAGTTAAGTCCAGATGTGGCGGCACATCCTAGCCTCCATGCGAGGTCTACGGCAGGTCACGGGCAGCCTGGTGTAAGTAGCTGTCTTGGAAGAACAATAACGACAACAGGCAACACGCAATAAAAACCGTTGGTTAAAATGCAGACTTAAGGGTTTTGCCTTTGTAGAAAAGATAACACAAAAGCACCCTGTAAGAAGCATACATACCCTCATACTAACACCAAGGAAATATCCTCAAATTCTTCTAGATATTTGAAGAATGAGAAAGGGGACAGAACTTGTATGATTTTTTTTTAATTGTAAAGGAGATTACCATTCTACCAATATGGCATGCCAGCTAGGTTTTTCAGACCAGCCATTTCCAAGGGGCGGGGCAGGGGGAGTGGATGGGACTTAACTTAACAAATGATGGGTAGCTAACATCAAACAAATTCTTTTTTTTTCTTCTTTTTTTTTTCATGGTTTATTATTTTTTTTATATTTAAAAATTTCCATCTCCTTCCCTCCTCCTCCCCCCTCCCTCCCCTCTTTCTCCCCCTTCCCTCCCCTCCCCTCCACCCATACCTCCCCTCCCTCCTTCTCAAGGCCAAGGAGCCATCAGGGTTCCCCACTCTATGCTAAGACCAATGTCCTCCCAACTCCCCCCAGGTCCAGGAAGGTGATGGATCAAGCTGAGAAGGCTCCCACAGAGCCCGTCCATGCAGAAGAATCAGAGCCCAGAGCCATTGTCCTTTGCTTCTCAGTCAGCCCCCGCTATTGGCCACACTCAGAGAGACGGGTTTGGTCGCATGATCCATCAGTCCCATTCCAACTGGAGTTGGTGATCTCCCATTAGTTCTGTCCCACCGTCTCCATGAGTGAACGCACCCCTCTCATTCCTGACTTTCTCCCTCAAGTTCTCGCTCCTTCTGCTCCTCATCAGGACCTTGGGAGCTCAGTCCAGTGCTCCAATGTGGGGCTCAGTCACCTTCCCCATCTGTCGCCAGCTGGAGGTTCCCTCACGGTCCTGACTTTCTTTCTCATGTTCTCTCTCCTTCTGCTCCTCATCAGGACCTTGGGAGCTCAGTCCGGTGCTCCAAGGTGGGGCTCTGTCATTTTCTTCATCTATCGTCAGGTGGAGGTTCTATGGTGATATGCAAGAAATTCATCAGTATGGCTATAGGAACTGGCCTTTTCAGGCTCCCTCTCCTTCAGCTGCCCAAGGAACTAACTGGGGGCAGTCTCCCTGGAAACCTGGGAACCCCTCTAGGGTCAAGTCTCTTGACAACCCTCAGGTAGCTCCTTAAATTAAGATATATGCTTCCCTGCTCCCATATCCACCCTTCCTATATCCCAAGCACCCCATTCCTCCGAGCTGGAGAACGGGGGGAGCTCGGAGGAATGGGGTGCAAACAAATTCTTTAAAGCAACAAGGATCCAGTGAGATAGAAAGGAGTTCCAACAAAGCCTAAATGGAGAAGGAATGCCAGAGGTAAATTGCTGCTGTCCTGGGAACGTTTGCTAAACCAGGTAAACCCTGGCTTTAGTTCTTGTGAAGGATCAACAACAGAAATTACAGCCGTGGGCTAAGCCAAGGTAAAGATCCAAAAGGCCACTCTTCTCCCACTGAACCAAGTTTATGAGGGCGACTTGTTCAGGGTAAGGTTAAGCTGAGAGCAGCCCTGGCTTGCGTCCACGGGCACAGTTGCCTCAGTTCCAGAGAAAGCAGCACTGGGAGATGAAAACCAACTTGGAGAAATTGTTTCCCTAGGAATGTTTCAGGATCTCACGTGCATGCACCACTAAGGTGGTCTCAGATACCCTAAACCTTACCCTAAGCCTTTGTTTGAGGGGTTTCTCAATTGATGGAGTGTCTTTGCACCAGGCAGAAGAAGAGCCATGTCTGCTTTGGCCCTTAGGGATTCTCAGAAATAACTTGCCAAGGGAAACCCAAAAGCAACAGATAGAAGTAAGTCAGCCACAGCAGAACACGTCATGGAGGAAAACAACCAGAATAGCAAACAGCAAAACCAAGTCTTAAAAACAAAAACCTTGAGATATGAGACTATTTCAATTACTGATAACAAGTTTGTGGGCTGTAACAATAAGAAGAAAACTGCGGGAACTGGGAAGCAAACTAACACGTCTGTAAGAACCAAACAAAACTTCTTGAGATGTAAAACGATAATGAAAATCCAAGCCTCAGATTTACTGACATCTTACATCTACTCAGAGTTCCATTCAAAAGGAAAGAGATAAGTCTCAGACAGAGATAATGGGCTGAGAGAATTTTCCAAACTTAGTGAAAAGCACCCAAAAGAAATGGCGCAGATGCCCCAGGGATTGAACTAAGGAGGCAAGGGAAGGAAGAGAAAGTAAATGTACGGACACACAGAAACATTGGAATTGGGGTCAACAGGGCTCTAGGAAAGGGGTGTTACAGCCCCCGGGGAAACACCGCACACTTATGATGTATGGCTGAACCAGGAGACAGGCTTGGCACTGCCTACAGACTGGAAATGATGGTTACCAGTCTGAATGATGGTTTCTCAACCCATTCTACCAGAAGACACAAAGTAGAATATAAGAGGTAAGAAAACACACTCTTAATCCCAGCACTCAGGAGGCAGAGGCAAGTGGATCTCTGTGAGTTCGAGGGCCAGCCTGGTCTACGGAGTGAGTCCAGGTCAGCCAAAGCTACACAGAGATGTCATAAAGAGGAATGATCAAACCAAAACTTGGGACGTTGAAAGAGCTGATCTGTTCACTTATTTCTGGTGAGTCATAACAGAAACAAAAAGATACGGCCCAAGTCAACAGCGTGAAATGTTAGAATATGCGAGGGGTGTGGCTTGGTGGCAGAGTGCTTGTCTAGCTTTACTGAGTTCAATCTCTGCAAAAAAATTAATAAAAACTGGAATATGAAGATTAAAAATATTACACAGAGAGGATACTATGACAAGTTTTATTTTGTTGGGATTTTTAAGTGAAATGGGTGAAGGCCAAGACAAGACACACAACTAATGAAACAGAAACCTTGACTAGCCATAACCACTTAAGAAACTGATTAGAAGCCATAAGTATTCCCATCAAAAAATAACATATTTGATTCCAGATGAGATTTTTCACCATTAACTCCACTAAAGAAGGGGGGGGGGATCTGTTTTTCATGAACACTCTCAGAGAATAATAAGTTTTATGCATAAACCCTAATTAAATACAAATACATCAATATGTATATATCTATAAATGTATAAATGTATAAAAATACAGTAATTCAAGACCAGTTGAAGGTTTCCAAGAATGAACAGTTCAGTTTTAAAAAAAAAGTTTAAATTCACACTAGTAACACTAAATGCCAACACAAAACTTACAGCTTGTTCTAGAGATGCAATGATATTTTGATGTTGACTTAACTTTAAGAGAATTAATTTTGATAATATTAGGGTAGTGTTGTGTTTCTTGCTCACAAAGTTTTACATAAGCAAGAGTGAGTGATAGCTAGGCATGGTGCTATGCTCCTGTGGTTGGAATGCTGAGACAGGAGGATTGCCTGAATGCAGAAGTCAGAGGCCATCCTGTGCATCATAGTAAGGTATTATCTGTAAACGGGTAAATATTTTACAAAGTAGTAAACTATATCTAATATCTTCCTTCCATTTTACCCCTGCAAACCTACAGGCAAGCATTCAACACTGGTCTGTACCTCCTGTTTCTGATGCCTTTCTTTTCAGATAATCAAATAGTCAGATGGCTTTTTCAGTCATATTGTTTAATGTACTGTATAAATTCATTTAGTATATTAAATGCATAAATGTTAAACAGGAGGTTCAAACTCCTTATGTCTTTTTAATAAAGTTTTTAGTGTGCATGGTGTGCACATATGTGGACACAGCAATGTAGAGGTCAAAGGGTAACTGTAGAGTCAGGCATCTTCTTATGTGTGTTCTAGGAACTCAGCTCAGGTTGTCAGGCTTGCACGGCAAGACCTGTACCTGCTGAGTCATCTTACTGACTCTATTTTTGCTTCTTGATGGTATTACTGTTTAACAAGAAATTTTCTTTTGGAACTATTAGACTGAGTATGGGAAGTTTTCAGACCCCCAGAACCCCCTTTGGAGATGGGGCTCATCAACTGTGACTGTTCTTAATTAAGTCAGATGAAGATTTGTGTGTCCCCCCTCCAGACCATTTCTCCTGCGATTGCAGCGAGGTGATTGCATTATCATCAACCATGAATGCTTGAATAGTCTCCTGGTGCTCTCGGGCATGCATCTCTCAATGACCAGACTCCAGTGCCTAAGGAAGGCCAAAGAACAGTTAGCAGATTTTACTTCTGAACAGATTGTGGTATGTGTGTGCGTGCGTGTGCGTGTGTGTGTGTGTGTGTGTGTGTGTGTGTGTGCACGCGCGCGTTACCAGAGATTGAACCCGGGCCTCACACCTGGTAAACAAGTGCTCTACCACCTACCGCAGCTATGTGTCTAGGCCACTGACAAACCTTACATAGAATGTTCATTCAGAAGGTCAAGCACAAAGCAAACTAATAAGCATCAATAACATTCCTTTAGAACAGCAAAACCTGTTAGAAATCACAGTGAAGTATGCCTGGTTCACAGACCGAGAGAAACTCATGAGGATGGTGGTACCACACACAAGTCATGGGAAAGGAGCCATCACTTAATGAGCAGTCCAGGAAGATGGGCTCCCTGGGTGGGCAAGCCACAGTCCAGACACTTTTGGAGCTGGGCTCTTGTCTCTGTGCCTCCCTTTGGGGAGCCTTGGTAAACATAACAAAAAGGCCAATCCAGGGCAGAATGGAGTCTTTCTATAACATGTGACCCCTAGACTGACTTCTGTTTTTATTTATTTTAGAAGTAGAAAGGAAACGCACAACAAGGTTAGCTGGAACTATCTCCCAGTTTCCCATTTTAGCTGAGCAGACAAAGAACACTCTTATTTATATGAGCAAAAAGTTCACGCTGGGACTCTGCAAGTGTGAGGGTGTTTCTAAGGTCATTCGTTCATTTTCTTGTTGCTGCGACCAAGTACTGACATGAAGCAACTCAAGAGAAAAATGGTTTGTTTTTGCTCTCAGTTCCTCAGGGAGGGGTGACATGGTGGTAGATGTTTATGGTGGCTGAGTGTGGAATCAGAGTGGATAGAACGTGGAACTGGGGTGCTAACCCTCAAAGCCCTCTCCACGTGACCATCTTCTTCCAGCAAACTCCACCTCCTTAGGGTTCCACGACATTCAGAAACAGCACCACCAGGTGGGGCCCAGGTGGTGATCGTACCAGTCTACTGGGGACATTCCTCAACAAACAACAGTCATCAAAGCAAGGCTAAGACCCTACAATCTCTCTCACAGCAATACTGCCTAACAAAACCGACACAGATCACACAGCAAGGATATACTCGTGGGATGTATGTAGTCACCCACACAGCTGTATTAATCTACGTACGTATGAAATGAGAAAGTTACAAGTACTTGTTTGGACCGCTCCTCACCTGTCTAGTGTGCTTTGGAGCAGCAAGCAGAAGAAAGGCCTTAAGTGCACTTTTTTTTCAGGGGAGCACATGCACTTGCAGACATGAAGAACTGTATATAACAAATACAGGTGAAAATTAGCATTTCAAAGCAATAGCAGGGTGGGTGTGAGATGTCTCAATAAGTAGAGGCACTGCCACCAAGCCTGGTGATGGGATTCCAGTCCTGGGATTCGAATGGTAGAAGGAGAGGACTAACTCTTAGAATCTGTACTCTGATCTCCACATGCAAATAAATAAATGAAATAATAATTAAAATTAATACAAAGACATTGGCGGTGTCATGTTTGTTGCTGGTCCTGCTGAAGATAATTGTGAAGCTTGATTAAGAGGCAAGAAAGAACCAACCCAAGACAAAGACTGAGCGTGGGAATTGTGTAAGGACTGATTTCAGGTCCCAGGATACGCCAACACCTCCATCCAGTCTTAACAGCCCATGTTTCTAAGGGCATCGAAAAAACAGCAAGCAAGCTTTATCGCTAAGAATTTTCAAGTGAAAACACAGAACCTAAATTAGGAGTTTCTGATACTACACAGACACAGGCTGTCAATGCAACATTTGGGACATATCTATATTAAAAGCATATTGGACTCTATCTGACATAAACGTAACTAAGCATCTTGTATTTATTGGCAATGTAATCTTAAATGCATTTTGGATATCTAGTACTCTGTTGTTTCCATTAACACAGTTATTTTAGGATAGTGATTTATATATAACCTTGCAGTAGGGAGAGAGAACGTAAGAAGTAGAACTGGGTATCAGTATCTTTTTAGTTGTTACACCTATGAACATTTTGTACCAGGGTTGGGAGGTGAGAGGGCAGCCCCTGGAAGCCACTTGCCTCTGTTTACCATGGGTGGGTCTTAGGGATTCAGCTCAGAGACCACTCACGGAGATGGCTTGGCGCTTGCTGTGAAAGTGGAGCGGTGTGAGTTTAGATCCTTAGTACCCAAGTAAAAGCTGGGTGTGGCTGCACATGCCAGACTGGCACTGGGCAACAGATAGGTGGACCCCGGGGACTTGCTGGATGACCAACCTAGACAGAATAGTGAGCTCTGGTTCTCAAAAATAGGATGGCAATTGACTGAAGAAGATAACCATCACCTGCCTCTGCCTCCTCCAGACACTGGTGGGCAAAATACTGGCCACAGTCTAACCCAGCCTTACCATGCTGTCGTAAGCCGACAGTACTCACTTGTATCATGCAGGGTATGGCCACAATGTGTTGTAGGCAGCCTGTGTTTTCTAAACTGTGTTCCTTTGAAAAACGTTCAGACTGTTTTCAGACTACTCCAAGTTCAGATACAAAGCCACACAAAAGCTCCTCCACGCCGAGGCAAAGAGCAATGTGATATATTTTTAAAATCACACCTAGTGGTGGGCTTTAACTTCAAAGAAGGTAATACATTTGTTAAAGATCATAGGAATAGTCTGCACCGTTACCTTGAAGAATAATTCAATATTCATCCAATTCTTCGTGCATCTTTGCTGAACTTAGAAAGAGGAGCTTTGGTGTCAGGCAACTATCAGTGTCCTGTGATAAATATTTTCTGTGCCCTTTGTCCTGTTTTGTTTCTTTTCAATTTCATGAGAAAAGGGAACAGGAGTGGAGTGCTGGCTGTTTCTTGATTGATCTCAGGCACTGTTTCAACTTATGGAATGAGTGAGAAAAGCCTGTTGGTTTAATTAAAAGACCCCCATTGGCTGTACTTGTCTGGCCACCTTCTGATAACCCACGCAAGAGCATTTCTAAAGAGATCAAACGCTGCACTTCCCATTGTCCCGGATTTTTCTAGTCCTATCTTGACAGCTTTTGAGAATCTGAGCCAATTTCTCAAAAATGGTTTATTGTAAGCCTTGCAATAACCAGTTCCCACCTGGTACTGTAAATCATTATTTTCTCCCCAGGGAGAACTGGTGAGCTAGCTCCAAAATATCGCCTTCTTTTCCCTTTACTCAAATAGCTGTCTGGGAAGAGGCCAGCAGTCTCCTGGGGAATGCTGGCTGGCCTCCACCAGGGGGTGCTGGAGCTACTACCTGTGGATAAATGCACCATCTCAGGGCACACTCAGTTCCTGCTCATAGGCCCAGGTCAGGATATACAACCTCCAGTAAAGAGTCTTACCAGGCCCAATGAGAGACTAATAAGTGTGATCAGGAAGCCCACACACAGCCATGGAAGTCATTCTACAGGTGCATTACCATTAAGGTCAAACGTCAGGAGAAGAGCAAGGAGATATGAGTGGCTGGAGTTTCCATCTGTGACACCCACTGACCAGCCCATTCTATATTGCCAATGAAAGTTCTTATGACTATAACCATTTAAGCATGTGATTAAACAGTCAAGTGGTATTAGGTAAGGGTATGGTTGTTTTTTTTTTTTATAAAGATTCATGTTATTATTTGTGTGTGTGTGTGTGTGTGTGTGTGTGTGTGTGTGTGTGTGAGTGCCTTGGGAGCCTCCCGATGTAGTCCTAGGATTCAAACTTGAGTCATCTAGAAAGCCAACAGGTACTTTTTTTTGTTTGTTTGTTTGTTCAGGACAGGGTAGCCCTAGCTGTCCTGGAATGTGCTGTGTAGACCAGGCTGGTCTCGAACTTACTGAGATCCACCTGCCCCCACTTGGCACTATGAAGTTCTTTACAAGTGATGTTTAATGGTCCAGGGTCTAGTTATATTTTCCTCTTTTGTGTTCTGGGAAAGAAATCTTACCTCCAGAATAAAAGCAACATGGGAACAAAATTCCTGTGTGCTTGACTCACCACTGCATACCCAGGGCCTAGAACTTTGTCCATAACAGAGTAGGAGCAAAATACAGACAAAACTTTCAGAGATGAAGAAGAAGGAGAAGGGGAAGGAGGAGGAGGAGGAAAAGGAGGAGGAGGAAGAGGAAGAGGAGGAGGAGGAGGAGGAGGAGGAGGAGGAGGAGGAGGAGGAGGAGAAGGAGAAGGAGATGGAGAAAAAAAAACAAGCTATGCCCAGGTCTTGGGACACTGTCTGCCTGTTGTCAGGAAAGAGTAGGTGGTGAGCCTGAGCAGAGAGTTGGCCCCAGGACAGACCACGCCATTCGCCTGCATGCCTTTGACTTATTCGTTTAAGCGCACATCGATGGCACTTCTTTTTCTTAGCTCTTACTCAGTTGATGTTAACAGTTGGTGACCTATCGGTGCTTCTGAAGCTCCATCATATGCCCCTAGAAGGCAGGAGCTATGTCTTGTTTGTATCGACTCTGTATCGACAGCACCCTCCATGCTGTGACCTTCCTAACAAACATTAGCTTAGGTCCGTGGGGGATGGAGTACTTCAGAAGATAGGCAGCCACTCTGACGCCCCAGGCACTTTCCTGGAGGGTAGGTGTGCATCGCTGTTGCTCCAGGCTAGAGCGGGGTGAAAGGGACGGCTGTGGTTCCGCACCTCCGTGCTCTGTACATTTGAGGGTTAAGATGAACTTCTGTTTTGTAAGAACGCAGTCACCTACTTACTAATTAATTACCATGTTCCCAAAAGATGCTCAACTCAGCTAAGAGCTAATGGTGTACTTGGCCTTAACTATTAAATCTTACGTATTTAAATGTTATTGACATTTAATCTCAGGTTTTGCATTGTGTGTTATGACAGCCAAATCACCCCAATAAATGAGGGACTCAAAAGTTTGCAAGCCATGATGAAAATGAGAGTGAATGCGAGCAGAGGACAAAATCCTGAGCTAATTTGGAATACCTGACTGCATTCACTGGAAAGAATACGTAAACATTGAATTGTACCAGATACCGGGCCATCAAAAGGCATTGGACGTTCTTGTTGTTTCCAGGGCACCCGGGCCTTTCTGACAAGCCAACTGAATTTTTCCTGAACAATCACAAGATAAGGCTTTACACAGGAAATTGATAAGTTGTGTCATTTAAAGGAAGAGAAGGACACAGAAACGAAAGCAAGACGATTCAAAATGGGGCACCCTTAAAACGAATGCAGAAGTCACGTGTGCCCAGTGATGCTGAGGAGAGACAGTAATTAGATCCCGGGTGCTCCTTGATCTAGACGGACTGCTTGCTGTGTGTGCCTTAGGCAGTATTGACAGCGTGGAGCGCAGTGTGCAGGACTGTGCGCGGGAAAGAGTCAGAGACGTGCCTTCTCCATCAACCCTATGCAGAAAGGTACAAAGGTGCCATCTTCTTGTGGAAGATGGTCAGTGCCGCCAGTTGTCCCTCCCAAACTCCTCTCCTGCCTCCTCTCTCTTCACCCTTCACCCCCAGCCCAGGAAAGAGAACGCTGGCCCAGGGGAGCAATTTCTCCTCTCATCATGATCTTTCTCGTCAAGGGTCTCATCCTTAGAGAAACTGAAATTTTCACATGCACGTTCGCCACAAAAGGCTAAGGAATATGTAAAAGAGAAGTGTTCTGGGACTTACTGACTAGTGTGCTACCCCAGCTCCACACAAGGGGGCTTTTCCACGTAGATAGCCACGACGGGACTCACATGAACCTGAGGCACCGACAGCAGCAGTAATGGGGGAACGAGCAGCTGCCTTTTGCTGAGCAGGAACCAATTTCCCTTTCATCCATGTTTTTATCTTCAGGGAGTAGCTTGAGAAGGAGCTCCCTGCTCTCAAACTGCCATGGGCAAGGATGCGTCTCTTCTAAGTGCTTGCTGAAGAGAGTGGTAGCAAGCACTTCCTTCCTTCTTTCCTCCCTCCCTCCCTCCCTTCCTCCTTCCCTCCCTCCCTCCCTTCCTCCCTTCCTCCCTCCCTCCCTACCTTCCTTCTCTCCTTCCCTCCCTCCCTCCCCCCCTCCTTCCCTCCCTCCCTCCTCCCCTCCTTCCTTCCCTCCCTCCCTCCCTCCTTTCTGCCTTTCTTTCAGAAAGACAGTTTTATCAAGGGGCACATCACTTGCCTTGGTCTCTCAGGTCGAAGTGCTAGCTTTGTCAATTTTCTGACTGTAGTTATTGGAACTCCTTATGACAACAAAAGCACAGTATAATTATCTTAAGTTTGATTTGTTTGTTTACTGTTTTTCATTCACCAGAGAAATCAATGACAGATGAGACGCGGGGGTATTCACAGTATAAAGGAGCACACCAGTAAAAGGAAATCCAGACGACGCTTGCTCACACTAGAGAGACACTTCCCCCATGTCGAGATTGGGGGAAGCAGGACTCTGCTGGCCACCATCTCTGAGGAAAACACATAGCATTCTATGTCTTTCCATCTATCTATCCATCTATCTATCTATCTATCTATCTATCTATCTATCTATCTACCTACCTACCTAATGCGTGTGTGCAGGTATGCACACCTGTACATTCACAGAGGCCAGAAGAAAGCATTGTGTCTCTAAGTCTATCACTCTTTGTCTTACTCCTTAGAGTCAGAGTTTGTCAGCCTGAGGCTCTTGTGTTCTTGGTTAGGCTGAAAGCGAGTAAGCCCCAACAAACTTCCTGTCCCTTGATGCTGGGGATGTAAGTGTATACAGGAGCCAGACAGGGGTTCTCATAATAGTGCAACAAGTGCTCTTAACTGCTGTGCCATCTTTCCAGCTAGCTCATACACTACAGAAAAAAACAATCTTACCATCTACGCTGAGGTCATGTTGAGACCATGCAAGAAAGCGCCCAGGAGAGAGCCAGGCTGTGCCTCAACCACTCCTCATCTTTGACATTGTTACAAAAACGCTGGTGAAAGGTGACATGTCGAATCCTGCGTTTCCTGTAAGAAATCTTATAATTAGGACTGTGACCATGTCCATTACAATTATTGTGAATAAAAATGTCACATTTTAAATGAACACCGGGGAAACGATGACAAATGAGTTAAGCCAAGAACAAAAGGACAAACAGATGCTGCCTGACTCATTTTATATGAGGTGCTTAAACAGTACATTCATGGAGAATGAAAGAAAATAGAAGCCACTGGAGTTAGTGGGTCCACAGTGTCTTTTGGAATACCGCGCAAGTTACCCATGTGGACGCTGGTGGTGACAATACAAGCCCACACACCACCAAAGCGGATCCCTAGAAGTGGCTAGAATCATAACCTTCGTTATGCATATTTTAGCACAGTAAAACTGTCTTATTATTAGTTTAAAATTAAAACACAACTGCATTTACTAATGCTCTAAACTGTTCCTCCATACCACCAGGGCCTGGTCTGTAGAGGCCCAAGGCAGCTCTGGGCAGTCTCTGCTCTAGAAAGCATTATTTCTGCAGAATGGAGGAAGTGGGAGCAGATGGGAAAGGAGGGCGGGGCCGACAACCCTGAGGTAGATGCTGAGGCTGAAGGTCCCCCATGCTGGCAGGGATGCTCCTGAGATATCTGCAAGCCTCCGCGTGTGCTTGCTTACACGTGGCCTTGCTGCATGCTGCTTCTGTGTGCAAAGCCAGTGACAGCGCCGGACACAGGGCTAGGTCCTTCCTCACTGAGGAGAGTCCCGGGACAGATGTGCCTAGGGAGAGAAGCACATCTGTTGCTGCTCTTTGGGGCACTGCATTCATGTTGCGCTTTACCTCAGTGAATAACTTGATGTGAGAATCTGGATGCAGAGTTCCTTGTTTAGGGAAAGTGGCCAAAAAGACGCCTTTGCAACTGATCGCCAAGGTGGAGGGTCTTCGTGGGCTTTACATGAGGATCGCATTCCCTAAGGTTTCGGGAAAATGGGGTTTGTGGTTAAGTAAGTGCTGCCACACAATTCTCCACTATGGAACTTTCCGGAATACATTTTAGCTTGGCCAAGGGTTTAGAATCCTTTCTATCAATGTGTCTGGAAGGAGGATACTAGGGATCAAAACCAGACCTTTGTCCATGACAGTAAGACGTCCGCCCAGGCCACCAGGTCTCTGGACATGACAGTAAGACCTCCACTCAGGTCACTTCCCAATCTCATTCCATTAAGTGTGAACTGTGTAGTTTTCGCTATGGGCTTGATTTTGGGGGAACACATTTTGAAAAAGCCTGGCTTATAAAAAATGACCAGTTATATCGTTACTCATTAGTGTCTCACTGTCTAGCTTTTCCGTGACCTCTGCATGACCTCTGCGAACGCTGGTGGCTCTGCTACAGTCAGGTGATCTACCGCAGTGAGACTGAAAGCAATGAGATCTGGCAGAACACAGGCGAGGAAGATCAGCGAAGAGCAAAATAATCCACCCATGACCCATGACTCACTCCCTAGCTGGAGGCAGCTGCCATTAGCCACAACTGCTACCAATTCTTCTCTCCTTTTGCTGAAACACCTGTATGCACCAGCATCATCACTTGGCACCCATTGTGTCACCCTGATCTGTCGCCATAAACTTCTCCCGACGTTAACAGTGCAATTTGTTTGTTGCCTTTAAGCCAAAGTCTTGCTGGGTAGCCCGGGCTGTGTGGTCTAGAAGCTGCTGTGTAGCCCAGACGAGCTTTGAACTTGCAGCAATCCTATTGCCTCTACCTCCCGAGAGCTACGTTTGCAGGTCTGTGACACCATGCCCGCCCATAGTATTTCTAGTGTTACAAATCTGTATCTTTCTAAGAAAACATAATTTTAACATGCAGGTCTGCTGGTCTGCTCAGATTCACGGGCTCAGGAAATGCAGGAATGTCTATCTATACCTTTGTCCATATTGCTCCCGAATGCATGATTCATGCGAGAATCTCATCAGCCCTTCCAATCCCTTCATGGCTGTATCTTAGCTAATTAGATGTGGCCATAATTAATGGATGCTATATGGGATGAGAACACTTTGGCTTGATTTTTCAGTAAGATTTATTTATTTTTATGTTATGTGTATGGGAATTTTGCCTTCATGTATGTCTGTGCATCCCATATATGCAATAACCTCAGAGGCCAGCGTGGGGCATCAGATCCCCTGGAACGGGAATTGTATGTTTGTGAGCCACCATGTGGGCCCTGGGAACTGAAACCAGGTCCTCCAGAAATCATCTCTCTAGTGCCACACCTTGGCTTTACAGAACCACTCTTTGAGAAATACTTGGAAAAGACTCACTTATGAGACACCTCCTAGAAGTTTAATGACTCCATTCAAGAGACGGTTGTCTCATTGCACACTGAGCTGTCAATGGGAATCAGCAGCTACCTTCGTCGGGGTTTCCACTGCTGAGGAAAGACCCCATGACGTCACTTACAGTTTCAGAGGCTCTGTGCATTATCATCATGGCAGGGAGCACATGCAGTCAGACATAGTGTTGGAGGAGTAGCTGAGAGCCCTACATCTTGCAGGCAACAGGAAGTCAACCAAGACACTGGGTAGTATCCTTAGCATGGGAAGTCTCTAAGCCTACCCCTACAGTGGCACATTCCTCCAACAATGCCACACCCACTCCAGCAAAGCCACACCTCCTAATTGTGTCACTCCCTATGAAATTATGGGGACTCATTGTACCCAAACTACCATATCAGCTGCTATGCAAAGTTCAAGACAAGAATGGGAAAAACCCCAAAGATGCACATTACCGTGGTCGGAATAAAAATGCCTCCCATAGGCTCAGACGTTTGGACACTTGGTATCCAATTGGTGGTGCTGTTTGGGGAGGCTCCAGTGGTGCCTTGCTGGAGGAAGCATATCACGGGACTTTGAAATGAAAAGCCTGGAGGTACTTCCGGTTTGCTCTCTGTCCGGTGCTTGCGGTTGAGGGTGTAGACTCCAGGTTTCTGCTGCTGCCACCACTCTGAGCCTTGCTTCCCAGTCATGATGGGCTCATCCCTTCTGTGGCTGCTTGGTCATGGTGCTGGTCACAGCAGCAAAGTGACTGAGACACACACCAAGGAACTGGGCCTCTAAACTTAGACCTGCAGAGAACGCCGTGTTCTGAGAACTGTGTGGTCTAAATACTTCCATGTAGACTTCAAACTCCATTTGCAATTCTGTTCACACGGCAAAAGACCCTGGGAGAGCCAAAGAGATAGGGAACCTCCCACTACTGTGGAGGACCTCGCTTCCTGGGCAGGAAGGAATGGGGTCATAAGAGATGGAGCATCTGGCCTTTGCTTTAGTTCCACGGCTTGTCCCTGCCACCCCTCAGTAGCGTTTCATCTTTGCTCTCTGCTTCGAAGCTGCTCAAAGGAGCCAGCAGAGTCACATCTTCTGTGACGTTAGCTGAATCACAGCTGGAGTGTGACAGGTCAGTCTTCGTCACCTTAAGCAGAGGACTCACAGGTCAGTTGGCCTCCCTGCCAGTGAAACAGGGGACTCACTTAAAATTCAGAGCCAAATGAGTCACTAACTTGAAACTCCTGAAGACAGAGGGTTTAGTCCCAGTGAGGAATAACAATTCCGAAGGGCACAGCGCTGTGCCAGAGTGCTGGCCTACCATGCAAGAGCCCCAGGCTTGATCCTAGTACCTCAAATAAGATATTAAAAAAAGGAACCAAAAGCATGGATATAACTAAAGATATCTTGAGAACAGCTTCGAAGACAAAAGTGTGTATCTCCACTTAAAAATACATGGACGATTAATCCATCCAGAGCTTTGTCTCCAACCTGCGGAAATTACTAATGAAGGCAAACCCACTGAAGAGCAGAGGACTAAAGATCACGCCAATCAAGAAGCACGACTGACTCAACTCTAAAAGCGGATTCTAGATGTTGATTTTGCAGCCCTAGGGTTCGAACCCACGGTCTGGTGCACTCTAGGCAAAGGTTCTCCCCAAGTCCTTGTTGCAGCCTATTGATGCTATGGAAGTTTCTTTCTTCAGTTCACCCGATCATGTGGACAGGTAACATTCCTGAGGCCTGAACAGAACATCAGCTCACAATTCCCCAAGCTGTGTCTCTTCTTCCATAAGCAGCACGTGCAAACAGACTCCTCCTCTGCTCCCATAGATGGTGTTTCCACAGCATCAGCCAGCGTTGTTACCTCAAAAGCTTTCAAATTCAGAATAAACCCAGGAGCCAAAGACCTCTGGGAATATTTCATGCCTAAAAACTCACCAAAAGGCCTTTCTTTAGTCAACATGACTCCCAGAAAGAATGGAACATGTGTTTGCTCATGTGAAGTTGTTCTATATGAGAAGGGCAATCGTTTTTATTTTATATGGACATGCTTAACTGTTCTCTTCCCATGTGTGTGAAAGGAAATGCACATACCTATGATTAAATAATGGTCAGGATGCTTTTCAGAACAGCTATTTTAGAACAGCGTGTATGGATACATAAATATATATAATGTAAATTTGACTTTTAATGCACACATACATATTTCAAGAGGTAGTTTTAAATCTAGAGATTACCTAACAGATCACTCACCCAGCTTCTTTATTTTACAGAATAAAATAAAATAAAATAAAATAAAATACAACCCCCAAGAAGCTGAGTGGAGCTGCCTGTGGTCACATGGCCCTGCTGTCCAGAGCTGACTGAAAAGACCATCAACCTTCCGGCTTTCTGGTTGTGCCTCTGGTGTGCTCTTGATCAGGTTTACCAGTACAATAATGACACATACACACACATACATATATACACATATATATACATATATACATATAATAGCATTAATTGATACTATGCTCTTCTTAAGTTCAGTCACACAGATACGTTCTTCTTCCCTGGACTCTGGGCCAGCACTGACCAGTGACCCTATTTTCCAGAGGTTCCTGGGATTGCAAGAGTGGGTGCAGGGAATCTGTCTCACTTTTGCTCACCACTGTTTCTTGAGCACCAGCAATAGCTGGTACAAAGCAGATATTTAACTGTGTATTAAATGAATGATAATCATTGTTACGAGCAGTTGAAAAAGATTCATGCTTCATTATGAATTCCCATCATTTAAGGGAAAACATCCTTTCCCCATATTTTTGGAAATGTGGGCAACTTGTCCTGTGCTGGCTATGGGGTACACCCTCAAACTGGGGTGCTTCCAATAGCTGACTAAAGACTATTCAAA
This sequence comes from Arvicola amphibius, assembly GCF_903992535.2. NCBI lineage: Eukaryota > Metazoa > Chordata > Mammalia > Rodentia > Cricetidae > Arvicola > Arvicola amphibius. Next base: position 17,955,312 of record NC_052061.1, read on the forward strand.
TTCCCTCTGTGTGGGTGTCTCTTTCTCTCTTTGGTGCTGAGTTTGAAGCAGGGTCCTCAGAATTGCTGAGCTCATGTTCTATTTACTGAGCCACTCCTAGTCCTAAACAGAACTAACAATTATTCTATATCTGATGATAAGGGTTTCATGTTTTGCCTGTAGTGGCGTGCCCAGTACTTCACACTTTGCCTGTGGCGGCGTGCCCTGTCCTTCAAGGCACGGTCACGTTGGGTTTGTGGATTTCCTGTTGCCCACCTCATCACCTGGTGTCTGGTGCATTGAAGTCCACGGGAGCTTTTCCACAAGACAGTAGACCAAGGACGATGGGTAATTTGTATAGAGAGTGAGGAGCCCATTAATAACATAATCTGGAACAATAAACTCCTCCCAGCAAAGACTGGTGTCACCCTAAAGGAATGAGAAGTGAAGCAGAGAACCCTCCTCTCACCTCATCACCGTCCGTGCTGTGCTTTTGCCTTATTTGGGGGTCACTTGCATTCCTCGGCTTGTTGCCCCACCCTCCAGTTTCAAAGCCAACAGCCTAGCTCCCTCCCGTCTTGCTTTTCTCTCTCCTCTCTGCTTCTGTTATCAGATGTCCTATTCTGACACCGGCTCTGCTTTCTTCCGTTCCCTGAAGACCTCGTGGCTACCTGGGACACCCCTGGATGCTCTCTCCGTCTTCAGATCTTCAGCGTAGTCACTGTGCAAGCCATGCAGGTCTCCTTTTACTGATGTGGAGCTGGGGATTCCCAGAACCACCGTAGTTGTGATTCCAGCGTGTGAGACCTAACAAAAGGAGCCGTTGAGCTTTCTGTGTGAACCTGTGCCAGCTGGGGCTGGAAGGATGGCTCAGTGCTTAAGAGCGGGTTCTGCTCTTCCAGAGGACTGGAGTTCAATTCCCAGAACTCACATAAGATGGCTCACAGCTCCAGGGATGTTGGATGCCTCTGGCCTCCCAGGCGCCTATACTCACATGCACATACCCTTTGGCCCCACAAATAAATGAACCTTTAAAAATAGGTCATATGCTGAGTTTGGTGCCACACACCTGTAATCCCAGTGTTTGGAAGGCAGAGGCAAGCAGATCTAGGTCAGAATGATTTTGCATATGGAGTTCCGGGTCAGCCATGGCTGCCTTGGAGACCATGACTCACACAGAAGAGAAAAAATAGATCATAGAAAAGAGACTTGTCACAAGATTAGAACTGGTGTCTCTTCAGCAGTCCTGAATAATAAGAATTATTGCCAATGCCTTGGGAATCCTCAGAGGGAAGATCATTTCCAGAATTCTGCAGCTGTCAGTCAAGGAGCGAGCAAAACGTAATAAAACACTGTTTAAAATCTGACCTTCATGTTTGTTGTTGTTGTCTGTTTGCTTTAGAAAATAACATAAGTGGGTTCCAGAGAATAAATATGTCTAGAAGGCCCGAAAGCATCAGGAGGCTGGAAAAACCAAAGGTGCTCTCCGGGGGTAGAAGGAAAATGTATCAGTCATGGTTCACAGAGAAAGGAAGGAACCAGCAGGAGATGATGAAAGACTGTGATGGCAGAAGATAAGGAGGAGATGACGGAGAGACAGACGGATGATGGAGGATAGACACACAGGGTAAGGTAGCAGACCAGTGACTGAGAGGTGGTTGTCAAGACTGGAAACTCATGGCCAGTGAGAAATGATAGCACAAGTCAGAGCCGTTGTTCACAGACGCAATGTCCCCTGTCTCTTAGAGAAGATTTACCCTTAAAAAAAAAAGATTAGGTCAACGTCCTGTGTTTAGAATCAGCTGACTAGAGACTTTACACCCTTCATGTCCAAACACCTGAGGACTCTACATCAGCCAAGTTGACGAATCAAAAGAGCGATCATATGAGAGAGAGAAAGAAAGGGAATGAGAAACTGGGTATAGTAATAGTCACTTATAGTGCCAGCATTGCAGAAACTGAAGCAGGAGGATTGTGAATTTGAGGTCAGCCTGGATTACCTAGTAAGACTGTCTGAAGCAAACAAAGGAATGGATTTAAAAAGGAATCTAGAACTGCCTGGGGAATCCCATCATCACTAAGTTAGAGTTTAACTGTTTCGTTAATTTTACTACATTTATTTGTGTCTGCGTGTGCAAGCATGTGCAGAACACATGTGAAGGTCAGTGAAGGTCATGTGAAGGTACAGTATACATGTGAAGGTCACAGGGGTCAGTCCCCCCTTCCCACTTTGTGGGTCTTTAGGAATTAGAATCAGGTTGTCAGGCTTGGTAGCAAGCACTCTTACCGAGCCGTCTCGCTAGCAGGTTGTGTTTGAGGCAGGGTCTTATGCAGTCCAGGCCAACTTCCAACTCACTGCACAGCCAAAACTGACTTGAACTCTTGCTCCTCTTGGCTGCACTTCTGAAGTGCTGGGGTTACAGGTGTGTCCCTGTCCATTGTGGTCTGAATACAAGCTAAACTGAAATGACGATACATGAAAATGCATTTGAACTTGGCTTTGGAAACATTTTGATTGAAGGGTTCAGTGGGTGGATCAGCAGGCCAGAGAGGAGAAGCGGGAGTTACAGATGCTCCCTGCTTGGCCCCAGATGGGCATTTGACATAGCTAGGATAATAAAAATGCCGCATATTGCCTCGGGATCTTAGCATCCACCTGTGGACAAATAACTGAAGACTAGGCTTAATTAATGGAAGGTGGGAAAAAGAATGCCATCAGTTTTTTTTTTTTTTTTTTTTTTTTTTTGGTTTTTCGAGACAGGGTTTCTCTGTAGCTTTGGAGCCTGTCCTGGAACTAGCTCTTGTAGACCAGGCTGGTCTTGAACTCACAGAGATCCGCCTGCCTCTGCCTCCCGAGTGCTGGGATTAAAGGCGTGCGCCACCACCGCCCGGCTTAATGCCATCAGTCTTGATGCCACTTAGGTAGAAAGCTCTGGTACCCACGCCAGGGGGAACTCTGCATCTTCGTCTCACAGTGGAGCCAGGTAAAAGGAGCCACACACAGTGGGTGGCAGGAGAAAGGGTGCAGTACATTTTGAAGACACGCAGGCCAGGAAGGAAGGAAGAACCATGACATTGCTATGCTAGGAGAGGCAGGAAGAGGATGTGGGGGCTGTGGAAGTCAGCTAAGTCCTCTGCCACAGGCGGAAATCAGTAAGTAAGGTCTGGAGTTAATAAACCAGAAATAGATGGAGAAGCTTATTATCTAGAGCCGAGGAACTAGCAACCCAGAGGAAAACAATAACAAATGCTGGCCATGGCTCGCCCCAGGGAAGCACAATTTAAAGCCGGGTGTGGGGAGGGGGGAGGACGGGATGGCGGGGGACACGGTTGTACAGAATGATGTCTTTCTGTAATATTTAGTTTCTAATTAGTCAAGTAAATGTCACCCCAATAAAATTTTAAACAAATGTATTTTAAAAACTAAAAAGTACTAAACAAAACCAGAGTCACACAAGATGCATAGAAGATGAAGTGAGTCATAAGCACACATGGGATGGTTATCTGATTAACAGAGGAGTCCACGGTGGTCGGTTTCTTACCACCTCGCTCTGTCTGCGGTGAGTCCCAAGGGTCCTGCTTGGAGACCAGTGGAGCAGGTCAGTCGGGCATGGCACAGCACGTCTGGCCCTGGGAAGGACACTAGCTAGCTTTTCAGGGATCTGGTGATAACAAAAGCATTTGACCCCTAGTCAGGGCCCACTTGTGCCTTTGACCACCACCCTACAGTGGGACAGATGTGTGAGGAACCCCAAGTGAGACGGATCAATTTACCAGGGACCCCGGCTCTATCTGAATAGGGCTGCACGCTGCAGGTGAGCAAGGCTCTTGCTGGACTTTTTCCAGGCTTCACTTCCTCCCCGCAATTTCCCGGCAGCCCTGCTCTAACGTTAAACGAAATCTTTCCTCTTGGCAGAGGGTCTCCGAATGGCTGCACCAAAGAAAGACTTCTACATGCAAGTGATAACAAGAATGGCCTCTTCTCCTCCTCATCCGTCCAGGCTTCCTGCATCCTCCCTCCCCCACCCCCATCTTCTTCCTCCCTCATTTCTTCCGGATTGGGGTTTTGCCTGGCCACGGCTGGCTCGTCTGCTGCCCTCTTCTGCATTTGCAATTTGCATGCATTTGTCCCTCATGTACATGAATGAGCACGTCTAACAACACTGATGCTCTCCTTTACCACATTTGCAGAATGCTCAGCTCCACCTTTCTTCTGGCTTTTGTTTCTTCATAATCTTTCGCGTAAAGAATTCTTGGAGGGGCCGGAGAGATGGCTCAGTGGTTAAGAGCATTGCCTGCTCTTCCAAAGGTCCTGAGTTCAGTTCCCGGCAACCACATGGTGGCTCACAACCATCTGTAAAGAGGTCTGGTGCCCTCTTCTGGCTTGCAGACATGCACACAGACAGAATATTGTATACATAATAAATAAATAAAAAAAAAAAAAGAATTCTTGGAGAGGGGCTGGAGAGATGGCTCAGTGGTTAAGAGCACTGCCTGCTCTTCCAAAGGTCCTGAGTTCAATTCCCAGCAACCACATGGTGGCTCACAGCCATCTGTAATGAGATCTGGCGCCCTCTTCTGGGCTGCAGACATACACACAGACAGAATCTTGTATACATAATAAATAAATAAATAAATAAATAAATAAATAAATAAATAATAAGAAAAAGAATTCTTGGAGAAGAGGAATGAATGCCTCTCCCCCGCTGCCCCAGCGGTCTTTTCATATTAACAGAATTTTTCAAAAATTGGGCGCTTTCTCTTCCTTTGCCCCATCCGAGCAAGTTTTCAGCAGTAAAGCCACTGTGGGAAGAACTGAGGCAGGCTGAACATGATCACTCAAACGCTGAAAGTCAGACGACCTCAAGGAGATGGGACCAGCATGCCCCACCAGGATGACCCACAGGGAGATGTTCTCGGCTTCACTGTCATGGCATCTCCATGCTGCCGGCCTCACAGAACTGGCCGGCTCCATCACGCTCTGGGGCCGTGACGCCACAAACCCCACACAAGGACAGAAAGAGTTCTGGATAAACGTGACTCTTCCCAGATTTCCTCCCCCTCCCCCAACTTAGCTCATAAATAATGCTCCCGTCATTAAGATTGCCCACGAGATAGACGGTCCATTTCCTGGCGAGGGTGCCAGCTTTCGCCATCGGCAGACAGATGGTTCCATGGTCTCAGAGAAGGAAGAATTGAAGAATGGACTCCGAGAGGAACTGAAGGGCTTCCTTGGGGGCTGGGGAGAGGACACAGCAGCACAAGCCAGTTAGAGATCCCACAGCTGTCTGGATAAGAAGAGAAAAAGAAAGCTCTCTGAGCTGGAGGTCAATAAAGCTGGCAGCTACATTAAGGCACGTCTGTGCATGCCATTGCATGGTGAGGGAGCATTTGGGGAGCGTGAGAATGCCCAGCATGCCAGGAAGCCTCTCAGGCAAGCAGGCGCAGGATGTTGGCTAGTGTGAGGAGAAGAGAACAAAGAGGGGGAGAAACACTTTCTAAGCTAGAACTCAGAATTTTGAAGTTTTCCAGCCAATTTGCATGCAACGGCAAGGGGAGGGGGAAGGGGGGCTTCTGGAGTGTGCAAGCACATATCTTATTTAAGGGGTTAGTTAACGCATCCTGTTTTCTTGTCGTGTACGCAGGTGCGTCATGTTTCTTTCCAAATTCTGGCTTTAAGCTGGTCATAGGTTGTAAAACAGGATTTGTTTCTCACCAAAGGTCTGGCCAAGGGAAGCACCTGCTGCCCACATCAAAAGGGTATTCTCGGGCCACTAACCAAGCCATTTGGAAAGGGGTTTTCTGATCATCCACTAGGCTATTCAGGCCAGAGGATGTTGATATTCCTCTGTCCCCAAGGGGCCCCACTATGGGAGGCACCTGCTGCCTACATCAGGAAGGATGTTAGTAACCATGGTCCACGCTGTTTGTACCAGAGGGAGCTGACATAGATACTCATGGGCCCCAAGTGGCACTGGGAAACAGCTGCCTGCAAATGGCCCTTCTCGTGCTCTTCCCTACTGCCTAGCATCCCCTGCTGCGCGTCTACTCTGGAATAAAACTTCCTCCCAGTTTCCTGCTTTGTCTCTGAATTCTTTCTTTGGCAAAAGCCTAAAACACCAGGCAGAGATCTTAATCTGAACGTCCCACTCTGCGTATTCTCTCCCCAGCTTTCAAAACAGGCCACAGCTTCCCTGTAGAGGTGCATAGCCGGGAAGAGCTTCCTATTACCCTACAGTATTATCCAAAAAGCCAAGAAAGTAGGACCCGGGGATGGTTCAGTCAGGAGAGTGCTTGCGGCATAGCCGGAGGACCTGAGTTCAGATCCCTAGACACATGTAAGAAGTTAGGTGCTACAGTGCTTGACTGCAATCCCAGCCCTGAACAGATGAGGAAGGAAGCCCTGTGGGACTCGGGTCAACTGGTCCTACCGAATCAATAATCAATGAGTGCAGATTGAGTGAGAAACCCTGCAGTGCGGGGAGGACTCCAAAAGTCAAGAAGTAACTGAGAAAGGCCCTCAGTGTCAACCTCTAGGCTCCACACACATACATGCACACCTCCACACACACATGCATGCACACCTTCACACACTCATGCATGCACACCTCCACACACACATGCATGCGCACAACCTCCACACACACATGCATGCGCACCTCCACACATACATGCATGTACACACCAGCACATAGACACATAAATAAATACCATGAAGACAGCAAGTGTACCAAGTCATGGCACTAAAGAGGCCTTAGTCACCAGCCACAGAAACATACAGTTTCCTCTTTTTCTGTATCAGACTAAAACACAGGACACTTCTGTTCCCAAACATAAACAGGTGGAACTGAGAGAAGAATTCCAAGAACTTTGGATTGTCGCTTCCTACAGAGCAAACCAATAATAAAATGCACAGACCTGTTAGGAGTTAAAATAGCTTGGCTAGCGCATAAATAAAACAAGTCATATTTATTTCAGAAACTAAGAGCCTATGCAACTACGATTTTAAAAGCTCAAACACAGCCCAGTAATTTCATTACACATTTTGCATTTTGACAATGTAAGTGGAATTAGAAAGAATACCCACAGCATTGCGGGGGGAGAAAAATCAAAGTATTATAGCGTACTTACATTATCTGGTGTGAAATGGACATCAAATGTAATAAGCATATTGTTCACCCCTGTTTTAAATATTATATTTAATTTAGGATACATAGAAGACTGCCAACAGTTTACAAAGTACTTATGCTCTGGATGTGAACTGTCCTCCACAAATTCACGTATTTAATGACTTCTCTCCAGCTAGCAGCACTGTCTTCAGAAGTTGTGGAAACATTGGGAGGCAGGGACCTATCTGAGGAAGTGAGTCTCTAAGGATGGGGTTTTAAGATTCATAGTCCCGCTCTCTCTGTTGAGATAAATAAATGCAGCCAAGCTCTTGCCATCTCAATGCAAGCTGCATCTGCCACCACAGCACTTTTCTCCCCATGATAAATGCACGCTCGGAGCATGAACCAATGGAACCCTTTCTACTGGAAGCACTTTTTGTTTGTTTGTTTTCTCGAGACAGGTTTTTCTGTAGCTTTGGTGCCTTTTTGGTGTAGACCAGGCTGGCCTGAAACTCACAGAAATCCACCCGCCTCTGCCTCCTGAGTGCTGGCATTAAAGGCGTGCTCCACCACCGCCCGGCTCACTTCTTGTCTGGTACTTGGTTGCAATGATAGGAAAGTAGCAAACACGGAATATTGGTACCGAGGAACAGCTGTTTCTATGATTTGCTGATCATGTTGGTTTCTGGGAAGAATGTGGAACAGTCAGAGGTGTTGTCTAAAGAAGTCCTAGCAAGCTGCGGGCAGAACTGAACCGTCAAACAGTGGGAATGTGACAAACCAGACTGCCTACGGAAATGCGGGTAGTAAGCACGGAAACGCATGAGGCTCCAGAGCGAACATTAACCTAGCCATTTTGCTACCTCCCAGTCACATCTCACTATTGCCCTGAATTCTAATGAGGTTGAATCAACAGCGACGGACTAATTTGTTTAGCAGAATAAATTTCCAGACAGCACAGCAAGCCAGCTCTGGCGTGGTTATTCTTCACGGCCTTTAGTTGGTTTTATATGGATTCCAAGCACAAAGTAGAGCACAGAAATGGCACAAAAAGATAAACATGTGGTTGCTGAGGCCAGGAGCAGGAGTAGCGTAAG